>NC_048274.1:12053201-12363095 GCF_009762535.1 Notolabrus celidotus | reverse complement strand
AACCTTAACATAGACTACTTTTACAGGTAGAGGTTAATCGACTGAAATACTTTTAAATGTCAGAAACAAACATAGCACAAATGTTTTCTCGGGAACATTAGCACTACTGAAGAAGTAGTGGCACCACAAAAGCAATTATTCAGAGTAATGTTTTGTATATGATGTAAAAAGTTTAGGGAAATGCTAATGTATTCTAGGATCTACATACATTTTTGACAGTGTAGCATTGCTGCTATCGCTGGGTAGCCCATGTATTTGATGTTAGGGTGTGTGAGTGACTGCTACTGCCCCTGGGGAATCTTTTCATTTTTCAAATAATGTACAGTGGCACCAGTATGCAACAATACACTGTGTATTGTGAACTAGCAACCAAAGACAACTGTGGGTACTGTGAACACTGCAGAGAATAGAAAGAGAGGTGACTTGAGAGATTGAATATGTCAGAAGACTGAACATGTCAAAAAAGTCCTGTAAAATAGAAGTGAGCTATACACCTGTCTTAGATGACATATGTATGTATATTTTTTTATGGTTTTGTACATCTTATATGCTGTAAATAAAGATAGGACACTTATTTTGTGTTTTTATTCCCTTCCTCAACTTTTATTGCTTTTCTCTACAGCAAATCAAAACTACTGAACTTTTTAAGCTGCCTTTCATTCACATAGGGGAGAACGGGGTTGGTTGGCACACTCATTATATCTCGCCACCAGAGGGCACTGTCTTTTAAATTGGGGTATGGACATTTCCAGAATTAGGATCAGAGCTTACCTACATAGTCTTCTCTGGAGTAAGACAGCTGAACTTGAGGTGAGAGGACTTTTTGTGTTTTTCATGTCAAATTGTAAATATTCAGCTCCTCAGTATTTTTCTTCTAGGCTTTTAAATGATGGGTTTATAACAAAACAAGTGTTACCCTTACAAAGTGTGAGGGGAAAGCTATAATTTAGATTTTTATTAGCTAGCTAACTACTTGATAGGTGGCTGTTAGCCTTGATGCTAGCAAAAAATTCCAGTTGGGGTTGGTCGTCACATTCTCTTTGGGGTTGGTTGTCACATGTAACAACCAACCCCTATGTTGGCAAATCATGCATGGTGATATTAGTTGGAGTGTGCAGACCCTACATTTGCCATCACTGTAACTCAGACAGTGACTGCATGTAGCCTAGTTAAGTCGGCCATTATTGTTCGGCCTATTTGTTTGGTTCTTTATGTTGTTATATAGGCCGGCCTAAAGATGTGTTTCCTGTTCATGTTCCTTGCTCATTTCATGTTAAAATGCATTAAGTTATGTAGGCTTATAACTTGTCAGTGCAATTCAACTTTCAAATTTAGTTCTGTCTTCTTTCCTTTTTAAAAATATTTTTCCCATTGAAATACCATTGTCAGGGTTCCCACACGTCCTGGAAAACCTGGAAAACCTGGAAAACAGTTGACCAGTTTTCCAGTACTGGAAAACACCTGGAAAATGGGAGAAAAAGTAAAATGTCCTGGAAAATCACATATAGTCCAACATGGCTGCGTGCGACCTGACCCTATTAACAAAACACATCCCCATTCATTGAAAGTTGAGTGCACGCTGTGCTGGAATCACAGTGACACTGCGCAACTTTTTTCACATCTTTTCCTCTCTTCATAATCAAGGATTCACAGGAAACAGGGGTATATTGTCTAGTTTTATGGTACATTAACCTTGTAGAGTGCTCTTTTGATTCAAAGAGTCTTATATTTAAGTTATAGTGTGACCAGCGGAGTCGGGCAGAGAGCTTGGGGGTCTGTGCCTCACAACTTTCTCTGCAGGCTGAGAGCTCAATTACTGTTCTCTAGCTCAGTTGTTCTCAAAGTGGGGTCCTGGGACCCCTGGGGGTCTGAGAACCATAGCGTGGGGTCCGTGAAATAATTTGAATAAATTTCTAATAAATTATAAAATTGTGCTGTGTCATTACAAAACAGCATATACACCATTGTTATGATACCATTTGGTGGCTCGAAGGGATATGTGAGTGTTGCTACTGTTAATTTTTTGAAAGCGTTTAAAATCAATTACTTGAAAAGTATAAATGCTGTCATGTTGAGTCCACAAGGAATGAAATGACCCTCTGTTTTAAAGTATACAAGTGATATTTACTTGATTCAAATTGAAGTGTTATCTGTTTATCACTATGGTACAGGGCTGAAGTATTTACACTGATACGTTTGACAATACAAATAGTTCCAAGGGCATCTAAGAGTGCAAATGGTAGAATGTAGTGCATGTGCTTTAGTGATGGGAAGTTCTTTTCAGAGAGCTCTTTTGACTCGGCTCCCAAAGAAGAGCCGGCTCATTTGACTCCTGAACGGCTCTTAATTTAGGATCTTTTGTAGCCGTATGTTTTACCTTAACTTTGCAAAAAATAATGGTTTGTATTGAAAACCCTTTACGTACAGTGTTTTTATGAGAAGCCTTATAATTGCCCAATTTTGTGCATTTATTCTGTTACAAAACCAATCTCACCCTAGAACTAGAACCATACCATTTTTTTATGAAAATTCATGTTAAAGCTTTTTTTATGTACATTTGCAAGACCTAAATATAAATACAATAGTTTTACATGACATAGATTTTTGTTTATGAAGTAATGTTGATGAATCAACAGGAGACACCTCTTCTGTCACATGCTGCCCAGAGTTTGATGCTGTATTTAGCTAGTTTGGAAGGTATATATTGCCTAAAGTGGAAGGAACCTCTGAACGCCTCTAGCCTTTCATCCACTGTGACATTAGGGCCTGGGTTATAGAGTAGTAGAAGTTGCTCTACTCACTTGTCCCTCACTGTTCTAATGGCTGACAGCTTGTCTCTATTCCATCTCAGCTCCTGCCGAAGTGTCCTTGGGCAAGACACTGAACCCCAAACTGCTCCCTCAGTTGTTCAGCGATGTGTGAATGTCTAGAATAAGATTAGCTAATACTGATGGTCCCTTACATAGCAGCCTCTACCATCATTGGGTGAGCGAGTAATGTAAAAGAGCTTTGAGTGGTCAGAAGATTGGAAAAGAGATATATGAACACAAGTCCATTTACCATTTACCATGACCTGCTCAAAAGCTGACTTGATGTCTGTTATACAAGTCACTGCTATCCTAGTGGCTCTGTCAATTTATTCTGTTACAAAACCATTCTTACTTTTGTTTAGTATTTTAATCAAACTTTATTATTCTACAAATTAACAAAACACTGCAAACATATCCACAGAACCAGAACCAAACTCAAGCAAACGGAACAAGAACCAAACTCAAACAAACATAACCAGAACCAACTTAAGCAAACAGAACTAGAACCAGACTCAAGCAAACAGAACCAGAACCAAGTCAAGCAAACAGAACCAAAACCAACTTAAGCAAACAGAACCAGAACTGAACTCAAGCAAACAGAACCAGAACCAAACTCAAGCAAACAGAACCAGAACCAAACTCAAGCAAACAGAACCAGAACCAAACTCAAGCAAACAGAACCAAACTCAAGCAAACAGAACCTGAACCAACTTAAGCCATCAGAACCAGAACCAACTCAAGCAAACAGAACCAGAACCAGAACCAAACTCAAGCAAACAGAACCAGAACCAACTTAAGCAAACTTAACCAGAACCAGAACCGGACCAAACTCAAGCAAACAGAACCAGAACCAGAACCAGAGCCGGACCAAACTCAAGCAAACAGAACCAGAACCAATCTCAAGCTAACATAACCAGAACCAGAACCGGACCAAACTCAAGCAAACAGAACATAACCAACTCAAGCAAACAGAACCAGAACCAACTCAAGAAAACAGAACCAGAACCAATCTCAAGCAACCAGAATCAGAACCAGAACCAGAACCAGAACTAAACTCAAGCAAACAGAACCAGAACCAAACTAGAGCAAACATTATTAATGTCCTTCCGTAGATCTCATTACTATGAGTGCCGTTGCTTGGCCCGATTTTTTTCCATGTCGATTTAAAAAAAGAGAAGTGTATGTCACCGCCCGCCGTGGATGTCTGGGGCATACGATCGAGCGCTCCCTGCTGCCCTGTGTGCGGAAGCTGACCGCCATCTCCGGAAACTACAAGTCAGCTGCTCGGAGGCTGATGCTGTTTATCCCTGAATAATCTTGAAGCCAAATGTCGCCTGTTGTTAGTTTTTTCTTTTTGTAGGGCTTTTCCTCGGAGAAAGAGAACTGACTTGTCTTATTCACGAACTGAAGATCTGTGTCGGACTGAAAAGATGAAGCGAGTGTTTCTCCTCGAGGCTTTCTCTGTGGTTTGTTTTGTTCTGTTGAGCCAGGTGACAGCGAAGGTAAGGCGAATGTAAGCTAGGTTAGCTGGTGTTACAGAGGAAATGGTTACCAACATAATGTCCTGTTATAAATCTCCCTGGAACAAACGAATGATCTAGTCTTGTGTGTTAGCTTAGCAGAAGCTTTGACACATCTTGATGTCCTCAGTCTGGGTCTTTCTCATGTCTACATAAAGGTTGTAGATGATTAGACCCTGTACAGGATCACATACTGTAGGTGCCTGTTTGACTGATGCACATGAAGACAGGTTCAACAATATCTGAACCCTGGAACAGGATTAACACGCTATGATAGCTGCAGCTAACTCAGTTACCTCATGAGCTGTCAGCTGACTGTGCTCTGTCTGATGTAAGGTACATTAGCTTTAGCTGCTCATCAATGTTAAAATCATGCAATGTTAAATGTTGTATTATTGACACATAAAGGGTGTATCACGACTGTGCACAAGAATATGTAAACAACACGATTTAAAAGCACACAGGTAGAGAAGGTTAACAAAACAACAGCAGGGACTTCAATTTCAACCAGTTTGTAATTTTTATTATTATTATTATTATTATTATTATTATTAATAATTTGATTTTTTTTTTATTTGATGTCTTTATTTCGAACATGTAAAAGTAAAAAAGAAGAAATTGTTTAAAAAAAAAATCCCTAAATCAATCAGTTCCATTAGCAAGCACTGAAACATTTTACTTTACATGTGTGAAAAGGAGTAGGAAGAAGTCAAAACTTATCTAATCCTACCCTTTAATTACTATTTTCTGGCACTATACTAGTGCATTCCCACAGAACAAATCCTCATATCCTATCTTCATACTTACACCTACAATCAAAAGCAAACCCCCTCATGATTCCCAATTCTTGTCTTCCTCCTTGTACCTCATGAACATTGCTTCTTTGTACCTCTTCTTGAACTTATGTTATGGCATTGCTGTAGCTCTATGTTGAGTCTGTTCCACAGTTTTACACCACAGATTGAAATACAAAAACTTTTCCTTGTGGTCCAAACACTCACCATCTTTAATCTTAATTTCCCTCTTAAGTTATAACACCCCTCTCTCTCAATGAAAAGTCTTTGAATATTTCCTTGCAGAAGATTTTTCCTTGCCCTATACACAATTTGTGCAGTTTTAAAATCCTATTATATCATTATTATTGTGAATAATAGAACACAATACACCTGCATCAGCAAGGAAGTTATAATATATACAACTGAACAATATAAAATCCATTCAGTTGTAGATTTTATATACTCAGCTCAACTCATTTTTATTTATATAGCACCTTCAATACATTAAAGCATGCAGCCCAAAGTGCTTCACAAAATAACAGAGACAGAAAACAACAGTAAAAGGTAAAAGTGGAAAGGAAAGGGATATCAAATACTTAGAAATAAAATATTGAGATCAAATCAATAAAAAAATCAGAATAATAAGATATAATAAAATAAAATCATTATAATAAAATCAATAAAATAAGATCAGAAAAATAAAATACAATAAAACAGTTATAATAAAATCAATAAAACAAAATCAGCTATATACCAGAAGAAATAAATAAAAAAGCTAGATAAAATATGATAAGATGAAATAAAATAAAATACATAAAATGATATTTAAGCAATGGGCATAATGGTATTAATGCAGTCCAGGGTTAAAAAGTTAATGTCATGTTAAAAGCCAGATTAAAATTGTGAGTCTTAAGGTTATTTTTAAAAACACGTCGTTTTAATATCCAGAGGAAGAGAGTTCACAGTTTTGGTGCATAAAAACAGAAAGCTCTCTGGACTGCGCTTGTGAGGAACATTTACACATAACCTTTTTATTTTTCATATATACCACATTACCATCTGAAATGCATTGATATATGAAAATAGAATGTATTAAAAATAACAAGCAGTATGATACATGTCATCCATCTGTTGCAGAATTCTGAGGACATTCGTTGCAAATGCATCTGTCCTCCGTACAGAGACATCGAGGGACAAATCTACAAGCAGAATGTTTCTCTGAAAGACTGGTATGTTTCTTCTTGAATGGTACGAGCCGTCCAGTGGTAATTCCCTACACGCTGTTATCTTCATTCATGTGATTTCTTGATTTTCAGTAACTGTCTCCATGTTGTGGAGCCCATGCCTGTTGATGGAAAAGATGTGGAGGCGTACTGTTTACGCTGCGAGTGTAAATATGAAGAGAGGAGCTCAGGGACCATTAAGGTGAGTTGATGAGGAAACTTGTACATCACAAAATAAGGGATTGTTGATCATTTGTTGTGTCACCTAAACCGCTGTAGAGCTAGTGGAGGAGTTCTTCTACTTATTTTGGATTATTGGTGAAAATGAGTGTCTCACTTTTTCTGATAGTCTAGTTTTTTGCTTGTCATCTAATCATTCTGTATATCTAGGTCACGATCATAATGTACCTCTCCATTCTGGGACTGCTGCTGCTCTACATGGTCTACCTGACTCTCCTGGAGCCCATATTGAAGAGGCGTCTGTTCGGACACTCACAGCTCATCCAAGAAGATGATGTTGGGGTATGTGTTACTAATACAGCTCACAGTAAGAAAGAATCTCACATTGAGGTAATTATGGTGATGTACTGCTTTATAAACTAAAAACAGGTTAGTGTAAATTCTCTCTCCTTGTGATAATTGTATGTTGCTGTTACACGAAACATCACACCGGATTCATTCTCTGTAAGTAGAGTGTAATTTAAGAAGATCTTAGGTTTCTGATTTCCAAGCACCTGTGGCTGTTTTAAAAGGGTGAATTTTAAAATCAACTGCAAATGCCTTGAATTTCCAAATTCAACATAAATTACAGGGGATAAACAGGGAAATATCAAATCTGACAGCAGTTGATTTACATGGCAGTGTTTCTGCAGCTCCTTTCCAAACTCCAATGCATTGTTTCTGAAAGTGCTGTCTCACTCTGAATCAGATCCATTATTAACCTCAATCAGAGGCAAAGAGCTGCAGAAGGGAGAGCCAGTGTTTGATGCAGACAGCCTTCAACACTTTGATATAACATCCTAACGTCTCGCTCTCTATCTGCATGCTATACATGTTACTAAAGTAAAAGACTGAGTTTCCAGTAGGGGTTGTGCAAAAAATGTAGTAAATCCTGCTGGATTTTTATTAGCTTAACCGCTTATGTATTATGTAAATATGGGCATGACAGAGCAAGCATGGCTGTCAGAATGGAGCAGCAGAATGAGATCACCGGCTGTTATCTGGGGTGAGGTAAAGAAAGTGTGTGATTGAACTTTTAAACAGGCTAACCTCAGTGCCAGATAAAAAGAAGTCTAGAAGTTTGTTAGTCAGGATATTTAAGCTTAAAAATGTTATCTAAATAGATCAATACTTTTGAGATTTTTTAGAAAACTTTGATGTCTTCAAAGTTTCAACTTATGGTACAGTACAGCATACAAACATTAAAAGTATATCAGACACACATGACTAATATCCAAATAATCCATAGGAGCTGTTATCAGTACTGCAATAAAATAACATCAGCAGACATGATAAATCTTCACATTGTCAGTGCACTCTCAGTCTGATGCATGTCAACAATAATATACCAACAACTGTAATATAAATAAATAAAATAATACTAGGTGTACTGTACATCAATCAATCACTCAATCTTTATTTATTGAGCACCATTTATTCAAATCAAATGTAATTCAAAGAAAAACAAATGATATCTTAATTAGTCATGTTTTATCTTTTATTTACTTGTTTCTTAATTATTTCCCTTTGTTGTTTATTCATTTTATTGCAATTTTTGTGCATTAGTCTCTTCTTAGTCTCTACTTCTAAATCCAATTTCTGCTTTATGTTTAGTCATGATGTAAGATAAAAGGTAAAGATAAAAGTCTAAGATAAATAAAAGCACAAAAGAATAGTAATACGATAATTAAAATTGGAGAGTTATGAATAGATTAAAGAATAGAATATTAAATAAGATATAAAATGACATTAAAATAAGTTACATAAAAGCCAGACTAAACAGATGGGTCTTTTTGTTTAAGTTATATTTTTGGGGTACTTTCGCCTTTAATAGACAGGACAAGCTGAGGAGACTGAGGACATGCAGGAAATTGTTGAGGCTGGAATCGAACCTGCGACCTCTGCAACAAGGGCTATGGCCTCTGTACATGGGGTGCACTTAGACCACTAGGCCAACGGCACCCAAACAGATGTGTCTTTAATTGACTTTTAAAAGTCTCAATATCTCCAGATCCCACGGCAGGCTGTTCCATCATATCAGAGCGTCGTGGCTGAAAGCAGCATCACCAAAAGTTTTTGTTGTACTCTAAGGAACAGCTAAAAGAGAGGAGCCAGAGGATCTGAGAGGCCTTCCTGGTTCATACACTAGAAGCATCTCTGCAATTTAGTCTGGTGGAACATATCTTCCTACCTATAGTAGACAACCTCAGTCCATGTATTCTCCTGACTTCTTGTAGCTAATGCATCTTATTTAATTGAGTTATTGAATCATTTTTTTGCACGGTTGGTTCTGATCTTGGGGTATCTATATTTCTGACCAGAAGGAAGTAGCTGAAACTCCACCGAGAGTGGGTGTGATGGATCCATGTAACCTGATTACTGACAAACAGGAGTCATATCCAGACTACAGAGCAATCAGAAACAGGGATGTTTGCCAATCTCTTACAGTAAACCAGCCGCTGATAAAGTCCTTTCTCAGGAACCGGAAGTACAATTAAGATACTAAAGGCGTATGCAGAGAACAGCGAATCAACCTGGTCCCCTCCAGTAGGAAAAGAGGTTTGGTATTAATGAAAGAAAACATGGACTGCCTTCGCCTGAAGGGAGCTTCAGCCAACACGCTGAGCACTCGTGTGTTTTCACTGGCAGAGTCCACGCAGGAGGAATTGTTATATGAGAGGTTTTTCCCCAAAAAAATGTTGCAGTTGAAATTTCCCTGAGCAGCAGCCACAGCAGAAGTCTTCACCAGATGTTTCATCTGGGTAGTGTGAAAACATCGAACTCTTATTGAAGAGGAAAGAAGGATGACAACGTTATCATCACCCAGATTACCATGAAAAATAATGTTCATGTGAGAAACTTAAATGTTCTGGAGATTGTGCTTTTACATGTGACTGTGCAGAGTTACGGGATACGCATTCTGTTAGAAATAACACGTCTTTGAAAAGGAAGATGAAAGATTTTATTCACATTCATCTGTGTGACTCAGAGTTGGACTGGTTGCCTTTCATGATGGCAAATTTAAAAAGAGAGGGATTAAACAGGGAGTACTTGTACTACATTAACTGTAGAGGAAATGGAGGGCTTGTAATGTGCATAGTCTTTAATAATGAGACGGTCCATCCATCCATCCATCTGTTTTCTTGCGCTTATCCCGGGACGAGTCGCGGAGGTTGCAGTCCAAGCAAACTGACTCAGACATCCCTCTCCCCAGCAACACTTTCCAGCTCCTCCTGGGGAATCCTGAAGCGATCCCAGAGCAGGTGGGATATATAATCCCTCCACCGAGTTCTTGGTCTTCCCCTGGGCCTTCCCCCAGTTGGACGTGCCTGGAACGCCTCTAAAGGGAGGCGTCCGGGAGGCATCCTTATCAGATGCCCGAACCACCTCAGCTGACTCCTTTGGACGCGAAGGAGCAGCGGCTCTACTCCGAGGTCCCTCCGGATGTCTGAGCTCCTGACCCTCTCTCTAAGGCTGAGCCCAGACACCCTTTGGAGGAAACTCATTTCAGCCGCTTGCATCTTATTCTTTCGGTCAAGACCCACAGATCATGACCATAGGTGAGGGTTGGAACGTAGACCGACTGGTAAATTGAAAGCTTTGTCTTCCGGCTCAGCTCCTGCTTTACCACAATGGTCCGGCACCAAACCGCCTATCGATCTCGCGCTACATTTTACCCCCACTCGCGAACAAGACCCCGAGATACTTAAACTCCCCCACTTGGGGCAAAGACTTGCTCCCCATGGAGAGAGAGCACAGTCCTTGAATGATAACTTTGGCTCTTTCTCTTCAGTTAGTTTATCTCAAAGTTCAGCAGCATCAGTGATCCTCCTTACTTTAGTGACGTTTTCTTTTGATAATAACCATTGCAGCTTTATTTCATATATTTTATTTAAACAGGATACACTGTCCTAGAATAATAAAAAACAACTATGATGACAGTTCAAAACTTTAGAGGAAGTTTGAGGTTTTAAGGGTGAATACAAGGAAGGACACACAAGGCTGCATGAAGCTTCTTCTTTGGAAACAATGGAGTTACAGATCAGATAAGAAGCTGTAGAACTTGTTGGGTTTGCTAGAATTAAATACTTAACTATAACATTGTCTCTGTCAGGCAGAAACCTTGTATCTTAAAAACCACTACTTTCCAGGAAGTAAAAGAATTCCTGTTTTTCACATAGCTAAACAAAGCATGAGATTCAACCACAAGTTTTTTTGTTTTTTTATAGATAATTTCCATCTGTTATATTTTAGTTTAGTTTATTTGAATTCATCGTGTCATGCACTGGAAAGGTGCCAGTATGGACTGACAAGACACTGCAAAAACAAAACAAGAAGAAAAAGAAAAGAACAAACATTACTGCACATGTCCAGCAATGACCAAACTGCAACCTCCGGCCGCGAGAATTGAAGCCAATGCTGAAGTGTTAAAAACTGCAGTTCATCAAGTGTCCACATCAAGTGTACTCTGAAAGTACCGGAAACCACATACACACAAATTTAAAAAAGCTGATCTTCACAGCAGAAATAAAAATGTTCACAGCCTTGTACAAAAAGACGAGTGTAGTCTGTATTGCTCATTTCTTGATTGGCACACACTGTACGGGGAGTGAATTTTTTCATAACCCCAGTCATTTTGAAGATATTTAGATTAAGAGTTTTCCATTATGAGAGCTGACTTGATTGACAGGCTGGAACACTGTAGCTGTTGGCTAGGAGGCTCAAAGCCCGCCTCTTTACATCCCACTCGCTCGACAGCAGTTAGGTTGAGTTCAACATTTCCAATATGGCTGCCGCCGCCGATTGGCCTCAAAACAGCGCTTCAGAAACAGACGGGTGACGTCAAAAATACTACATCCATTATTTATAGTCTATGGCACTGACCAAAAGTAAGTAAAAAGCACAGTGGTGCACTTCAGACATGGGCAGTCACTGCAACTAAATCAGACATAAAGTGTCCTCCTATGCTGCTGACAGCATTTAACACAAACTGAGCAAACTGAAACACTATGTGTGTAAACAGGAACTGAAGTATATCTTCATCAGACTTGGAAAACTTGTTGAAGTTAAAGGTGTTATATTTTAGAACATAAAGGAAGATCAATAGCATTAAATGGAAAAATACAAGTGATGAAATATGGATCAACAAGGATTTTGGCCGGAAGACCATGATATGTGTATTTATAAATCAGTAGAGGAACACATTTTCTGTACCAGGTTTCGGTGATGCCTCAAAGCTGGATGCAATTCAGCAGCTGAACTTGGTTGAAGTTGACTTCTTGGATCAAGCTTTGAATCACCATAACCTGGGAGACTGAGAACTTTCACAGATGTTTCAGTGATGATTCAACTTGGATGACTTTTGCCCGCTTTTCTAATCCCATATTTCTCTTAGCCTAACACTTCAATAGTTTTACAACAAACTGCAACTTTCCTTTCTTTTGAACTGAAGAAACGTGTAATTCATGGCACATTTGAAACACAATCTACATCCATTTACTCCATGACTACTTCTCTCTGAAATAAAGCTATTTGTCCACTGAAAGGAGCAGCACATTGTTAAACCTCGTAGGGAGTGTTACAACACCGACCCATTCCCTATGTTTAAAGTTAATCAGGGTTTTCTATGTCATGTATTTCAGGATCAACAGCCTTTTGCCAATGCTCACAACGTTCTGTCCCGCTCTCACTCTCGACCCAACATGCTGAACAAAGTGGAGCACGCTCAGCAGCGCTGGAGGAGGCAGGTCCAGGAACAGAGGAAGTCCGTATTCGACCGCCATGTTGTTCTCAGTTAAACTACTATCATCCCTGTGATCAAGAGTTACTAATGGTGGAGCAAAATACTCAAACAAACAAAAAAAAAAACACTGTGACGAAGCCCTTGATTTATGAATTGCTTGCTTTCTCTTATTTTTACTCTGTATCTCATAAGTGTGATGCTTCTGAGGTGATCAACATGAAGAGTTTGGTCCCATGCAGGTTTAAATTCTCAGCAGGGGACTCTTATTTAGTCTGCAGGCAGCACAAGGGTTAACAGTGAGTCGTTTTTGCACAATATTGAATGATATAGCATTAAATAGCTCTCTTACATAGCATTCCCAAACACTGAATTTACTGTCTGGTTTGCAGAAGTGCCATGTCACTGGAGAAGATACAAATTTACAGAGAGAAGTTTGTATTATAAATAAGAGATTACAATGAAAATCTCATGTTGCTATCTTATAACATTTTCTGACTCAGTTTCAAATGAAGAAAAGTAGTTCAAAGCTGACCAGAGAGAAGTGTCCAGACACTCATCAGATTACTGTTCTCTGTTAACATGTAGCTGACAGATATTTTCCACCCTAACACTAAAACAACATGAAACGACTGCTCTGACCACAGGAGAGAGGACAAAGTGAAAAATGTATATCTTTCAGCCTTCTTTGAAAAATGCATGTTTTATAAAAAAGACTTTTATAAGTACGTCTTCAATCCTCCATCCCTCCCTCCCATGATGTTTACTGTCTGGTGTTAACAATCACTTAATGCATTAAATTTGATTTGTGAACATAGTTCCTCTGAACCTTGTCTATGAAATTGATGCAATTTCTTAGTGATGTCATAGTGAACCTAGCTGTGATATTGATCCTCTCCCTTTTCTAAAATCAGTTCCCTCTTCCACCATTTAAGCACATCTAATGAATAGTCATTGATTTTCTAACATCGGTTCCATTATGAAGCTCCATCTTGTCCACCAGGCTTCATTAGAAGACAGTGTGGTGTTGTTCTGAGTTACTTTTGAGTGTGTGAGCAGAGTGGATGAAGAAGAGTCACTGTCGGCAGACCAATGGAAGTGTTCTTAACTATTGTGTATGTGATACCTTTAACTTTGAAATAAACTTGTGTAATATTTGTGATTCTTGTGTTTGCATTTGTTCGTGCTTACCCTTAATCGTCTCCAAACTGTAGAGAACTCAGCTGCCAGGGTTTTAACCAGAACCAAATATGACCATATCTCTCCGGTTTTAGCTTCCTTGCTTTGGCTCCCTTTAGAGCTCTACGTGGACTTACTCCGAGCTATATAGCAAACCTTTTAATACCCTACAAGCCAACGCGTGCATTGAGATCCTCAGGCAGAGGTTTATTTTGCATTCCAAATACAAAAATAATGAAAGGGGACAGGGCGTTCGCGGTGAGGGGTCCGACACTCTGGAACCACCTGCTCGAGGAGATCAGGTCTGCTGAGTCAGTGAGCTCTTTAAAATCCATTCTTAAAACATACTTTTATCGCAGAGCCTTCCTGGATTTATCTAAATATTATTTTATTTTATTTAACCGTCTTAAGAAATACATTTTAAAATAATTGTATTCCTTTAGAGTTATTTTAGGGGAATTTGATGTCTTTTAAATTATGTTGTATTTCTTTATCTTGACGTTTTTATGAACTGCCTGCTTTATTTTGCTGCCCATGTAAAGCACTTTGTAACTCAGTTTTGAAAAGTGCTCTACAAATAAAATAATAATAATAATAATTATTATTATTATTATTATCAGCTGTAGGCCCAACCAGGAATACTTTCCCTGAATGAGAAGAACAAAATCAAAACACTTGTGAAGCTGGTTTCTTTAAAATGAACAAGGGTTTTAAATATGGATGATCTATTGACACTCTACACTTTAATTGAACCCAGACACACACTCTCTTTCCTCAGTCTGCACAGAGTTAAAGAACTTGATTGATATAATGCTGCCCTATGCCAGGTTTTTTTTTAGGTTTTCAATAACTTAAAAAGATTGTTTTAGAATATGCAGTCACAGTCGGCAGACCAATGGAAGTGTTCTTAACTATTGTGTATGTGATACCTTTAACTTTGAAATAAACTTGGGTAATATTTGTGATTCTTGTGTTTGCATCAGCTGTAGGCTCAACTAGGAACACTATCCCTGAATGAGAAGAACAAAATGTGAACACTTTGTAAAGCTGGTTGAACAGGGGTCATAAATATAGATGATCTATTGACACACACTCCATTTCCACGGTCTGCACAGAGTTTAAGAACTTGATTGATATAATACTGCCCTATGCCAGGTTTGTTCACGTTTTCAATCACTTAAAAAGATTGTTTTAGAATATGCACCAGCTAAAATATTAATTATGCCAGGGGTTCCCAAAGTGGGGTTCAGGACCCCCTGGGGGGGTCACGAAACACAAATGGAGGGGTCATGAGATGTCTTCCAGAATGTTTTATTTTCAAGTTATCTAAAATTAGCACATTTTACCTACTACAGTAAAAAATGTCGACAAAAATAGTAGCTAACCTTGAAATAAAACCTTGGAAATAGAAGATGTAATCAGTTTTTTGGCTTTCTTTTTGCCAGATGACTCCTAAGTTTAGGGTTAGTGTTAATTATTATACAGTTAATTATCAAAAGCATCAGTAGCTTACTTCATAAAGGCACAGGAAACACAGCCACATGCTCATATAGGTAGGGTCATTTTCAGCAGACCAGCTAAATGAAGCCACATCAAATCACTTTGAGGGACAGTGGGGGTCGCAAGTCTTTGGCACCTATATTTTGGGGGTTGCAGGCTGAAAAGTTTGGGAACCCCTGAAGTATGCTCTTGAGTCTGGTGACTGCTCGCAAGTCAGGGCCTTCACATCTGGCTTTCAGGGGTGTCTAACCGAGCTGGGACCACAGTGCAAACAATGGCTTAGTCCTGTTGTGTTGGAAATCTGGTCCTAGATGAACCCATTGCTTTATGAATGATGTACTGACTTGTAATGCTTTCTTTTCATGTGCATGTCTAAGGCTGACTTGATGTCATGCAATGTCATTTAAAAGAACAACTTTGCAGACATGTTAACAGTGCAGCCGAAGCCACTTCTGACACATTCTTCATGACTTTTATCAACTCACAAACATTTGGATGAAAGCCAGTTAACTTTTCGTTAAGACCCACTTTCACCGCATTACTTTGCTGTCTAAATGCTTGAAACCATCACTAGGCTATCTGATTTTTGATATCAAGTTAAATAATTTCCATACAGCTGCGTCATCATTTCCTGCAAACTTTTCCTTTTTTCCCTCCTCTCATTGCATGCAGTTACACGGAGGAGACAGTTTTTCCGCAGAAAAAAAAAAAACAGGCAGTTTCAGTCTGCAGAGACAGACAGCGACACAGACTCAGTCAGCTACAGAATGGATCACTGAACTAAAGTCTGCAACAGCACAGAAACACAGGTAGGCTGTTTGTTTCAACTCATTACGTGTGAAAAATGAAGAACTATGACCTTTTTGAGAAACTTGTAGCATCTTTAGAGAGCTGTGCTTATATGGAAAAGCAAAAAAATCTTCGTATTTGTTTGTTTGTTGTGACTTTGATGTGAACAGCATGTCTGAGGTTTATTAACTTCATACACGCTGATGTTGTTCGATGTTTGCAAACCGTCTTAATCCTCTGTTTGATGTTGAAAAGAAAAAGTGCTCCTTCTTTTATTTAGTGCTGCATTTCTACGAGTTGGCCTACAGGGGGCGCCTCAGCCTTTAAATTTGCACCCATCCATATACTCAGTATCTATGCACTCTTGACATTGCTGATGCTCTCACCTGTGTTTACCTTCTACTTTCATGTCCTCACAAGTTTCACTTCAATTATTCTTTATGTCTCTATGACACATCTGCCAAACCCACCCTACACACATGCACACACACTGTACTAGCTTCAGTGTGACACATCACCTCATTACACTACATTTGCCTTCAAGGTTTCTCAGTCAGTGACGTTATAGCTGCTGTGTGGGGAGAAATGCCTGAGATAAAGGAATGTCCTTGTGCTTAACTTTTCTCGTTGCTGTTGGCACGACATGCTGGCTGCTCTTATTCAAAGCTTGTTTAAGAAGCTGTAACATGGTACTTATGAAACGTCTAGAGTTTAGACAACACAATTTAACACACGTTTCCTGCTGTTTGAGAACGGATTATTGTTTCTACTTTATCTGTCTCTACTGAGTGTTTTTGTAAGTGATTTTATGCACACTTAGATACTCAGTAGCTCACTTAAATTGAAACATCAACTGTGCTGCTCGCTTTTATCAGCATCATTCATCTTCTGAGATCAGCACTCAACTTTTAATGGATTGAGAAAAAAACATTTCATATTTTTCATCTATTCCTTAACACCAGCCTGTTAAGGAATATACAATCCTTCGATGTATTAAAGATAAACATTTTGATTAAAGATAAATTACATTTAGGGGTTAAAGCTCCTACTTTTAACCAGTACAAACCAGGCTTTACTAAAGCCTGGTTTTACTTCTTCATTGAGATAGATAGATCTTTATTTGTCCTTAATAGGGAAATTTGTCGTCACTGTCTGTACAAGAATATGTATATAAAACATACACAATGAACACCCACCCAGCCTCACAACAATGGTGCACATCAATACACATATATACACACCGGACACATATATACACACCAGACACCGGACACATATAACACACAGGACACATTACTGGGGTATTTTGTTAAGGAGATGACTCTAAGCTGTAGCTATTCCATTGTGGCTGCTGTTGTGAGCACTACATACTTGTGTTAGAGTGTCAGCGTCACTCTGCATTTCTGCACCTGAATGCTAGCTTGCTGTGTGATTTCCTTGCAAGTCATATTGCCAGTTTCCAGTCCCAATATTACTCACTGTTACTTGTTTGTTTGTGTGTTTGTTTGTTTGTGCATAGGAAACTATGGTGACACTCGAGCGTATAATGTCAGGGTTGGAACTGATAATTGGTTGAGCAGCAGTTGATCATACTGCAATTATTGCAGAGTAGAAAAGAGAGGAGACTTCAGAGGCGATGGAATGAAGTGTTCAAGTACAATGCTAGCCAGTGGACCAATCAAAGGGCTTGCTGTATGCATCAATTCAATGAATAGTCACATTTTTGAGGAGGTGCATGTCAGGCCATGTGTGTAGGCGTCTTTGTAGGAACAGGGCTCCTCGGACCTATGGTACTGTATATTCTACTACGGCTTACATTCAATGCAGAAGTACAAACCAGATTTGGCGCCCCCCTCTGGACAAAGCAGTATCTTTTCTCTCTGCTGATTTTGTCCTTTACATATGAAAGTAGCTGTTTTCAAGCAAGAAATATCATCCTGCTTTATTAGGACAGTCAGATGTATCACTCATTGAGAATCTTAGCCTGGGAAGAAATAAATAAAGACTGTTATGGCAGCAAACAGTTAATCACTTTGTCTGTCACCTACCCCGGGGCAGCTGTTTTAGACATGAAAATTAACTTAATACAAAGAGTCGATCTTCATGCTGATGGTCTTTATGATGGTCATGTAGAGGATCAGTATCAATTTTAGTTTTTTTCATAATCAATAAAAACTTCTCACTGGAGCTTTAATGATTTGACTTTAGCTAACTAGACACTAAAGCTGATACTTTTCTGTCAATTAACCTAAAACTTTTTATCTTGATTAATCAAGATAGTTTTCTCTGTTAGATGTCATAAAGTTGTGAGAAATGGTGATACGTGTCTCCCGATTTCCTCAAAAGTTTTGTTTTTCCACGACTGGGAGATGCTTTGGAGGAATGAAGAAACCAGAAAATATTCTCAGTCAAGAATTTCGAGTTTTTATGGTCTCCATGGGTCACAGGCTGTAAACTAGTGTCAGAGAGGAAGAAATTCAAGCACACAGTCAGAGAGAGGTTTGAAATGTGCCTCAGGCTGCAAACTCATCAACATCTAAATAAGCTAAAAGCTTTCCCTCCTGGTTTTTCTCTCCAGTAAATAACCATATTCGAAAATTCAAGATTGCTTTGCATACATACAGGATATTACTAAAAAAGCACTATTTGCAGTACAACATTTCTGTCCCTCTGCTGAAAACACTTCTTATTTTTCTGCATATTTTGAGAGGGGGAGGATGTCCTTACTTGTCTTTATGTCTGTCAAAGCTGTCAGGATGTAACTCAGGCCGAGCTAGACTTGTCAACTTAATCCTGGAGTAGCCTCAGGTCTGGTCCCGAAACCTGATATGGTGTTCATTGCAGATAATATATTTTTATTGTGGCAGGTAAATGGGAAAGTTAGTTACACTTTAAAGGGTTAAATACATCCATACTCCACTAAAACTCCTGGGAACATCCAGGAGCTAGAAAGGAGGAATCTGAGGTGAATTTTTGGCGCGTAGGTGGAAAAATCCCCACAGAGCTGCAGAATAATCCCCGTGACTGTTTTGGGATTTGAGTTTCATTGAGGATCCTTAACAAACACTTGCAAAGTTAAGGGATTATTTGATAAAATAATCACTTACACAGTCTGGCTTCAGCAGGTGTAGATGAGAGAAAAGGTGTTAAATCTAAAGCTAACGGGAGTTTAAAGAAAGTTTTTTAGCTTGGTGTAATGGATGTTCGGATTTCATCAAATAAAAAGTGATTGTACACGTGGAGCAGCCACATGCCATGTTTTGATTTCAGCTCTCTTTGGTGCTTCCATGTTGCACAAGAAGAGGATGTGGCTTTTAATGAGAAATCCAGACGGCACTGCGATCAATAAAAAACTTGAGAGAGAGCATAAGCTTAGGTTACGTTCTGGAACAAAACATCCCTGAAACCAGGGGCTCTTTTGTTGCTCAGTCAGTGTGGACCTGCAGAGGTTTCAGGAAGGACACTCTCTTTACGAGGCCTTGCAGTGGCTCTCTGAGAAAAGCTGCACAGTGGCGCGGCTCTATAGGCCTCCTGCTGACTCCATGTTACACACTGTGATGACGGATGTCTGGCTTTTTGTGACTTCCTCTGTTCCCATGTCTGTGGGATGATAAGACACCACAAGAGGCTGTGTGCAGTGCTGCTTTTATAGATGGGTAGTGCTTCAACATATGTGGTGAAAATGTTAAACTTAAGGATCAATATTAAGCGTTTGTGATAGTTTGGTCGATATATTTTGACGAGAAGTGGTAAGAAAGTTCATAAAAATATTTTGTTGCTAAAATTCGTTGTTAAATCTTAACTTTGGCAGCAGCTCACGGAACAATCTCAAATTTATAACCAAAACATCATCCAGCTTTTATGGTGTTGGTCCTTTTCATATGAAATAGTTTGTCACTCTTCCTCTTCCTCCTCCCTGTGATATCTTGTAAAAACAGTCTAAAGACCGAACTCTTTCCTTTCAACATTTAATTGCCATCATGAAGACATGCTAGACCAAATTCTGTCTTTAACAGTTTGTATTTTATTTGTTGTTTGTACAATGGTGATAGCTTTCTGGCCAAATCAAGCTTGGTTTTATTTGGGATTTAATTTGATCATTACTTGAATTCCACCATCAGTCAAAGTTTTTATTGTTGCCTCTTCTCTGTGTGTGCTCTTTTTCTACCATTACATCTTGAGAACACAATCAGGAAGTTGTGAAAGATACAATTTTGAATCTTTCAGTCCACTGAGACTCAAAGATTGCTGGATAGAATCTGATTGGCAGAGGTCAACGGTTGAAGTCACTGTGATCTTAGAAAAACATAATGACTTGATACAATGCTCACTTAGACTTAAGGATGAACCAAGTGGAAACCTCTGGTCTCAAACTATGAAGCCCATGCGGAAGTGTCATAAACTGCAATTCATCGAGAATCCTCTTGAGGCTGGCTGAAGAAAGACCGGAAACCACATAGACAAAGAGGATCTTTACAGCAGAAATAAAAATGTTTACAGCCTGGTTCAAAAAATGTTTTGGCTCTATGTAGCTAATTTCTCTATCGGCACACACTGTACAAAGGGGGATTTTTTTCTAACGCAACGGTTCAGAAGATATTGATTTTACGAGTTTTTGCCCAAATAAGGACATGACTGACTTGACTCCCGGACGGGAACACATAGCTGTTGGCTGAGAGGTTTAAACTCCGCCCCTTTACGTCACACTCTGCCTGGTTCAGTTCCGCATTCCAATATGGCTGCCGCCGTCGATTTGCTTCAAAACAGCGCTCAGGAACAGATGGGTGATGTCACGGATACTACGTCCATATTTTATACAGTCTATGGGATGAACTCATTTCATTTTGTATGTGAAAGGAAAAGGTGACTATCATCTTGTATTCTTCCTTTTCTTGTGAATGAGTTATCGCAGCAATCCCTGGAGCACATTTTCACACATCTGCTCCTTTTCTTATTTCCCTTTTTATTTAAACAATCTAGTTATTAAGCTTTATCACATAGCCCTAAACCTCAGGCACCTTTTTGATCTTTTACTGCAAGAAGGGTCGACTGACAAACACATGCTCTTCTGAAACACAGAGATACATATATTCTTTTGTAAATCCTTGTGGTGTTACCTCTCCTGATTAATGTTGTGCTGCTGTTTTATATTTATGAAATGTTGCAAAATACAACCCCACCCTCTGTCCAGGTCTCGGTTTGTCAACAATGATAGATGTTAAAGAAATGTCTGGGTGGTGGTGTGGGGCACAATCATGACGCAGTGATTCTATTCTTCGAAATGCTCCGTGTATAAATTGACTTGTTTCGACATCATGATAAATCAGATTCAAAAGCAGTGGAGAGTTTCTAATTAAATCTTGTATCCTAGCAGTAACAGTCTTCTTACATAAGATGATCCGCTTAGTTAAGATGATCCGTCATGTTCATGCCTTGAGTGCAGATACGTTTGATTTGATTTGTGCTGTTTTAGAGGATCCGTAAAAAAGCGTTAATGTACTTCACTCTCATCCTTTGTCTCTTCATCTTTCCTCTGCTGTGTGATCAAGAGAGGTGCTTCATAAAACAAACTGTTTACTTTGCTGGTATTTTAAACAGATGAACAGATGAGTACATTTATACGGCTGCTGCCCACTCCACCACTGAGAAACATACCGCACGAGTTTGGAATTCATGTGGCTTTCTCATCCTGTTGTTGTCTGGTATTTGTAGAAATGTGACCAAAGAACATGCTCAGTCTGAAATGTTTTACGAGCTCACATTACAAAGACGCTCTGTATTATTCTGTGAATCGCACTGAACCACTGCATGGCGAGAGCTAAGTGTTTTCAATTGCTTGGAGTTAACTCAAGCTTTTGGGGGGATTTTTTATATTTTGGGTGAATATTTTCATTTTTGCGGTCAGCCTAAGTTTGGACATGTGGTTCGGCCATGTATGACTTATTGAGAGGTATAAAACTTTGGAATGTAATTATATATATTGAATTTGTCACTGCTTTGAGGATAACTTCAGACAAGTTGGAAAAGATCTCTTACCTCTTACAACAACCAACATCAATAATGCTTGATTGACACCGATTGTTGCACCTGTAGCCACGCCCACAAGTGATGTCACAGTGTACCTGAATATATAGCTTCATCACTGCACTAAAGTGAAACTTTAAACCACAAGAGGTCAACAGCAACAAGACTTTCTGGAGCTTTTTCACTACTCTTTAAGTTTTTGTTTAAAATTTTATTTGATAAATAACTTTGTGAAGCTCTACATGCCCACTTAGCTCTATAGTGAAAACTCGACCTGACAAAACATTTCCATTTCTATTTTTTAACAAACTTTTTTTTTACACAATCTTGAAGATTTAACTAACCTCTCAGCTAGGTTCAACATTTGCACAAATACAGATAATTTTGTTGCATAATGCTAACTTTTATTTTGAATACTCAAAGCTTTTTTTTTTTTTTTTTTTCATTTTTCACATAGAACAGAATGACAAGACAAGACAAGGCATGATAACTTAGGGTGGTTACACCTCAGTGTCTGACATTCTCATTCAAGCCAGGTGGGATAATTATGTATTTGCATACGATTTTAAATGCATGACTAGCAGCAGTATGCAACCAAGCGCATTTATCAAATAGGGAAGCATCATTATAAGGTAAAGTTAGAATACTAACTTCCATGTTCTGTTTTTATACAGTTATCAAACTTATAGTTATAACCAAATTTTAGAGGGAAGCATAAACTTACACCAGCACGCACAGATCGATTGTGGTTGGCGGCCCCTGGTGGGCACATAAACACACACACACACCACTTTACGATCTTGCCATCACTCACTTATATTTATAACAACTTCAGTTTCTAGAAAGTTGTCAGTTTTTTTTATATTTTGGTGAGGGTATTTTTTTTTGGCCTTTTATTGGATAGGAAAGCTGGAGATGTGTGGAGCAGAGAGTGGGGGAAAACATGCAGCAAGTGGTCAAAACTGGGAGTCGAACCTGTGACTGCTGCCACAAAGACTTTAGCCTCTGTACCATAGACTGTATAAAATATAGACGTAGTATCCGTGACGTCACCCATCTGTTTCTGAAGAGCTGTTTTAAGGCCAATCGTCGACCATATTGCTGCTGTCGAGCGATTGTGACGTAAAGAGGCGGGCTTTGAGTCTCCTAGCCAACAGCTACAGTGTTCCCGCCTGTCAATCAAGTCAGCTGTGCCTCTCATTAGAAGACTCGTAATCTCAATATCTTTGAAATTGCCGCGTTAGAAAAAAATTCACCCCCTCACAGTGTGTGCCGATTGAGAAATGAACGATCCAGACTACACTTGTCTTTTGTACCAGGCTGTAAACATGTTTATTTCTGCTGTAAAGATCAGCTTTTTTGAATTAGTGTGTATGTGGTTTCCGGTACTTCCGGAGCCAGCCTCAAGCGGATCCTCGATGAGCTGCAGTTTTTAGCACTTCTGCATTGGACTCATGTTTTTATGACATGCTTATAACACTAGGGCCAATAATAAGTTACATTTCAACTTACTGCAACAGTTTAATCCTGTTTTATGTAATTTAGTTTTACACCTAATTGGTAGGCCAGGTTAAAGGCGTTACAATAGATTATATGAAATGTATTAGTGTTGTCATTGTTTGCTTTTGTTTCTCATATAGTTGCATCAGTGATAACTTCAAATTGTATTATTAGCTAAAAAAAAGTCCTCAGATGAACATTTAATTATGTTGCAGAACTGAATTCTACTAACTTAAAGTAGTTATTTTTACAATATGAAATAAACACCAAATGTTTCTTCCACCACTGGCCTTGAATTGAAACTAGTGTCTCTGAAATGTATGAGTGCATGTGGATAACGCAGATTCCACATGCACTGCTGTATAGGAAGCTGGGAAACACATGTGAAAGACATCTTTGTGCGGGGCTCAAATGTATTCTCATTGAGTGGAGGTTTTCAGCTGCGTGACAATGCGTGTGTGCAATGCTGGCAACATACTCTCATCTCATCAGCAGCCTTCATCTCGTGAATATTCATCCAAACTCCTCATCCTCACGCTGACAATAAACAAGGGACAGAGAGCATGAATGCCTGGCTGAGGAGGAGGAGGAGGAGGAGGAAGAGGAGGAGGAGGGCAAGAGGGGCAAATCCTGAGGAAAGTGGGGGGCAAACAACCCGGTTCCATGGCAACAAGTCCTGCCCTCCACTCTGTCTGCAGCAGGCTGAGAGAGGGGAGGCAGGAGGACTTTTTTTTTTCCTTTTTTTTTTGTCGGTTTTTGTTGGAAAGACATTAGACGGAGTTTACTGTGCAGGGCAGGTAACCAGCCAAAGTTTTCCAACGCGGAGACGAACTGGATTTACGCGCCGCAAAAAGGGATTATAACCTGGGAATGTCAGCAGCAGACATGGACGTGGGGAGAAACTCGGAGGTAAAAGCCGTCTGATTTTAATACCATTATTGACTGGCTACAAAAAGGAAGGTCAAACTTACAGCTAGTAATGAAAGGGAAACATGAAAACTGAAAAAAGCTGTGTTAAAAAAGTTGCATTACGCGTTTAAATGTAGTCCTTATCTCCACGTGACCATATTTGGTCATCGGCATGTTAAACGATGAAGCTCCGGCTAAAACACCGGACTATTTTCTCTTCTTCTGACCCTTTGAATGAAGAAAAATGTCCCAGCGGATACAAGCAGTGACTGTGTGGGTTGTAATTAGACCAAGTTATCGCGCAGACGTCCAACAAATCACAGCAGCAGCAGCAGATAAAAAGAAACAGGACTCAGGATCAGATACTTTTCCTAAGGGGGTGGTCTTTTTATATAAAACTCACAATGTTTGAGCTTTGAATGTTTGCTCTTTTTATTCCATGCAGCTTTCTATGACAGTACTCACAGATTGTAGACATTGCAAGCAGCTTTCATTGTGTTTTCCTTTGCACTGTAAATAGTATACAGGCTATTTCTACAGATATGGTCCAGATACAGTTGTGCTCATAAGTTTCCATACCCTGGCAGAATTTATGGTTCCTTGGGTAGTTTCTGTTGTCTTTATGATATAAAAAGAGTAAACACAGTTGCTTAATAAAACATTTGCTTCACCCAACCACCAACCATGAGTGAAAACAATGAGTTTTTCTCTTATCTTTCATATTCCCTGAAAAATGGCCCAAAAAATTCACAAATTCTGCCAAACTTATGAGCACAACTATATGTAGGACAACCATCTACTGTATGTGACCTATACTGTTCACAGATGTGCAAAAAGTACAGGTTTAATGTTGTAATATTAAATGGCAATTATTTTGCAAATGAGGTACCTCTTTTGCATTCACCTCAGGATTGTAGTTTTAGAATATTCTGTCAGATTTTGTAGCTTTGCTTGTTAGTTAGTTTATAAATTAGGGGTGGAGTCTGTATTTCTAACCTAACATAAGTGTTTTTAGTTTAAAACTTTTTGACATTAGGTTTAAATTTCAGACATTTCACACAGTTTCTTCCTGATCATATTTGAAACAGAAAGATTGTTATTTTTGAACATGCTATTTTCATCTTGTACTCACTTGATGACACTGTCTGGTTCATGTAGCACATGATTGTGTGAATTTGGTCCTGATCTAGATCTGGATAATCCAATTATTTTTAGAACCACACTGTTTATTTAGTAAATGCTGTCACTGAGTGCTCTGTAGACTAAATATGATAAGATTTGGGTCCATCATGAATGTTTGTAAAAAGTTTTCTCAACAGATTACAAGCGGTATCCTTATGATCTTATCATACGCTCTGTAGTTCAAACCGCAGAGATGTGACTGGTTTTCTTTTGCTCTCCTTTTCCCCTGAAACTCTTTCTATTGTGTAATCAAACAATGACCTTCCCCTCTCTCACTGGACAGGACTGTCAACACAAAGCTATTGAGGAAATTCTTCCCTGGTCTCTATTCTGTTTAACAGCAGTGAGCCTGGCCTATAATCAGACGCTTTTAAAGGGACCATCGCTCACTCAACACCACTTTTAAAGACTTCTTTCCTTCTACGTATATCATGACGTATACCATTCATCCAGAGACAAGGACAGGGTTTAATGGGAATCTTTAAAACTTAACAATACTTGTTTACACAATGAGTCACTAAACTGAGAACAATCCACATCTTTGTTAAAATGAAAGAGTTCTTGAGGAAATAGTCCACAGCAACAAGGTGTGTGGGCTTTTACCTTATCAGTTGAGACATGACAGCTGGGTGTGTTTCAATTACATTCAAAATGTGCATGTCAAAGTGCTTTAGATAATAATTAACATTGAGAATTGATATCTGAATCAAGTCAGATATCTTAATGAATCATTAAACTTTGAGTCAGGAGTTTGCAAATATTTCATCCAGCTTAAACGTCATGGACAATTGATTCAAATGATGAGGTTACAGCTTCCCTTATTGTGGTTTTTAAAGATGTTATTCCCTCATGAGATTCAACATCATAATCTTCGATTGTTGATAGAAGAGAGCATCATAAATTAGAGGTGCTGTCTTTTCTTGTTTGGTCTTTTTTAAGTTGAACTTGTGCTTCACATGTTTTCATGGAATGATCTATAAAGTTTGAGGTGCTGTTATAGGAAGTTCAAGATTCAAGAAAAGTCTAATGTTTGGTGCAGAAGTCACATTTTAGGCCTGGAGCTTGTTTTTGGAGGATCTTTGCTGTCTAACACTGCTGAACAACAGCTCTGACGAAACATTTCAGTTCATGGTTTTGCTGAAGGGCTTTGCTGTAGCTGTTCAGAGTGGAGGGAGTATTTTTATCTTTAATTTCTTCATAGCAGATTTCTCAATCAGATATCTTCCCCAGTGTTGTTCAGGTCACAAGACTGCCTCCCTTGGCTGCCTTTAACCCATCGTCAGCTGAAGATACCAACCCTTGAAAAAAAGTGCTTCTTCAGAAAAGAAAACTCACGTCCTATTTTAGTTACCCCATGACGCTTCTGTTCCTTTATGTCAGTAAGCTAGAAATTCTTTGTTGTAGCGTTTTATTGTAGCACAGTTGGGACCCATTTAAAGCTATATTTTGAATGTCAGGGGCTGTCCTGTTGTCTGCCAGTGCTAAATCAAACTCTTGTGTGGAGACACAGATTTATAATCCTAGCCCTACAGCCTCTGACTTTGCTCTGTAACTTGTTGCTATAGATCATGCACTGAGATAGATTTACTGTACAGAAATAAAACAAAACAACATCCACATTTTTATTTGTGTGTTTAATATTGAAAGCAGTTTCTCATTATGCAAATTAAATTTGGTGACGTTTGATGTTTTAATGGGAAGCATATGCTACCATACCATGACATCACCATGTCAGCATTGACATGCTGGGAAATGTTCTGCCTTTTTGTATTCAGAATGTTAATTCAAAACACTGAGGCACTTTGCTGTCAGCTTTGAAGTCTGAACACAAACACTGTCGGCAGTGTTTGTGAACCTTTCAGCTCTTAAACACTTGTCTGAACCTGTTCATATTCAGAATTCAGAATAAATAGTGTGTTTTCCTTAAAATGTGTGATTTGCATATCCTCGTCATAAAGCAGAAGATGATCATCTATGATAAATTGCTGGTGTGTTTTTCTTGGAGCGTAACTCTCTTAGTGCCATAAATCTGCACACCTTGACTTGCCAACAAATTACACATCATTTAGGCCAAATAACTGAAACTACTTCTTTAACTTTATTATAGTACACATGATGACTGCTCTTATGAAATCACCTTCAGTTATCTCAATTCTCTCCAATATTCCTCATGTCAAGAGCTGCAAAGCTACTGGAACCAGAGAACAATCTGAAGTCACTTTTCAGTCATTTTTTTGTCTCTGTTTTTCCACTTTTTGCTCAAGAAAGTCTGAATTATCAAACTGTTTGATAAAGATTGTTTAAAGAGTGCTTTCAAAGTGCATCATTTTAATTAAACTTATTCTTTCAAAGCAGAAAGTCCACTCTTGGCTGAACATGTTTAACTGCTTAAAGTGGATCAACATTGAGAGATACTCCCCTACACAGAACGAGCATCAACATAGGTGATGTATAGGTTGAGAATGTTCTTGTTTGCTAGACTCATCTCTGACTCTAAGACTGAGCCAAACAAGCATCCATCTGATCGTATTCATGTCCTTGGGGAAGTCAAACTGTGTGTGTCAGAGGTCATCTCTGTGACATACACTCTGCCCCCCCTGCTGCAGCTCAGATGGTTAAGCCCGTTTTCCACATGCCTGCCTCTGCAGCTGTGCATGCTCATATCTAGGTTACACAGACGTTATTTTTTTCCTCTGTTTCCTCAAAGAGAAAACATGCCATGATCAGTCTGAAAAAAGAGCTGAAACGGCTAAAAAAAGGAGATAAAAAAAGATTGTGAGAATTGGTTCCACCTGGTCTGCAGAGCTATACAGTGGCAGCATGTGGTGAAGGGCTGGGTAATTATATAGGTATGGCTGTGTGCAACTGCCAGTAGCATCAACCTTGGTGGTTTTCTTTTATATGGAGACACATTAAGGCTGTCAGTCTTTAACTGCTTTCCAGAGACAGTAGGTGAATTAAAGATTTAGCATAATGCAGCAGTTTCTGGAAGACAAATGAATTCTTTGTTACCTGCAGCACAAGCTTTTATGTATGCACAGTGCACATGTCTTTTTTATGTGGCTGGTGTAGACCTGAGTTCACTCTCTACCTTCAGCTGAACTCTTGCAAAGTTCAGTGTAACATGTTCTGCCTCATCTCAAGCCTCTTTTTGTCTGTAACGGACAAAACTGTTCTCTCTCCAGGTATTCAAACAATGGCGTGGATCAGTGTGTGGGCTCATGCCTGCCAGTGCGTTATGACGTGCAAAAAGAGTTGAGAATTTGCAGACTTTTCACTCTTCCTTTCCACCATGGCTTCTTGGCTGCATGTGATGCTCTGCAGTCTTAAAGAAAAGACCTTGAAGTCAGGCTGCTGATCAGCAGAAAACGAGGAACAGGTTGGCCAAAAAAACACAGACGAGCATTCAGCAGAAGAAGAGTGTTTTAGCTTCTGTTTTGGAGGCTGCTTCACAAAGATCTTAGTTTGTCCATTGTAACATCATTAAATTCCTAAATTAAATTGTGCCGGCTCTCCTAGCTTTTACATCAAGTGCCAGGTGCATGAAAGGAGCATATTTGAGGTCTTTATTGAATGAAAAAGAAACCCTTGGCGTGAGATGCAGGTGTTTCTGCCTGATTCCTGTGCTTTCTTTCACCTTCTGAAAACATTCTGAATATTTTGAATGCAGCCGCAGACTGATGGATAAGGCAAATATTAGTACATTCCTCCATGTAGCAGAGTGAACTGTGAATCAGATCGTCTGTCAAAAGTGACAGGGCCAAGGACGTGTGGATTTTGAAAGATATTTACCCAATAGGCCTCCTCTCTTTAACACACACACGCCTGCACACACAGGCAGACAGCTGATAAAAGACTTACTTTTTAACCACATCTCCCTCTCAAGGACGCAGGGAACACAAAGGGCTCTTTATGCAAGCCCAAATAGTCTAATGGAGACACTGTTGAAGCCCCATTTCATGAATCTGCTCTTGTTGCAGGAGGAAAATATGTGTCATTGATATGCGTTTCTTGTAATCAATTACTCTGTGAGTGACAAAACCAGGAAAAACTCTGAAAAGGCCAAACTAGGCCACGAAGATGAGGGTGTCGAGTATCTCTTTGGGATTTCATTTTTTAAATCTGGTCCAAAAAGACAACCTCTCTGTTATTGGTTTGAAAAAAATGGCAGTACAAGCTTTCATGTATGAAATGGAGAAAGATAACTTTTACCTCTCCACGGCTTTCTGTCTGTGTCTTATTCGACAAGGCTGTATGTAACAACAGAAAAAAACAGATCAAGAGACAGTTAAGCAGATGGCATGTGGTGTAAATGTAATGTTCTGGGAGTAATGATGTTTAAAACAGAGCAAATATGCTTACTGTATACAAAGATTTATTATGTCTCTACTTCATCCAGTTGTGCAAAAGTGATGCCGTAAAACTGCAATGACAGGTGGTTACAAATAGCTTTGGTGATGTAATTCGGCCCCGCCTACTTACTTGCTGACAATATGGCGAAGAATGATAGATGGGATAAAGATAGAGACCCCAGCATTACAGGTTCTTGTGCCAGGTTATAGAGGGCTCAATGCCTTATGTGTGTTGTCTTGTTGTGTCAGTGTCAGTGTTACTTATGTTCTTCCTCTACTCTGCTAATCTGGAGCTTACAACACTGCAGAAGCTGTAGTCAATCGTGAAGCCACAGAGCAGTCATTCTGGGTGTTATACCCCCTTTTATAGCAGAACATTGAGAAAAAGTCTTCACATTTTTGAGGAATGTACACATGGAAATAAATCAGCATGATAGGAACTCATTATGATGAGACAAAAACATGTTTGAGAAACTGTGTTCCACACGTATTTTGATGTTAAAGTTTGATTCATGTTCCATCTGTTTATATGGAGGAGGTAGGCTTTGTGACATCTGTTTTTCTCACCCTGCTTCATCCAACACTTAACTCACCCTTCAACTTCAAGTGCGTCATCAATACTTTCATTCATTGGCGTGAAGCAAGTGATAAATAATCTCAAGAGCAGCTCGACTTGAATCTGTCTGAATGCTCATTAAAGGTACTTCAGTGGCGTTTGTTTTCAGCAGTGTTTGTTTACAGTCGGGTTATTTCGTGAAGAGAGATGCTATCAGACCTCAGGAAGTCAGTTGGCTAACGCCTTAGTGTTTACACAGCTACGGCAATCTTGGGCCTGTGACCCATTTCTTTAATGATACTTTCCCTGAAATAGAAGAGGATAAGTTTATACAAATAAAGACTGCTCTCAACTTTATGTAACTAAAGCGTGTAGAGCTGACATCATTAGAAACGAAAGCGGGCGCATTTATTTGCTCAGTTTTTTCAATATCTTTGATTAAAGGTGAATCAAATTGAAATGACAAAAGCTTCATGTTTCGAATTAGAGAATCAGAGTTTGACTTTTACCTCCACAGTATTGTTTCTGCAGGTATTCATCTAAAACGATGTTTCACACAGCTGTGAGTCGTCTGAGTTTGATGTGAGCGTGAAGTGATGTTTTCTTTTGGTTTGATTTAGATTAATATGAAAGATTGTATTTCTCAGACTCTGCTTATTTTGGTCTCAGTTTCCTTCTTATTTTAGCTCCTCAGAATGATTTGTTTTATGTAATCATCCAATTATAGAGAAGTTATTTAGCTAATTTTTTGTCCTGGGGTTATCCAAAAAGTGTGTTTTTACAGAGTGACTCACACTGCAGCCTCGTCCAGAAATTAGCAGAGGTTATGAGATTTACAGAAACCAATTTTGATGTGTGGTAATGTATGAAGAAATGTTGCATTGTTTGATCGGTGGATAACTTACAAACTCTGGACACTGGTTAATGGAAGTCTTGACACTCCTTGCATCTATTCAGATATTCTGGATCACAGCGTCATCTCTAAGTGATGAAAATAATGATGCTAATCGGTCCTTTTAGTCACAGGAAATAGCTGACAGCAGGAATGCTCCCTCTCGCTCCTCATCTGTCTCTATAGGACTCAACTCCACTACTGGTTGGCAGGCTTCTTCATACAACAACTTCCTGTAAACAAGCCAAGCAGCCAGCACCCTCCCATCCTCCACCTCTGATGTCCTGAGATCTGCATTTGACCTCCTTATGCACCAGAACAATCACTTAGAGCCCTCTTTAAAGGGTCCTTGCTGCAATTTACAAAGAGATTTAAGAGGCCAATGACCCTCAGTTTAAAGTGAAAGGAGAGTTTAACTAACGGCTGGCGTGATCAGAGATTAAGCTCAGGAAATGTTCATCATAAAGATGTCTTAACCGTTTTCCTGCTGTCGGAGCTTTTCCATTGTCAAGTATTTCTGGCCTTACTATAAGTAATAACACTCACATGAAAGATTTAAAGTCTGGTTTGTTAAAGTATTGACAGACCATTTTTTAAATATCACACAAATATCACCTTAAATAGAAGAATTGTTGCTGAGTAAGTCCTCCATGTTTCTACAGAAGCCTGTAAAGGACCAAACACTGGCCCTAAAGATGAAATTTTGAGGAATTTTGGAAAATGTTTCCACCACTGTTGGCTGGTTTTGGAAAGGGTAGTGATTGTAAACTGCAGTCTACTTGTAAATACCGGGATATATCCGTGTAGCGAGAACAATCAATGAATCAATCTTTATTTATGTAGCGCCAAATCACAACAAATGTTATCTGAAGACTCTTTACAAATAGAGCAGGTCTAGACCGTACTCTATGTTCTATTATTAACAAAGACCCAACATCAAGACAGGATAAGATCCAGTCCCATCTTACAGACAGGACTCGGTCTGATCTCATCTTAATCCACCATGAGCAGAGCACTTTGCAGCATTTAGCAAGCTACAGTGGCAAGGACAAACTTCCTTTAACAGGCAGAAACCTCCAGCAGGACCAGACTCATGTTAGACACACATCTGCTGAGACTGAGTTGGGGTTGGAAAGAGAAATAGAGGGAGATGGAAAGAGAGAGATGATAGAGGTGAGACGGATAGTAGTAGTTGTAGCAGCTGGAGTATGACAGCAGCTGGAGTCTGGCATGTCCACAGCAGCAGGCCGTCTACGCAATGACTCAGAGGAACCTCCAAGACAAGGGAGCTCAGGGACCCCAGAAAGGTCTATGGTTAGTTACTTTAATGGGACAGGGAGACTTAAAGTAAATGATAGGCAGACAGATGAGAGGGAGGGGAAGACAGGATCCCAGTGTGTCAGTTACCCCGGCGGTCTAAGCCTATAGCACCATTACTAAGAGCTGATCCAAACTTGAGCCATCTCTATAAGCTTTATCAAAAAGGCTTAGGCAGAAACCTCGAGCAGAACCAGACTCGTGTTAGACAGCCATCTGCCTTGACCAAGTTGGGGTGGGAAAGATGAATAGAGGGAGATGAAGAGAGAGGGAGAGGTGATAGTGGTGAGCTGGATAGTAGCTCCAAAAAAGTGAAAGGATTTAATTTAACAGAAATAACAAAAGTGCATTGGATGTGATTTAATAACAATGTCTTCATCACATTTTTTGTCCACCAGGGAGCACCGATATGTTTATTTTGAAAATATCAATTACCACCGTCTGAATGTGGTCACAATAAATGATGTAGGGATCCTTATTGAATATGTTGTTTATATTATTGTTGTCTGTCAGTCTAATTTATCACCAGGAAATACTTTTCAAAGAGACATTACCGGTTTCTTTTATTCAGCGTTGCCTTTACACTTTATAAAAGTCCTCCCTGGCAGTTAATCATCCGTTAAAGTATCTATGCCAACTGAAAAAAAGCCTCTCAAAAGATCTTGTTGGGCTAAAGTATGCCAGAAACACAATGATCATTTTGTGACCTCAATTACATCAATGAAAACAAACAGACGGTAACTGAACAATACCTGCAAAACCTGAAACTCTGACACATCAAAGTAACCAGTTATAAAGCCTTCACTTTCCCAGTTTGTGCAACATCAAACCATCAACAGGCTCAGGTTGGCTTTATTTTCAAATGTACTCAGTGGCTATGATCCAGATCAACATCATGACCTTGTTTATATTCTGTGAGCTGAGCTGGTTTTTGGCAGTGATGATGTTCGGCTGTTTGATGTGAAAGTAGACATTTTCAAAATGAGGGAATATCTGTGCCAATGTCTCTGGCATAACATTGTCTACATGCTGTGTTAGATACACTTACACTTGCTCTGAGTTGGTTAATTCTTCTGCAGTGTGTATGCTGAAAATTCAACACGGAACCTGCTGTGAAGTGGGGTAATTAAAACAATGTTTTATGAGCTTGTTTTATAAAAGTTAGTAAGTTAAAGAAGAGTCATTCTATTCTTCTCTTGTAACCATGAGTGTAGAGTCAAATTAAGGTTGAGATTAGTAAACCATGTCAAGTCAGACTTATATCTACTTCAGAGTTGTTGATTTGGTGAAAAATGAAGCTAAGACGTGAGTGCAAAAGACTGCAGTTCCTCCGGTGTCCACTTGAGGCCAACTCCAAATCCAAGCACGCCTTGATAGAGCTTAAAATGACCACTTGTACAAGGCAAGGCAAGGCAGCTTTATTTGTAAAGCGCATTTCATACACGAGGGCAACTCGGCAGAAGTAAACTTGTACAAAAAAACAATTTGTTCTCAATAGCTCATATTTGGTGCAAACATTTCTTATTTTTCGAACTCCTCCCCTCCAGCAGGCGCTACAGATCACTGTGCGCCAAAACCACCCGCCATAAGAACAGTTTCTTCCCCCAGGCTGTCACTCTGATGAACACTAAACCATAACAATGTCATACCTGTCGCTGTGAAATAAACATGGATCAATACTCTCTAAACAAACATGTAAATTTACAATGTATATTTTTTATTATTTAACTCACTTACATATACTTTTTTAAATGTAAAACTACATCTGCACTACTCACCACTGCACTATTATCATACTTCATGCCTGTTTGTTGTTCTTGTTGTTCTTTTGTGTTTGTAGTTGATGTTGTTATTATTATATATTTATATTTTTATGTATGCCTTATTCTTATGGCATAGCACAGTCTATCAAGACAAATTCCTTGTGTGTTCAAGCATACCTGCCCAATAAAGCTGATTCTGATTCTGATTCTAACTCACCCGGTTTGATTATATTCTGGCTAAGAGTTGTGCACATATTTCCATAATTAGGGGTGTGGCTGATGTGATTGACAGGTGGGTATGTCGTAACGGTTTTCTACAAGGCTTAAAGCCCATGGGTAATGTAACCACAGTATGTGACTTCACTGAGACTACGTCCATGTTTTCTACAGTCCACTTTATACTTATTGCTCATAACCCTTTCATTACATTCTTGTTGTTATTGTTGGAACCTGTGTTTTGATGCAACAGTTAAGTAGTGTCAGACCAACATAAAGGCGGTGAGCTGAACTGCAAAGCCAAGTCTAAGAACATGAGTTTAACTGATCACACTTACCTTTGTCTGTGGTCCTCCTGACTGTCAGGTTTTTAACGTGAAGCTGGATCAGAGTACATCTTCTTGACAAGTTAGGATTCAATCTAAGTCTAATTTAATTTCATGTTGTGGAAAGCATGGAGTCAGAAAGTAAGGTTCACTTACTGACAGACCTTGTTTATTTTATACTGACGTATTTTTGCTCATTGTAAAGTGTGGTCTGCAGTTCTTGTTAATGTTTTATATCTTTGTGTTTGTCCGTCAGGTGAGTGAGCGGTTCGCAGACCAACATGACAGCCAACAAGAGTGCGAAGGCTGTGCCTCGTGCAGGAGGGGGTAAAGCTCCACGGGACGTCCCCGACAGGTCAGTGACTTCTGGGACAGGAAGAGTGAGCTGGTTAATGTGCACTTTCAGTCACACAGCATAGTTTCAGAGCATCTATTGACTAAATGCTTTGTTGTTTTAGACTTAAAAAAGAGACAACTGATCAGTTCGATCATTTTAAGCAGCATCCCTCTATCAATGGACAGCCTGTAGTTTTTCTTTTTTTCTCCACTCATGGAAAGAACCATCATTGATTGTCAGTCATGAAAAGACATCCAAAGATTTTGCAAACAGGATCCGGTATTCAAGATAAGGGCCCCATCCAGCTCTGAGCTGTGAGTAGTGAGCTGAAGCTTGTGGAAGCATGTTGAGAGCTGACAGTGTCCCGCTGAGAGAGGATAACAAACTTTGGGAATGATAGGTGATATCCAGAGTGTTCGTTTTTACGGCTCATAGTCTTGACCACTTTTAATAAGCACTTTCTTCAACCACAGACTCTTCCCAGGGACAGGACGACTGGTGAGAAAAGATTTTGTCTTATCTTTCATGTAGAGGTTACACATGATCGTTGTACGTCAGAGCTGTGAAGTGTAGTCTGTGTTCACACCTTGTGACGCTCTTGAGGCTGATTTTTGACCAAGATGACTGTAAATAAATCTGCTGTTGTTGAAATGCTAATTCCATTTGATTTCGTAACGCTGCTGCATCAGTGACATTATTTCTTTTCTATCCCAATCTTGTTTCTGTGCTGAGGAGGAAGTGGTGCTAAAAACACACAGGACACTTTCCTTTCACCACAAAACTTACAGCAACATTTGGCAGCTGCTCTCTGTAATTACTTGTGGTGTATATTAGACGTACTGGAAGTGGCAAACCACCCAAATGTCAATCCTAATCATTAAATTATGATGTACATAACTTAATTTTCTGGTAAATTCCTGTCCTCATGTGCTCACATTGCCCATGATGATTTGAGATCACTGTAAAGCTTGTGAGGCTGACATGCTTTGCAGATCTAGATTTTCACAGCTGAATAATGCTGCACAGTGCACTCCTGAAGCCATGAAGTGAATCAATGAACTGTGCAGCCTTCAGAGGCACAGACACGGCAGGGTAGAGCAACATAGCAGAGGAACAATACTGAGAATGTTTTGTGATCTTCTGTGAGAGAATAAATGAAAATGCAGCACTTACAGGACTCTCCCAGTTAACTGTTGTACTCAAAGAAAGCATGCTGCGCCTTTAAAGATTAAAAGCAACCACAAAGCAATCCAGAGAGGTGTTGTGGCAAACATCACAAACACAAACATGCTGACGAGGCATTAAAAGAGATGGTTTATAATCCAGAAAAGCACATTCATGAATTTATCCTATTTACTGATAGGTAAGCAAATAAATAAACCATGTATGAGATTAGAGTTTTTGTATGAATATATGAATGTATACATGAAAATGCTGACTGGTAATTAAGTTCAAGCATGTAGAACTATGATAGCAGAAGTGCTGTTTGTGTTAGCAGTGAGCTCCCGCCCTCATGGTCAGAAACAGGAAGTGGCTTGTGGTGAGCGTGCCCTGAACGCCTGAGTGAGAGCCAGAGTCCGGGTTGTGAGTGGCATGCAGCTCCTTGTACAGTACTGTATGTGTGGCCACACCAGTTGAAGCTGTCTAACTGGAGTGTGTTTTTATGAGAATCGCTGAGAGCCCTAGAACCCCCTAAAACTGCTAAATGGACAGAAATCCTGTACATTTTTCTCTTTCTATGTCATCCAAAGGTCCTCATAAGACAGGTAGCATATTATTTGTATAGTATAAGAGACATTCATAGATAACTGAGGACATTATATTCAGCATGGGGGCTGATATTTTAGTTTTTTTTAGTTGATTTAATCTGCTAATTTGTAAACAGATCAAATTTAAGTACAATAGCTGTACCTAATTCAGGGGTAGGCTCCTTCAAAGTAGCCTGCCTACAGAGGATCCATCCTTCCTGGTCTGCATGAACTGCTCTGACTGAACTTAAATGAGACAGTCTGGTCTACAGAGGATTTCCTGTTCCCACCCTTGCACTTGCATCACATAGTGATGACCCATATTGCCTAGCTATAGGTAGCTAACTCTCTAACATAGCTGGCATCATGTAACTTAACCAACATCAAAATAATTTTAGGGATCTTTCGTGCTTATATTGACTTGAAACCAAATAGTAATATTAAACTATTACTCTATTACTCAGCTGCTTGAGAGTCCACCATCTTGTTTGAATTGAAGCTGAAATAATTGCTGGATGCATCCTTTGCGGTCCTGGAAAAGAAGGACGCATTTGTCGGCTGCAATGGAAGGAGCCATCAAAATGTGACAGTCTTCGTTGCGCCGCTGTGACGCAGTTAGACTTCAAGTGCACCTTTCCAAGGATGTAGGCCCTGAATTTTGAACACAGCTAATGTGTTAATATGATATATGGACCAAACACAGCAGATTAGAGAAGCGCAAACAAAGATATGAAGTACCCAAAGGTTTTTTCCTTCTATGTAGTTCCAGACTTTCATATGAAGAAATCCAAATACAATCATCAGTCTACATGTTTCTGTTTGGTGTCACAGCAGTCAAATGAGCAACTCAGTCTAAAAAAACCACAGTATGTACAACTCATACAATATGTGATGAAACTATAGATACCTGTAGATAGCCTGAATAAATAATCAAAGCACATCATGAAGCCAATATGTCTCTCTTCTTTAGTATCATCTTCTTAACTTTTATTTAATTAATACATAGTTGGAATATCATCAAGCGTACAGAAAGCCCTGCATCCCTTCCATGTTCTAATTGTTAAATTAAACTAAATATGATCCCTTAAAGGACCACCAAACCAAAAGACAAAAATGGAAACTGTTGTGATTAATTCAATAAACTACAGTGAAGTTGGCTTCGCAATCGCTCTACTGTGTGTTTTGGTCTTGTTGCTACAAAAACATTCTTACTGATATTAGCCCTCAGAGACGCTGCTCCCTCTCTGGCTTCCTGCATTAACCAGGCTTGTTGGCAGAAGTATAGGTAGGATTCAGGATCCAGAAACATTTTACTCTGCCAGAGGAGGTCTAATTGTTCCCCGCTGGACCGCTGCAACATGTCATGTGGTCGGCTGCAGATGAATATCAGAGTGTGCTGTGCTCACAAAGTATTTTCTTCATTTTACCTATTTGACTAATTATAAACACATTACCTGAGATTGGAGGTAAGCTGCGAAGTTTAAGTTAGTGTAAATGAGCATTAGTGATCTGAGTGAGGTTTCAGGTCTATTTCCTCATAGCTTAAGGAAGATGTAACAGTATGGTAACAGAAGCTGCATGTTAGGTAGCCACTGTAAATCAAAAGAGGTTTAATGAAGACCCAAAACCCTTTAGTTTTTATCAGACTTTGTTAAACATGGACGCAGTGTCAGTGACATCACTCACAAGTATCTGAAGTGGGACAATGCTGACTCAATCTGACTTTAGAGTCAATGTTACATGAGGCAACAATATGTCTGCCTTTCAGTTAACACAGTCAGCCACACCTCTAACTATGCAAAACTATTAATCTTAATATCGTCAAACGAATGAGTTCTAAAATGATTCACCCCTGCACAGTGTGTTGAATACAGACATGGGCTGTTCATGTTTGTTTCTGCTGTCTAAATGGGGATTTTAATATGGGGCCTTACAGGGAGTGCTTGGCTTTTGGAGTCAGCCTCAAGTGGTCACACTAGGAACTGCAGTTTTTTAGAATTTCCACATTGGCTTCATATTTTAACATCAAGGGTTGCTGCTTACTTGTTAGGCGATTCAGATGAAATTGAAGTAATGCTTAGTACATGATATCTATAACAAGCAGTATGTTATTATAATATAAATCAGCTTAATAAACTTAAAGCTGCTGTTGGTAGGCACAGAGTAAACATCTGTTCAGAGAGAGGGACTTTGAATGTCAACACTATCCCTCCCAACCAGATTTCCTCGGCTTGTGCAGTCATAATAGTGCCGGACTCATAACCAATCGGAGGACGTAGTAGGGGCTGCCCCTTAACCAATCAGGACAGAGGATTGGAGATTAGCTATGATTGGTCCGTCATAACGGGAACGAAGGGAATAATAATATTGCTTGATACAAAGGCATTGGAAAACGCAGATACTTAACAATAGTCTCAAATGACTTCACTTACTGGTGAGTACAGATGGGCATTATGACCTTTTCTCCAAACCCAGCAAAAAAAAGTAATGTTTTTTACACCATTCCTACCAACAGCAGCTTGAATAGTAGTTGTGAGCTGATATAATTTATGCATTCATCAACAGCTATAACTATTTCTGTGTGCACCAGTAAGTGAAGGCTTGTATGTGAACATTTAATGAATGACAGAACAGTAAAACACACTTAGATACTGCAAACAAATACTGCATTATTCATTTTAAAAATTGCATACACCTACATTATAGTGATAAAATGTCTTTTTGTTGACGGGCTCTTCTAAAAAGAGGATTATAAAAGCTTAAAATGTTTATATATGTTATCATTTGTTCATTATTTTAGTTTGATTGTAATGTCCACAGATTGTTCCATAACTCAACAATACGTAACTAACTGTATCACTAATGACTCATTTTCACTTTTATTTCGACACAAAACGATGAAAGTAAATGCATGCAGGCCCACCCACAGTTAACATGATAAGTTCTGAGACACTGCTTCAAAAGAATCTTATCATTATTCTCAGTGATTTGTTCAATGAGCTGGGTGAGATCATGCTAAGAGCTACAAAAGTCAGATAAATCAGTCTCAAAAGCCTTGTGCGCCTCCAATCTCTTCAGTATCCCTCAGAAATATGTCCAACCAGCAGCAAAAAATCTCTAGACATGAGCTGTCTGTTAAATTCTCATATCTCTTCAGTGGTAGTAAGATAAGAAGCATCCATCATCCAGTGCAGCTTGCAGGTTCCTAGCTGTTATAAAAGTCACCCCACCCTGGAGCAGAAGGAGTGAAACCAGGGAAGGGCAGAGAGGTGTGAGAGGAGATGTGTCCTAACCTGCACTGTTGGATCATAGTCCACAGCCCTCAGCTTCCTCCTCCCATAACGCTTGTTATTCTATCCATGACTGTGACATCAGATCTCCCAATGCCTCACTTTCGCAATACTTCGCCAGCCTCCAAGTCATGACATAGTTCCCCGTGGACGATGAGTAGTAAGGTGTCAGGGAAAAGTCTGGAAGTCTTAAAGGACGTGAGCACCGTGAGATAGTTTTGGTGTGATGGTACAGTCAGCAGTGAGCGTGGGACTACTGTAGAACATATATTATTTATCTTCAGGGTTCAGAGAAGACTTGAGGACCAGAGAGGAGCAGTGTCAGGCTTTTACAGGTAAGACCGCTGTAATAAATCTTCTCTGGCATTTTTCTTTCTGTGTGAGGTCCTCAGTGAGTCTCCTTGAGTTATTATGATCGTGTGGAAATATCCACAGTGGCATTTTAATGTAGTCTTTATTTCCTTTGGCTTTCATTTTAATCTCAGGCTGCCAAAGATGGAATATTTTCCTGTGGTTATTCTGAATAGGTGGATCAGGTTTTCATTCTGTCTTTGATCTCGGAAATGAATTCAGAATCTTCAGCTGATTCTTTACAGTTTTCTCACATCTGTTCCACATCAGCTCAGTGTTCATGCAGCAGGGATGACTGGATTTATTGGCACTTTATAGCTTTGCCTCTTTTGGTTGAAGAATATCTGTTAAACAATATAATTGGGATAAATGTTGTGGTATGATGCACAATAGAAACACTGTCTACCATTCAGAATCCATCCACATCAATGACATTACTTTTAGACTTTTAAACAGAAACTTCACTTCACTACTAATGAGGTCTGCTTACTGATTTCCCATTTCATGATTGCCAGGATGCAATCAAATTGCTGTTTGGTTCTTCTATCAGGTGTAGCTCTTTTAAACATACAGTCATCAGTTTCTATTGCTGAGCCGCCAACGAGATTAGAGCATTATCTTGTGAAAGCTTCAGCAGTTTTACTTCTTGATGTTAATGTGGAAAGTAAACTACTTAAAAGAAAGTGAACACACCATGATGTCAACCATTTGTGAGCAGACTGACTTTTTGAAGCCTGAAGTTTGACAGCATGACTCAAACTCTCTTGTACCCCGGAGCCAGAGGTGACCATTTTTGGATTAGAAGATTACTCTGTGAGTACCGGAATTCTTATGCAAAAGCTGCGTAATCACAGCTGTAAAGTCTATGCCTAAGGCTTACTCATAAGCTGACTCATCTGACAGGTAACCATAACCACAGCGTTTCCCACGGACAGATATTTGATTGGTAGTAGTACCTGAATTAAGTTGTTTGGATGCTAAGGGCCCATGTAAAGAAACAAACCTGCTGTTTACTCGCTCACGTCAGGTTGCAGAGCAAGCAGCAGCAGCAGCACCAAATGACCGGTTAACTCAGACCAATCAGTGTCCTCACGTCTACAGCCTGTCGTCTTTCCCTATGCAGGGAAAATTCAACTACAATGCTGACTACTATGCACAGACCATAACAACAACAAAAAAGATTTGTCATTACAAAAAAAGTGTAGAGACATTGAACAAGCTTAAGCTCATGCTAGGTAGGGTAAGCATGGATGAAGATACACACAAATAAGTGTTAGCATGTCAAAAAATGTTATGTTTCAAAACTTTCAGAAAAATTCTCCAATAACACAAAAAAATATACTTCTGAGAGATTAAGTTCAGTGACTGGATTAACTTGGGTGGCACCTAGAGGAATGCTAGCATACTGCTACTCATAGTGCCCATGCCTCTAATCATGCATAACTATTATCATTGATGTGATTTGAATCATTAGGTCAAACATCCCACTCAGTTGCAGCTATGCAGAGTTTTTTTGCACCAGGTTGTAATCATGTTTAATTTGCTATTGGGTGTTTGAATATGGGGTTTATATGAGTTTGTCTTGCTTTTGGAGCCATCCTTAAGTGGTAATTAGGGGAACTGCAGCTTTCGGCATGTCTCTATTAGCTTCATTGTTAGAACCCAAAGGTTGCCACTCTGTACTGGCAATTCCCTAGACTTAAATATGTCTTTCTTTAATGATGTATTTAAATATTTTTTTCTCAACTTTCTTGTTTCAGGTCCCAGGCTACATCCCCGGGTCCGATCCTCTCTGCCAGTCAGGGGCAGAGCCAGCAGGCTCCCCTAAGCGACAGTGAGAACTCTGGGAAGCAGAGTAGGTACCTCAGGACTGACGGGCGGTTCCTGGCACGTACTGGCTGGAGCAGCAAAACCTCTAGCCTGTGCAGCGGTGCATCCCTCACAGGTGACACCGACTTCCAAGGCCGTCTCACCAAGTCAAAGAGCATCAGCTGCCTGGACAACAGGCTCTCCATCTATAAGCCCCCAGCTCAAACCAAGTCCTGTCAGGATAGTCAGAAGGAACGGCAAGGAGATCTCTCCCCAGGAGATGGACTGAATGGTCGGCCCCTGAGTTGGAGCACTCTCTCACTGGGACCTTCCTCCAACCAAAGCCACAAACGCACCCTCTCTCTCACCCGCTCGGTAGCAGGTGTTCCCCCCACCACAATCCGCAAGAAGATCTCAGAATGGGAGTGCAGGAGGGTGGCTCTGCCTAGGATGAGCTTGTGTTTGGATAAAAGAGGAGGAGAGCGTGTTGGGGGCAGCGAGGGCTGCCCCAGCCTGCTCTCTTCCCCCTGTAGCGAGAAAACGTTTGACTTTAAGGGGGTTCGCAGGATGAGCACGGCTTTCTCTGAGTGTTCCTACACTGAGACAGAAGAGGAGGAAGGAGTTTCGGACAAAGGTCGCTTCCAGAAAAGAATAGGCAAGACAGACTCCTCTGGGACATTTGTTCGGTCCCTGTCTACTCGGAAGGAGACTTCAGCAGTCCTCAACAGGATACAAAAGATAGAGCAAGCCTTGAAGGAGAACCCCAGCCCTTCACCTCCTCGTTATCTGAGCAACTGCTATGCTCCAGACAGATCGAGACAAAAGTCTTTTGTGATAGGTGATGATTTGGATAGCACTTGTGCCAGTAAGCGCAGCAGCATTTGCTCGATTGCCACTGAACCAGATACTCTATCGGTGCCTGATAAGCTTTCTAAACTTCGGCAAAGGTTTAGCATGAGCTCAGCCAGGTCTGAGAGCCCAGAACCCCCAAGCCAGCAGACCACTGTTGGCACACCAGTCAACCCTTTACCGAAACCCAAACGCACTTTTGAGTACGACGCCAAACGGGACCAGAAAGCCAATGGACTACCTCCAAACAGAGCCTCTGAGTCTCCCCCACCTCTGCCCTCCACCCCTGCACCCAGCACGACACTAACAAAGAGTGAGGGGAGCGCACCAGTGAGGATCCAGGAGAGGTGAGTCACAATGTACCTCTTCGAGCTTGGGATTTTTGGTTGCACCATTCCTTTACACCAACTCCATATTGGCTCTGGCCTTATTAAGCAGATCAGGTATTTTCTGGTGATCTTTATTTAATACAGCTCTGTTTCTAAATTAATTTCATGGTAGATGAACCCAGGAAACCAGAACTTCATTGCACAACAATGATTCGAAAGAGTATCACCCAGTTAGGTAGATGGATTTTGAATTTCTGAGTTCATTGTTAATGGCTTGGTGAAAGGTATCAGCACATATGGCTGTAAAAGTTGAAAATATCAGGTGAGAAATATATTGCTGCATCCTTTTGAGTGCTAAATGCCTCTGAAATGTATGATGTAAGTTTGTGAGAAGTTTTTTCATATCAGATGGTCTGTTCTTTTTTTATTGTTTGCTTTAGTGATGTACTGGTTTAATAAGTTACTGATTCATGTGTCTGGTTGTTTCGCTGGAAAGGTAAATAACTGTGATTCCTAACTTGTTTTTTGTCTGCACTTGCAGTGAAAATTATAATGAAGTTCATACAAAAAAATCTGATTTGGTCAAAGGACTGTTTGAAAATTAGGATTAGGGAATATTTGGATATTTAGATTCACACCATGACAATATAAAAAGCAACAAAAGAAAAGAGTGAAATCAAACACTCGATCATGGTGCGTCCCTGTTGGATAAATATCATAGACAGTATTAATAATGGACGTAGTATCCGTGACATCTGTTTCTGAAGCGCTGTTTTGAGGCCAATCGTCGACGGCAGCCATATTGCTGCTGATGGGCGATTGTGACGTAAAAAGGCGGACTTTGAGCCTCCTCGCCAACAGCTACAGTGTTCCTGCCTGTCAACCAAGTCAGCTGTGCCTCTCATTGGAAGACTCGTAATCTCAATATCTTTGAAATTACTGCGTTATAAAAAAATTCACACCCCTACTGTGTGTGCAGATTGAGAAATGATCTATCCAGACTACACTCGTCTTTTGTACCAGGCTGTAAACATGTTTATTTCTGCTGTAAAGATCGTCTTTTTTGAATGGGTGTGTATGTGGTTTCCGGTACTTCCGGAGCCAACCTCAAGCGGATCCTCGGTGAACTGCAGTTTTTAGCACTTACGCACTGGACTCATATTTTTAGACCAGAGGTTGCCGCTTGGTAAATATGAGCTGAGTCTTGTTTTCATTTTCAACGTATATCTCCCAGCCTCTCAGCCCCTCGGTTTGTTTCTGTGAGGGTGGGGCCTCCCCAGTTTGTCCGTATGTGTAACAGTAATGAAATCCTAAAAACGTTCATCCCTTGAACTCTGTGTTTAACATTCCTGTGGCCCGAGGCAATTTCAGACCGAGTTTAAAGCCACAAGCTGTCGATGGTGCGACATGATCATACTGTAGATTTTCTGCACCAGCGTAGAAAAGTTCCTCTGCAGCGCTTTCACATGTGACGTGCAGAGAATACTGAGAAATAGTAAGGTATCTGCATGTTTACTTGTGACTTTGCTTGTGACTGGAGCACATGCTGATCCTGGTGTCTGGTGCTCCTGATCTACGATTTTCTGCAATAAGTTGATGCTTTGACTCGTGTTTTTAGCCACCTGTTTGTCTGTTATAGTTGGCACATAGAGAAGAAGTAAAACCAGCCATCTGGAGTATTCTTTTTAACACCATCTGGACTTTGTCTGTTCACTCTTATCTGTTTACTTCTTTTAAGGTAGACTCTAACTCTTCTTGACTCTTTTTCCTTGTAGTTTTATGTTTGCCAAGAAGCAGTGCCTTTCCCCATCTTGTTCTGTGTTTTACTTTCTTTGTTTCTTTCCAGAGAGTCGTGTGAGTCGGAGGATGCTACCAGCCTGCCATCTTCATATCCGTCCTCCCCGACAGAAAATGGCACTCTAACCACAGACACACGGAGTCGACCCAATTCAAAAAGCACTTTAGAAGAGAATGCCTATGAGGACATAGTAGGTAAGCACAGCGATTCATTTTGACAGAAAGACATTAATAACACTGTTCTCTGTGTGGTGTTGCTCTCCATTGGGTACAGTGTGGAGCTGAAGAGTTGATTAACCAATTACATGAACAGCTGGCTAATTATCAGCACTCTTTTTTAAAGTAAATGTCCCACTTTTTAGTAAAACATTAATTTTATTTGTTCAGTAATAAATATTTGGCAGTTTTCTAATTTTTTAAAGAGAGTTTACTAAACCTATTTGTGTTTTAATCATACAAAACTAGACATAGGGATACAATGACCTGGACTTCTGGAAAACATGGCTGATCATTTTTGGCTTTTTTATGATATTTTATGGATTTATCAAGAAAATAATTAACCGATTGATCATTAATAACAACTAAACAGTTCATTCAACTCATTGAAGAAGCTTGAACAGTGTCAGATGCTTTGCAGTATAAGTGATTGAGTGGTCTTTATGGATTAAACACCTTCGTCAGAGATTATTATGTTATAAATAATGTCTTTAGGTAGATGTTATGACTTTCTGACCTTAAAAATGACTGAATCACAGTCTAAAAAATGATACCTCCACTGTATTAGATGTTCTAAATTAAAAAAATAGTTTAATTGTTATATAATATGATAATAATAATAACTTTTATTTATTTAGAAGCTTTAAAAACAAATGTTTACCAAGTGCTTTGACAAATGAAGCATGTCAGAATTCAGGAGGATGACAGTATAAACCTTGAACAGATGGGGAGAAGTTTAGAAATCTAACATTGCAAAGAACAAAATACAAAGTAAAGTGTTAACAAGAATGAAGATGGAACAGTAGACCAATAGATCATTGTTATAGAGGTTATAGAATAGTAATAATAATATTAAAAAGCATTAAAGGAGCATAAAAAGGTCTTAAGAAGAAGACAACGTCACACTTGTGTTCACATCCTTCCATTAGAAGTGATTACACACATTTTATGGTTATTGGGAGTGCAACAGAGGCTTAGGAAGACAGTGAGACGGTTTTAGTGGAAGTGATAGCATGCCGTGCAAAATGGTCTGTAAGAGTGAAAAGCCTCAGAGTGTGAGAATGTATTAAAAAATCCGCCTGAGTATAAGACAATTAGAAAACGTGGCCATATGGTAGAACCCCAGGACTAATTTTGCTTCAAGAAACTGCACTCATTCACGTTACAAACCCTTTTAGCGACACATTGTGTATCTCACTGTAAACTGTTGAGGTTGAACATGTTGAAGAGCCAAATTCCTTTCCACTAACAAATGACCCCAGGCCCTCTGCCCGGTCCAGTTGCCGGTTCCCCCAGTGCATAGTTAACGCAGTGGAAATGTGTGTCAGCATGAGTAAAGTCTCATGATGAAGCTTGAATTTCAGGTGCAGTGAAAACTTTCTGAATTATTTCTCATGATACTGTTTCCGAAAGACCAAAAAAGGGCTGCGAGTATAACATTACTTCATGATATTTCTACAAGTAGCCATTTTGTTCTCAAATCAGTGATCAGTGTTTTTTCATAAGCTGTGGATGTGCAAAAGCCTCAGTGAGAGCGTCAGGGCATGCCTGATTTTCATGTGAATCCTGACAAAGCTCCCATTGTTCATCCTGCACTGTGAGTGTTCAGTTTGCAGTTTGGAGCTGCACTTTTGCCAACCTTTGTTTGTTCCTGACAAAATAATGTCTCTGACTATGTTTGGGAGTGCTCCAGCTATTTCAAACAAATCTACCTAATGGAGGGGAGCAGTGTTTTACAGGTCAGATGATCCATGTGAGGGCAGCCAAAGCAGTGAGCAAGCCATGTTTTGGTTCCTCTGAACCCCTATTTTAACAAGCAGTTCATGCAGAGAACCAGGAGTCTGCGCATGTTTCCTAAACTTCATGAGAACATCTTGGCTTCCTGAGACGACTCTTTCTTTTTTGTTTTTTTTAGGACAGCTGAAGAGAGACAGGCACTATTAGCGAAGAGAATGAAGTAGACACTCACAAAAAAGTTGCAAAAGAGTCAAACATGTGGCCAAAGTTGACATCTTTCCTTGCTCCTCTATTAAATGAGCTAAACCGGCTCTCCTTGGTTGATCATTCTCTCAGATTGTTAGTGTTTTTGGCCCCTTTGCGTCATGCCAGATGTTTACCTTAAGAGTGCAAGCCATTTGTCACCTGTGATACCGTGTTAATACAATAGCATGACGGATTGTTATATAAAGCGACTGTTTTGAGTGCCAGTGAGTGATCTGTTTACTGGCGGATGAATCACACCCTGTGACACCATGATTCAGCTGTCTGCACCTTAGAGGCCTGGTCTTGTTCAAACTCAATCACTGACCTAGTTTGCTTAACTGTTGACTCCTGAAAGGAACTCTTGTGAATAAACATGGAAGACTGTTTGATTACACTTAATGATTAATTAACATTTCAATACTTTTAATCTGAGACAGTTACATGCATGATTGTTTGATTCATGGGTGCAACATCTGCCAAAAAATACTCCTCCATGATCCTTCCAAACCATAAACTGTATAAAATATGGACGTAGGATCCGTGACGTCAACCATCTGTTTCCGAGGAGCTGTTTGAGGCCAATCGTCGGCGGCAACCATCTTGCTGCTGTCCAGTGATTGTGACGTAAAGAGGTGGAGTTTGAGCCTCCTCGCCAACAGCTGCAGTGTTCAAGCAGTGAGCTGTGCCTCTCATTGGAAGACTCGTAATCTCAATATCTTAGAACAAAATTCACCCCCCTCACAGTGTGTGCCGATCCAGAAATGAGCCATCCAGACTACACTCGTCTTTTGTACCAGGCTGTAAACATGTTTATTTCTGCTGTAAAGATCGGCCATTTCCCATTCATGTGTATGTGACTTCCGGTACTTCCGAAGCCTCAAGTGGATCCTCGATGAACTGCAGTTTTTAGCACTTCCGCATTGGACTCATATTTTTAGACCGGAGGTTGCCGCTTGTTCCAAACGCAAACTGTTCCTGTATTGATACCAGTATCAGGATTGGCCTCCAATACTGCCAAAAATGTGACATGCAGCATCTGCAAATACGCCAGTCAACTCACTGTTATCCCCAAATTTTTATCCTCCAAAAGTTGTTTCAGGTAAGTTAAAATGTGATAATAACAAAAATAAAACTTTGTAGGATGCTTGACTTTAAGAAAAGCTAGTAAAATATCAGAAATCACTGTTATCCACCAATATGTAGTTTGCAATCACATTAAGGTGTACACAATATCCTCTTATCCTCAAGTGTAGGCATCAGGAGAGAAAAAGTGTGTCTCTAAATCAGACCGTCTGTGTGTTCTCCGGTACCGCCAAATGATCTTGCAAAACTTAAAGCTATTTTTCATCCCAAGTACATTTCCTTTTACGACTGACTGGGCGAGCAGGACCACTTTAATGTAGCTCATCCACTCTGCAGGGTAAGCTGAATCTGCTATTGTAGGTCTAGTTTGCTCTGTGCCTCGCCCTGCCCACAGAGTCCATTGTGTTCACAGAAATGTACAATCCCAGTGTACAGCCGAGGTGTGTCCACTCCCTGCATAATACTGTGTGTCTGGGGGCGTGTTAGCAACAGATCTGGATGTTTGTAATCAGAGGAGTAGATTAGTACCCTCCAGTCCATGAGCGACTTTACAGACATATCATTTTCCCAGCAGGCTCTCATTACAGTATTGCCTCAGTTTAATGGAGTTGCAGCACAACGTGGGGTCAGAGTAAGCCCTCTTATTCGGCTCCTCAGCTTTAATGATGCACAGAAAATCCACTTCAGTAGACTAATTTACTGTGAGACACAACCCAGTGCTGTAAAGATCCCAGACAGTGTTCACGATGTGTGCATGGGTGTGTGTATTTACCTCCAAGTGGTTCAAAATTAACCTAAAAATAGATAAGTGAATAAAGCTGTACAAACACTGGTTACATTTTGATGTTTTTAAAACACTTACTCATTGTCTAAGAGGCTGAGTTCATCACTTTTTTTTCCCAGTTATAAACTCAGAAAGAAGAAACACAGCTACCAAGTGGACCTCTGGTTCTCTCCCATTTCTTCCGACAGATAACACTGCTTTTCTTTCCTTTCAGAGTTCCCCTCATGCATTTTAGACGCCATCTGGCTCTGTTTTTATTCTTCGCTGTGGTTTCTTCACTTTCTCACAACCTTTTTCAGACCCTGCCAGAAAGCTATTCTCAGAGCACATGTCTGAATAGACATGGACTGTGGTGTTACACAAGTTTTCTCTTTATTGAAGTTGGCCTTCTGCCAGGTGACATCAGTGAGAGCTGTGCACGGCTCTGAAATGTTCCTTTTCTTTCCTTTTTTTGCTATCATGCATTGACTAAAGTCGTCTATTGTGGAGAAGCACTTACTGAGGCAGACAGTTTTGAGGTGGACTGTATCCTGAGTGTAAAATGTGGCTTTACATGAAAATTGTCATGATAGCGATTCTGATATCTATACTCAAGTATTGACATGAAAAAACATAGATCATCACACTGATGGCTGCCTACACCTCATTTACAGATCCCAAAAATGTTGAAAGCTCCTGTGAGGAACTTTGTTAGTGCCAAGCGGCAACCTCTGGTCTCAAACTATGAAGCCCATCCAGAAGTGTTATAAACTGCAATTAATCAAGCATCCGCTTGAGGCTGGCTGCAGAAACACCGGATGCCCATTCAAAAAAGACGATCTTTGCAGCATTAATAAACATGTTTATAGCCTGGTTCAAAAAACGGCTTGGGTCTACGTAGCTAATTTCTCTATCGGCACACATTGTACGGGGTTGAATTTTTTTCTAATATGACAGTTCAGAAGATATTAAGATTACCAGTTTTTGCCCAAATAAGGACATGACTGACTTGACTCCCGGACGGGAACACATAGCTGTTGGCTAGGAGGCTCAAACTCCGCCTCTTTACGTCACACTCTGCCTGGTTGAGTTCAGCATTTCCAATATGGCTGCCGCCGTCGATTGGCTTCAAAACAGCTCACAGGAACAAATGGATGACATCACAGATACTACTTCCATATTTTATACAGTCTAAGGTCAGTGCTCATTTTGGCGCCCCCTGTGGACAAAGCTGTGCCTCCCATCTCTTTGCTGACTATGTCCTGTACAATCTGTTCAAAGTGTTATCTGACAACAAAATCTCATCCTGCTTTCCTTAAACAATTTTTTTTCTCACTTTGAATATTTTCTGTGGAAGAATAAGAAAAAGCCCCTTAGCTTGCTGTCCATTGTCTGGTCTGACATCTAATCTCTTACAGCAGTTACAGGCATTCAAAGTTACAGTCAAGGAATTGCCAGTCTTATTGTGCATGGTCTTGTTAGTTTTTTTATAGAAGCATCACTGTTAATGTCGGTCTGTTCCATTTCCAGTCAAAACTTCTCACAGAAGCTTTAAGCACATGGCCAGGGGTTGAAATGCTTTTATATTCCATATCCTGGATTTAAAAAAATATTTATATTCTTTAGTAGTTGTTAAATAATAAAGAAACATACATTTCTAAGGTTTTTATGAATTACCTGTTGAGATATCATCATCATTGGATCATTGGAAGAAGTTATTTGTCAGAAAGATGGGTCTCCTCCTCGGCTCTCACAGCAGACATGGGCATGCCTGGACAGTGACTCATCTTTGCTGTTGTGTCCAGAAGTTTCAGCTGGGCCCAGTGGGGCCTGTGGGGCCCAGAGCCAACAGTAACTGTTTATAAAAGAGGGAGTTCACTTGAGCCAGCTGGTGGTGACCTTTGACCTACCTTTCATGGCTCATCTCTATTGAGTCTTACCACAGGGAGGCCCTCTACTGCCCCCTGACACCCTTTCCTGCCCTCTGTTTAACCTTTTGACTCCACGGTCTCATATGTCTCCTGTCAAAAACACACTCTGTACAGTTTCTGGCTTCACTGCTGACGTTATTTTAGAGCTTCTTTTTAAAACTCCCCTCATCTCCACAGAGAAAGAGAACCCATATGAGGATGTTGACCTGAAGCGGAGGAGTTTGGGTCGGAAATCTTGTCTGTCCGAGAGCAGCAGATCTTGGACCACCACTGACAGGAAGCTGAACTCTCCACCTCAGGTAAGCCATAAGCCTGCTGGGATCAACAGCACTGATGTGTTTTCCTGTTGTAAACAGTGACTGTGTCAGAGCTCAATCTGGACAAGATCTCTTTAAAGATTCCACACCTCACTTTTTGGCACCAGAGGAAACAGTTTGATATGTTTAGATCTGGTGATTCTCCACAGATAAACTCTTCAGCAGATTTGGATTCAACACAGACACTTGTCTCACTCCAGAAGGAGGAAAGACCAATAATTACTGGTGGTAGCAACAAGTCCTTCCTAATACCTACCACACTCCTTTACCAGATACACAGGAGCAGCTGTTTTATCTGTTTGCAATGCAACCAAACACATTCATGTGAGGAAAGATAACATCAGTATTTGCAACAAATCAACTGTCAAAAAAATGAACACCATTACAGATGCAATTTTGATGAGCTATTGCTGTCACTGTGCATACATTATACATATTTTCCTACAAATATGAATACATTATTTCCTCTGACATATTTGAAAAGGTCACCTCGTTCCTCTTGGGTTAGTGCTTGTAAAAGTTTAAATGTTCTACCTGTGTTGAAAAATGACTTTAATAGCTGTGATACGGTGAAAAGCCAGTGAAACTTAACAATTAAAGGTGCATTTCGACCAAGAGTTCTGGGGTCTTTTAGCACCCAGAACTACTTTCCCCGGAACTAAAAGATCCTGTATCCCCATTGTTGTCTGCGTTTCGACCGCTGGCTGAAGTCCCGGGTAGGTTGTGCAAATCAGGCCAGTGACATTTGGAGAAAAACATTTTTATTAAACAATATTTCACTAGCAAGGACCACACCAACAACATAATGAGATTTGAAAGATAGTCTATTGATTATGGATTATTGTATTGATCGATATTGAACTTGTTGTCGCTTTCGGAAAGCTTTGTAGGCAATCCGCCGTAGCACCCGGGCACGACGAACCCCCCTCGGGGCCCTATGAATAAGGAGGAGAGGAGCAGAAGGAGAAAGGGAAGGGAGGGAGGGATTCGGAAACGAGAGTGAGAAAGGAGGAAATGGTCAGGTTTGAATTTATGGGAAAACGGAAGAGGCGCGGTTGAGGTGTGGCCCTGCTCCTGAAATTTTGATATCATCACCACTTTGAAATCTTAATGAAAAAACTAAACTAGTATGCATTCCCAGGAACTCCCTCTATGTCTCAACAACTGTGTGAACTCCACAAACACTGTTATGTTCAACCAAAAGTCCAAGGACCTTTGAAAAGTATACCCCCCAAGCAGGGGCTTTTCCGTGGGGAGATTATCTACCCCTGAACTAAATTTAGACCCTGGTTCCTCCGGTCGAAACGTACGTAGTTCAGGGGTAAAGTCCCTAGTTCCGGGGTAAAGTTCCTGCAGTCGAAAAACGCCTAAGGCTGATATCCGTTTGATAAAATTGGAGAAAGAATTGCCTTATAACATGCAACATGCCTCATTTTTGTAATGCATCAAGTTTATAATTTCAACCATTGGAACTTAAAAGAAAATATATTACAATAATGCGCTAAGCTAACTATTGTTAAAACCTTAATGGTTAAAATCTCATAGATTTAGATAAATATTACTAAAGTGACTATTTTTGCCAAACAAGTTGACACAGTGATTGAACCAGTGGACCCTGATGAAAGCCCTTGCAGTTACAGAATTAGAGTTGTTATTCCGGGAAAAAAAATCAATAGATATGTCCTTGGTTGATCCACAACTGAATAAATACAACTATTAGAGAATATGCTTTTTCAATCTCTGCTAGGCTCAAAAACACACCTGCATCTGCCTCTGATCAGACATAGGTACAGCCAAAGTTAATGAAACCGAAAGCGTTCGACAAAACCACACATACTTTTCTCTCTCCGTCTAGTTGCCGTCCAAACCAAGCAGCCAGTCCCTTCGCCTCACTGGTTCGAGCGACAGGAAGAGCCACCGGATGTCACAGTTGTCCAAACGCTACAGCCATGATGAGATGCTGCTTCTCTCCCAGCTGGGTGGATCATCTTCACCTGGGGGCCTTCTGGATGATACCCTCCGCAGCACCAGCGATACCCTGGCCTCGAACAGGCACTGGAGGATCCCCAAGGTACACACTAGCGGATCCTACACAAACACCTGGACTAAGCCTTTGCAGAGCTCAGACTGTGTTCTCCTTCCTGTCAGATAAGCTCAGTTTTCTGTAGGGAACAAGTCAGACTGAGAGCCAAACTTGTCTTGAACATTTTTAGTTGTGTACTTGAGTAACCACTAAGTACTGTACAGTGTTTCTCTTGGCCAGGTACACCCTCTTCCTTTTTCTATACTTAGGATCAAAAGAAACAAACCTAAGATTCCCCGACAGAGAACTTCCTCTTTCCTTTGTTTACAGCTGGTTCAGAGGATCAACTCCATTTACTGCACTAAACGTGGGAAGAAGAGGCTGAAGAAGCTGTCCATGACCAATGTTGAGACTGCTTCTCTGAGGGGTAAGAGCTCTCTTTTACTCCCTTTATCCACAGGCAAGATAAGAAGGTAAATATTTGTGTCTCAACCACCCACATAGAGTTCTTTCTGTGTCCCTCTCATGACATAAACACATGTTTGTGATACAGAGCTCCAACCTATATTAAAAAAAAATACTTTTTCTCTGTCTCATGTCTGCTGACAGATGACAACAGTGAGAGCGAGAGTGACTCTGATGACAGGTTCAAAGGTCAGTAACCTCTGCATTCTTTTGCAAGAGTTAGGTGCTTCACTTGTCAGTTATGACCTTTTTCTTGAAACAGATTTTCTGAGTGTTTATGCTATTGTTTACCTGTTTTTGTTTAGGCTTCATTGGTCTCACACAGCAGCAATTTCCTTCTGACAGCATGCTTAATGGAGATAGCTAATACATATTTTTATTGTTAAACTGCTTTGTTTTGAAGTTGAAAGTAATTTAACTTTAGTATGTGGGACAAACCATAATCACATGTCTGTCACATTCATCAGAAAATACAAAAATGGCCATGTTTCATGTCCAAACAACCTAGCTAGTTATCGCCTTTATTTTCCCAATCAGTCGGTGAACTACACAGATGTGTAATGAGAACGATTTGTCAGATTTTTAGAACTGCAACAGCACCACACAGCAGAACAACATCATTTTAGCTAGCCACTGTAGCAGGACATCAGAAGAAAATAGCTGCTGTTGACATGGGAGTTGCATATCTAGATTAAATAACAGGAAGTGTCAATGACATATAAAGATTTTTTTTGGAAGTGTTGTTTCTGTGAATTTTGTGTTAACAGGTATTAGTATGTACTTTGTTTGCTTCTCTCCTCAGCTCACACTCAGAGGTTGTTGAAGCTGCAGTCGATCCTCCGTCGGGCTCCCAGCTATCGCACGCTGGAGCTCCAGCTCATCGAGTGGCAGGAGAGGGAACTCTTTGAGTATTTTGTGGTTGTTGCTCTAAAAAAGAAACCCAGCAAAAACTCTTACTCCCCAGAGGTCACCTACCAGTTCCCCAAGGTAAACTGAATACCACACTGATACGTCACTGCTGACTGTTGTCCAAAGCTGATGATGAGTCCAAGCCATATTACTAATGTTAGGTGCTGTTTATAGAAGGGATTTATTTTAAAGTCACACACTGAGGTGAGGTAGACTTTAGAGACATCTGAAGAGGTAGGAAAAAATAGAACATCAGCCCTAATAATAGTTTAATTGTAATAAAATGTTACTTTACAAAAAGAGCAAATAATCAAATGTATAACTGTATGCATATGTGTAACAGCAGAGCTAAGAAACCAGTAAAGTTATATGGTGCAGGATGTGAAAGGTTTATTGGCATGGTTTTAAATTGTAAGCCTCTAAAGTCTTGGGTGCTTTTTTGCAGTCAGAAAATAACCAGATCCGTTTCTGCGGTAGGGACGTTTTTTTCTTTTTAGGCATCCAAAAATATATTTTAAGGTTATTTAAGTTTGTTTTAGTGTGAGTGTCCCTCAGGAGCATCTCTGTAAGCTAGGGAAGACACTCATTGTTGAGTTAATGAGGACTAGAGGGGGAGAATGTTTTACCCTGGTATGGAGGAAATGTCAGTCTGGTCATTTATTGGTCGCATTTTTTGCGATCCATTTGGATCTCAAAAAAAGAGAATATATGTGGGGGGGAATGAACTGATGGTGACTCTAATTCCTCTCCTTTCCTCTCACAGCTAGAGAGGCCCACCAAGCAGATGAGGGAGGCAGAGCAGAGACTCAAAGCCATTCCTCAATTCTGTTTCCCCGATGCAAAAGACTGGAGTCCTGTGTCTGAGTATGCCAGGTATGACCCAACATCTTCCTACTTTGGTGTAGTTAATGATTACTCACTTGTCTGTTAAAGTGGTCATTTCATGTGGCATGGCACTTCCAGTTAATTGGAGGGATTAATATTTAAACCTGCATCACAATGTTTTCTTTATTTCAGCAAACTAAACTGAAGTTACTTACAAGTGTCAATGATATAGTTAATGACTGATACCAGCTTAATGAATTTTTAACTTGAAAACAGGGCCTTGCTAGGAAAAACACCTCAGTAGTGTCTTAAATACACACCCTCTGCCTGATAAACAGCGACATTGTTTGAACTTAACACCCCGATTCATAGTGCAGGTAATCTGTCATGCTGAAATAATGACAATTCAGATCTTAAGTCTGACTTTGGGGAGCTTCTCTAAAGCTACAGAGGACACTTTTCACAACTCTTTTATTAGATCTAAGTGATGCACTTCCTGTAATTGGTTCCCCAGTATCAACTATTGCTAAATGTGTAAAATAAATGTTTTATTGTAATATGTTTATTTTAAAAAATCTATTGTTCTCACTGCAAACAGTGTTGTCATTAAATATTTTCTAAAGGATGCATTATTGTTATCTCTAACTGTTGCTGTTGCTGGCATGCAGGACATCATCTCAATGCTTTTTCATCTTCTATTACTGTGGTGTAAATGTAAATATAGTCCCCTGTATTATTCTCTAATTGTAACATGTTTGTCCGTGTGCGACATGTGTCTTTGTGTTCAGTCTCATTGTGCATACATTTGTTTTTCACCACAGTGAGACCTTCTCCTTCATGCTGACCGGAGAGGACGGCAGCAGGAGGTTTGGGTACTGCAGACGCCTGCTGGTAAGTTATGGCTGCTCATTCCCTCGTCCTCTGCTCCACGTTCACACCCTGCTGAGCCCTGTTTTGTTGTGACAGACTGATTTTATGTGAACATGTGACAGGTTTTTTCCCGTGGGGGCACTGATGCATTGCATTACCATCGACTGTTGAAGCAGGAAAGAGATCATGTGCAGCAAAAAAAGACGATTACAAATGAGTTTGTGACTCAAAGACAGAATAAGCATACGACTTAGATTCAGCAGCTCCTTTTTACAACTACAGATCAGTGTGAGAGTCCCGGAATAGAGCTTCCCTGGCTTTTGCTCATGTTTACCCAACAAATAGCTATGGTTAGCAGTTGTCAAAGAATCATCTGGATTAACATTCAAACCACATCAGTGTTAAATAACAATAATTTTCATGTGATATATGAATATCTTATGATGATATTTAAGTGGTTTAAATCAGAGACGTAATGTGCATAAAAATACGATGACAATACTATAATTACAGATGAAAACCTCCTTTAGGATTGACACGTTTGAATTTACTAGAGTTTCTCAGGAGAAGCAGGACAAAGAGAAAACCAAGAAAAGCCTAACTTTGTCATTGTGGAGCATTTTTCTTCATAATGAGTCTGCAGGGAGCTTTGATGTTCTCTGTGGAGCTTCACATTTAGTTTGTGGGTAAAGATCACAGCTGTGTGGGATTCTGTGAATGTGGTGGTACTTTTTGTTTGCTGTATGGTTTTTTTGAGCATGTTTACAGTACTAAAGTGTGTATGTTCTCAGAGGTTTACAGGGAGTGTCCTAACTTTAATGCGTATGTGTGTTTGAGCCTAAAAACAGCAGGAAATTTGGGGAATTCTCCGACCAGACGAAAATGTTTTTAAAGTCCTCTGATGTGCTCTGTTGATCTGAGATTCATCTTGACAGAATCAGATTTTAATGAAGGTAGAGGAGGAGGTGAGCTGCTCCCCTCCAGTGACTTTGTTTCCTCGCCTTTCCTCTTCTTTCCTCCTTCCTGCTGTCCAACCAGCCGTTGGCAGTAACCAAGCATTCCTGAGGCCTTGAATCAAGCTCCACATAGTTGATTTAATCATCCATTTGAAAAAGCGGAGGAGAAACAAGAGTAGAAAATTGTATGCCTAATATGGACAAGTGGATTGGTGTTTCTTGAGCGCTTGTGTTCGTTTGTGTCTCTGTATTTGAGTGTCTGTGTCTCAAGCACATAATGGTCTGTGAGTGTACAGAGGAAGAGAGATACCATCAGCAGGAGCAGATAAACCACCTGTGTTTAGGAAGCTGGTATCTACATGAAAGACTTGCACTTTGAATCACAACCCAGATTACAAGACAGTGTCAAAACAACTTCTCTAAAAGCTGTAGTATTGTTATCATTTGGTCGAACACTTGATAATAAATGATCTGCTCTGATAGTCTGCAAGCTTTGGAGGACCACTCCAATGGAAATGAAGTCTAGCCAATCTTATAGGTCCAGACATCTCAGAAACAAAAGCAGTCATCAGTCATGGCTGAGCATGTCTGCTTTGAATCTTTAGTTTTTAAATGGAGGCTGGAAAAAAACAACATTTTAGGAATAAATCCCTTCAATTTATTATGCCAGGACCATTAATGACCCTTTATCAGCTGTTTTATAGAGTAGGCAAAGTCAAAGCTCATGAATTTTCCCCTTAATTTCAAATGTTAATGTCCTGAAATATACTTTATCATCATCATGGCATCTTGGCTTGACTCAAGCTGCTGGCAAGAGCCAAATAGGGTGGTTACTCTGCAGCAACTCAAATCTTACCTACAAGTCCTGACAGACATCTAATTTTAAGATATTACTATCCAAGAATAAAGACTTTATTGATTGTAAAGAGCAAATATGGCTGCCAATGCAGCAAGCAAAGTTTTCTCAAACAAGATGAATACGCAAGTCAGGAAAGTTATCAGGAAAAGCTCATTGCTAAATTGGCAGCTATGTCTTGAAGTTATTTTTCAGGGTATTTTGACCTTTATATGATAGGAGAGCAGAAGAGAGACAGGAAAAGTAGGGAGTAGAGAGTCGGGGAAGATGAGCAGCAAAGGGTCAAGGCTTATATTCAAACCAGTGACCAGTGCGATGAGGACTGTAGCCTATGAATGGGATACGCGCCTAAGCCACTAAGCTAAGCCAGCGCCCCAATTGGCAGCCATGTTTACTTATTACAATCAATGAAGTCCATTTTTTTGGATTTAATATTTTCTGGACTTGAGATATTTTGACTCTTAACGAGACAAAAACTCTTGCGAGATCTGGAGGCGGGAACTATGTGATATATATAAGATGTAGAGTCAAATTGAGGCCATGGTGGGACTTTTTAATGGAAAAAAAAACTTCTAACTTTATCATTTTAACATCAAAGGGTCACAGATCTGCTGTCTTTAAACTTCTAGCTTGGTGGATTTATCACAGGGTTGATATTAAGCCTCTTTTCAAAGCTGAAAGTGTCTTTATGGTGTAGTGAGTTTTCTCAACTTTAGCTTGAAGGAAGGCCTCACATTTTTGGAAGAATGCCTGTATAATAAGTCGAGGGTGGTGTTTGAAAAGATGAACAGTGGATGGAGGCTCTGCCAAATGTTACATTATGGTGAATGAAGTCAATTTGTTTCATAGCTCACCCTACAGTATACTTGAGACTAAAAAGTTTGATATCTCTGATGTGTCAGAGCGTCTGTGAGTGTTCCTCAACATGAGGTCTAATAATATTCGTGTCCGATGATTCCCTCATGCTTTCTTCTTACAGCCGACTGGGAAAGGACCTCGTCTTCCGGAGGTGTACTGTGTCATCAGCAGACTGGGCTGTTTTGACTTGTTCTCCACGGTGAGTGCAGCTTTCCCCATGCATGTGTACGCTAACACACACACACACAAACACACACACACACTCACACACATGCACTGGAATCAGCCAGCTTCAGCTTGATAGCTATCTGTGGTGTTGTAGCTGCGGTTAACCCATCTAGCAGCTGAAGTAAATGACTCTCAGCAGACCCTCTGCTGAACGCCTGCTCATTGGTGAACCTTATTTCAGTCTTCTTTTTTCCCCTTTTTGATTTCCCAGAGTGTTTCCTTCTCTTTTGACTCAGGGATGTTAACATAGAGCAGAGCAATCACACTGCCTGACTTTTTCAGCCTTGTCTTTTTTATCTATTAATTCATCATGAGGAAGTCCAGACTGCTAAAGCGTAGTGGCTGCTTTCTGGCATGACAATGTTTCATTTCAAATCTTTGTAAAAGTATGCACTGGATTAGCCTTGGGAAACACATGACAACCCAGCTGTGGTTATTGGTCATGAAATTTATGTAGCCTGAAATGAAAGATTTGAAATTCATATTTAGAAGTTTGGTTAAAGTTGAACAAGCTGGTGTGGAGGTGTCGTTTGCAATGAATTTTTCAAAGGTCTTTAATGACACAAGTGCCTCTAGTTTGCATCTTGTTGTTGAATCGATCTAACAGATGCAAGGGTGCAAAATAATGCATCAAATGTATGTAAGAGAAAGACAGACTGAAAGACAGACAGACAGGCAGGCAGGCAGGCAGGCCGACAGACAGACAGACAGACAGACAGACAGACAGACAGACAGATGGACAGACAGACAGGCAGGAAGACAGACAGACAGACAGACAGGCAGGAAGACAGACAGACAGACAGACAGACAGACAGACAGACAGACAGGCAGGCCGTCAGGCAGACAGGCAGGCAGACAGACAGAGAGACAGACAGACAGGCAGGCAGGCAGACAGGCAGGCAGACAGGCAGGCAGACAGGCAGACAGACAGACAGACAGACAGACAGACAGGCAGACAGACAGACAGACAGTGAGACAGATAGGTAGGCAGACAGACAGAAAGACAGATGGAGAGACAGACAGTGAGACAGACAGACAGACAGACAGACAGACAGACAGACAGACAGGCAGGCAGATAGACAGGCAGACAGACAGGCAGACAGACAGACAGACAGACAGACAGACAGACAGGCAGGCAGACAGACAGGCAGGCAGGCAGACAGACAGACAGACAGACAGGCAGACAGTGAGACAGACAGACAGTGAGACAGATAGGTAGGCAGACAGACAGACAGACAGATGGAGAGACAGACAGTGAGACAGACAGACAGACAGACAGACAGACAGACAGACAGACAGACAGGCAGACAGACAGGCAGACAGACAGACAGACAGACAGACAGACAGGCAGATAGACAGGCAGACAGACAGGCAGACAGACAGACAGAGTTGATATCATATGGCCTTCAAAACAAGCCCTTCTCCAATCAGTTTTCCAGAACAGAGGCAGCTTGGACCAAAACAGACACAAAAGCACACAGGGTGGAATTTTCCAATCATGCACGCATGGAAAGAAATTCAATTGCTATTTTTCGAAACAGAAAATGAATACTGAGCTCCAGAGAATTGCTAGTAGTCAAACACGGAACAATGTGTTTCCATAAATCGTCGCCACGATGACAGTGCACTTCTTTTATGTCTCATGCATGCGGCTATTCTTTCAACAGAATTAAATCCTATAATCCCGGGTTCTTTCATATGGACAGATTTGCAGATGTGGGTGTTGTTGATGTCAAAACAGGTTAAGATACGTTAGTCTAACCCGGCGTGTTCCTTTATCCTGCCGTGTTTAGATCTTGGATGAGGTGGAGCGGCGGCGAGGCGTCTCGGCAGCCCTGGTTTATCCCTTCATGAGGAGTCTGATGGAGTCGCCCTTCCCTGCACCAGGGAAGATAATCAAAGTGAAGTCCTTCCTGCCTGGAGCAGGAAATGAGGTCAGAGGTCCTCAAAAAGCAGAAAAACAAACACTTATTACTTAGTGAATCAAACATACTGTGATGTGATTTTCACACATATGTTGTTTTCTCTCAGGTCATCGAGCTGAGGCGGCCCACAGACTCCAGACTGGAGCACGTGGACTTTGACAGTCTGTTCAGTTGCCTCAGCGTACGGCAGGTGATACGAGTCTTCGCCTCGCTACTGTTGGAGCGCAGAGTCATCTTTGTGGCTGATAAACTCAGGTGAGGCTGGAAGATTTGTTTTTAGTCCCTCCCTATGAAAGCTTTCTTTTCATAACAAAGAAAGAGTTTTCCTTTGCTTCTTGCAATGTGAGCCTCCTTTGTACATATTCTTTATTGGCAGGATACAAAAAAAAGTGCTCCTTTTTGTGCGTTGTATTCCTAACATAAATAGCCTGGATGTTTCTGACTCATGTAATCTCTGAACCAAGGGATCTTCTGGACACAAAGTTCACTTTCATTGACAATAACCCTCATGGAGTCTTGTGATACAAACTGGCCATAATGGTATGCATCAGTGCTCATCAGCCAACTGTGACCCTGAATTTACTAAAGAAAGTGATAGAGTAAATGGATTAATGTACAGATTGACAAATTTTATACATCGTGTTGACTTGTTAATAATACATTTTATTTATATAGCACTTTTAAAAACACTCATAGACACTTAACAAATCATAAGAGCACACATTAAAAGTCTAAAAAGAGAAAAATGTGAGATAGTTGGTTGGCATTTTTTGTGACCACAAATATTTCTATCATACACATAACTAAAGAACATTTTAAGTTATATTTTTGGGAGCATTTTCACCTTTATTTGATGGGACTTCCAAAGAAAGACAGGAAATCTGGAAAGCAGAGAGGGGGGGTAGACATGCATCAAACGGTCGAGGCCAGGAGCCGAACATGTGACCGCTGTGACAAGGGCTATATCCTCTGTTTATGGGGCACGCAATTAAATCACTATGCCGACGGCGCCCCATGATCAAAGGACTTTTTGACAACCTTTTTTTGGACCTTTGTTATACAATGTTTTGTTTTCCAAGCCTTGTGGTTACATACAATCAACTGCTACAGTCAAATATGTCCATAAATTTCAGCATGTAGCTAAATCCTGACAGATGATAGCAGAGTCCAAACTTTTCTACACACAGACATATAACATCGTATCATTGAGGCCTTATCTGACTGAACTGTTATGATCATTATGTGTTGATTAGCATCAGAAATCAGGCATCATGTCTGTCAGTAAGCTAGCCATTTAGGCAGTTTGATACTAGAATAAAAAGTGGGTCACAGAGTGAGGGTCACAGCCAGAGGAAGGTTGGGTAGGGCTGATAAGAGCCGAAGAGTCTCCAGAGACTCGGTGTCCCAGTCTGCTTGGTTCCTACAAAAAAGGAGAGGGGTACTTTTAGAGCTTTGGAGGCGATTGTCGAGCTGGAGGAGATTTGAGCAGAGCAGTAATCTCTCTATGTATCAAAGCCAAGTTTAAACAAACATCAGTGGGGGCAGTGACTGTGAGGAGAAGGAATGTATTTCCTGTGTGCGCGACCCTGCCCTCTGTGATCTGTGGCTGGACTGTCACCGTTTGACTTATGATGCCACGTTCACTCCCTAAGTATGATCCATGGCACTCTCTGTGTCCCTGGAGAAAATGGGTCTAAGCTGGTCATTATAAGAGGTGATAGCATCAAGGAGTCACAGGGTGGGAATCATGAGGCAACTCAAAATACTATATTACAAAGATATTTTGATGGTTGATTCTGAGCGATGTGTAATCTGTGATCCTAAAGAGATATCAAACTTTTAGGGGAGTGAAAAAGCATGAGAAAACTTTTTCTGCTATCACATGTGTGATTTTATGGAACTTTTTTAACAACTATGAGCAGTTTTGTTATTAAACTTGCAGTGGAGGTTCAAATTCCCCTCAGGACTAAGAATAAGAATTTCTATTTTGTTTTTCTAGCAAGATCAGGAAGGCACAAATTTTAACCAATGACCAAATACCTGCAGAGACAATGATATTCGACCCCAGCCTTACTTTCTAACATCTGTGAATTTGTAAATGTGAGCATGCTAAACATTACCTGATGATCACCAGCATGTATGCAATTGTCGATGTTAGCTACAGCTCAAATTGTCCAAAGGTTTTAATCACTTTAACAGTGTAAGTACAGGGAGGAAACATTCATTCAAATTTCAAACTAGAAATAGAGTTGCAAACCACAGACAAATCTTCAAAAAGAATATGACAACTATGAGTTATGTCTTGTCTTATTATAGACATTAAATCATCCATATTGTTTGATCTGCATAAACTGTGTGTGTGGATGTATTCAGTTGTTCAACATGTAAGCGTACACGCCAAGCCTCTGTGTTTTGGTTTCTTCTGAAGCAGTGACAGGGCCTCACTGCAGCATTAATGACTGCACTGATAAAAGGGCTGCTCCCTCTGGGGCTGTGGTACATAATCCATTCCCAAAATACCTCCCCAGCAGAACATGATGTATATTTTTTCCTTCTAATGTATATCTTAACACAAGCAGGAAGTGGGAGGAAAACCCATGTTAGGCACTAGTTCTCTGTGGGGTCTTTTGTGGTTTGTTTCTTTGGCATGTTACATTTTCTTAACTCTTGTTATATTACACGAAAAACTTTTGTTGTTTTTCCAGAGAGATCTTTTGCCACTGCATTAAAGTCTGCAGACAGTTTCCTCCTCAGTGGTGTTCCCCTTACTAAGCCTGTAATAACAAGTTGGATGCCTGATCAGATAAATTCATCATGAACTGTGTCACTCTGTAATTGCTTAACTCGATTGACCTGCAGATGCTCACTGAGTTTTGTCAGATCTGCAGACTTGTGTAAACAGTCTCTGTCAGTCCTCAGGCTAGAGATGAGGACAGTTACCAAATTGTGTTTGCGAGTCTGGATTGATCTTCCGGCGTGGCAGTGAAGTACTCCTACAGTCATAGTGTTACTGCATATTGGATCTAAATGACTTTCCCTGATATGACTCTATTAAGATAATCGAATCCTCCAATGTGCCCCGCTTTATTTTAAACAAAACTGCCACTCTCAAATTGGAAATATGAAATAATATTTTACTGCAGAGGTGACCTGATTCCTTACATGTCAGTCGAATTAGCTTTAAGAAAAATGATCGCAGGGATGGGACGTGTATGTTGTAGAAAAAAGCAGAGGGAATATTTTGATGGCTTCTTAACCCTCCTGTTATGTTCGTTTCTAAGGGACAGCAATAATGTTCCTTGGTCAACTTGACCCGGGGCATATTTAATGATTCAAAAGTGTCAGAACCCAAAAAATCCCAATTTACATTGTTTTAAGCGTCATTATTAACTCCATTACTAACCATTTAATCAATACTTAGTGCATTGGTGTTCTTTTACTTTCACAGATCATAGTTCAAAGAGGATAATTCAGTCCTTTTTTTTATAAAGATTAATGTTAAAACTTTTTTTATGTACATTGGAAAGTGATTGGGGTGAAATATGTAACACAGTTGCAAAGAAACATTTAGTATTTGACACTTCTGACCCCTTTGAGCCTCCACTTTTACTGTAGGGTCAAATTGACCCACGAACAGTATGTGATATAAACATGCAGGGGGGGTTGCATATGTGTTAAATGAACCATTTTCATTTTATATGTTGTTCATGCTAATTAAGCCAACCAGAAGAAGTTTCATAGCAAAAAAATACTTCAAAAATGTTTTTTTAAATGGGTCAATTTGACCCACACCATAACAGGAGGGTTAAAGCTGTTCACTTCCACGGTGAATTAATCCAGCTCATGTTGTAGGTGCTTTGGTTGCTGCATAAAGAATCAAGTGTTTCCCATCAGTGCTGTAAAGCTTTTTCCACACATGTTTGAATTCTGAAACTGGAACATAAACATAAAAAGTAAAATGTAAGGTGTCCTATGCATGTTAAGTTTGGGGTGTTATGTTTCATCTTTGGAATAATCCAGCTGTCTGAAAGTGAGTTTCAGGTTTTTAGATTACTGAGACATTTTGCAGCTGCAGTAATATGATCAACGGTGGCTGTGAACCTCAGACAGGTAGAGTTATTGCCATAGCCGATGGCATTTTTCTAATCAGTATGGAAGCATACTCCTTTCATTAAGCTCTCTGTTATTCTCTTACACTTTCTGTCACACTGCCAACACTCCTTTCAACAAGTTACCAGTTTCCCATGTGGTGTTTAACTCAAAAGATTGAAATCCAGACACTGTAAACATGTGAAGTGTTTCTGTTTTTGTCAAAGAGACAAGAAAGAGTGGGTCATTAACTGAGCCTGACCAGCTGATTTTTACATCAGTGCTGTGTGAGTGTTCAGGCCCACGTGTAGACGCTCACACTGCACACACACGTCTGCTCTCCAGACACCTCTGATCAAACTCAGGCGTTATTACGGTTTAAAAAGGAACCCTAAAGAAGCTACTTCTCGGTGTAAAATGGCTCCTGCTGTAGTCTTCAGTGAAGCTGGAGAGCTGAGAGATCCTTAAAGACAGGAAGTGAGGGAAAACCATTTGGGGAATTAGGGAGCACAGAACGTTCTGCAAGAGGATAAAAATAAACCATGTGCAGCTTTTCGTAAGGAATCCTATAGGTCCACATGTACTCTGATGCCTCTTTATGTAATTGTAGGTGTTATTCTGAGCCTGAGAAAAGCTTTAATATTGCTTTTGCAGAGCTTTGCAGCACAGCTGGCATCTGACAGCTGTGTTCAGTTTCTCTCAGACTTCTCCTCTTTGTCTGTCTGTGGAATGAGTCTTTGCCATGCCAGCACTGGTGGACACAGTGCAGCGCTTTAGTAAAGCTGTGAGGCATGTGGCGATGCAGGCTTTTGTCTCTCTCTCCCTCCCTTCCTGTCCTTCTATCTCGGACACTAAAATTTCCCTCCTCCCCCGGGCTTCTCGGACTAAGCCTCTGGATTCCCATGTTTCCTGGAGTATCTGCCAGTTCAGCCTCACACACACTAAACCAGTCCTGGCAGAGCGACGAGAGCTAATATGTCAGGATTAGCTTCCAAACCTCAACACGTAACAGCTCTGCATGGACATCAGTGGCTCATCTCTCTTTTCCTTAGGGTAGAATCCTAAACTAATATGACTTTTCACTTTGTAATCATGGTCAACACTATTTAGCTGGGAAACGTTGAGGTTAAACATGAAGAAGGATTGGTCTCTTGCATCTTCCTGGTATGATAAAGTCATATCTTCCAGTTGAAACACGTTATTGCTTTTAAAGAATCAGTCTCAATCTGAGCTGTTCTTTTAGAAGTTACTGCAGCCTAAACCATTTGTAAAAATGCCATATAAGCCAGACAAAAGTTTAACAATGGTCTCTTCTCATACCAATATGAGGGCAACAAAACTATTAGAGTCTAGAGTCATGCTCTCAGTGCTATGAGGCTTTGCTTTGCAGAGTAATTAACCCACCTGTCATGTTGCAGGTCAAATTGACCCTTTTTAAAGTCTATTTTAGGCAATATATGCCTTCCAAACCAGCTAAATGAAGCATAAAAATCTGGGCAGCATGTGACAGAAGAGGTGTCGTGTTAATTTATCAACATCACTTCATAAAAAATAAAAAACATTTAAAATAAAATAAACAAAAATCTATGTCATGTAAAACTATTATGTTTATATTTAGGGCTTTCCAATGTACATACAAAAAGTTTTAACATTAATTTTAATGAAAAACAAGTGATTGAACCACTTTCTGTGAGAATTAAAGAACACCAATGGACTAATTCTTGATTTAAATGGTTAGTAATGGAGTTAAAAATTAGATTAAAACAAATGTGTATTGGGATTTTTAGGGGGTTCTGACACTTTTGGATAATTGAATATGCCCCGGGTCAAATTGACCCAGGAACATTATTGCTGTTCCAGAGAAATGAACATAACAGGAGGGTTAAATGATCTAAATGCTAAAATCAGCATGCTAACATGCTCACTTCTGCAGTGTGAACATGCTAATGTTTATCATTTTTGCCATCTTAGATTAATACATTGCATGCTAACATTTATAAATTAGCACCAAATGCAACAAAGCACTAAGAATTCAGTTGTTTGGTGGGCAGTTCAAAGCAAGAGTTGACGGAGTATTCCTCTTGCACACTTCAGAGCTCCTACAACATAATCCAATCATCATATTATGACATCACATTTTAAAGTTTGTTTAGTTTGTCCCTTAGCAGATCCTGTCTAATTAAAGCATGTCCTTCAGTTTAACTTTGCTCAACTTTTTTTTGCTTAACTTTTTCACCTGTCAGTGGGAATGGTCACCAGAGAGCTTTGTCCTCTTGACCCATTCTGGTCTGCAGGTCTTGAGTTTTGGTCTGAATCTTAACAGGAATGTCCCTCTCCGTTTCCAGAGTTGAGTGGCAACCTCTGGTAGAGCAGAGTGTTTTCACTGCAAGTTCATCTTCTCCCAGGAGTGTGTGGTTGGGGAACGAGTGAAATTGATCCTTTTGGTATCAGTTGCTTGTAGGCCTGCATGTAGCCTGTGGCGAAGGTTTTTTTGAGATCTGTGCCCCATCGCTCCCTGTTGGAACTCGTCAAACCCCGGAGACGGGATCTGTAAGGAATTATCAAGGCCTCCTCAGGCAAATGGAAATCAGACTGGCCAAAGCAAAGCTGCAAGTGCTTCATGTTAAGAGAGAACTGGAAAAGACCTCATAAGACTGTGGTTATTGCAGCCTTTGGGCTTTCACTTTTGTTGTTCCACTTTTCCCTGTCAATGAAACACACTTTAAACTGATCTGACTCATGGGAAGTTAGGATGGAAAGATTAAAAGCCTGGAAAAGGAAAAGTCATCTCAGCATATTGATGAGGATAATAATGTCTGTTTTTTGTTTGTTACGAAAATAGTTGAGTATCTCACACTGAAGCTGAAACTTAGTGTGAATGGGGAGTCAAAGAAAAAGGAGTGACTCCTATTTACTGTGATGTTCTTTTGACAGCATGAAAAACATTCCTCATTAAGAGTGTATATATCTCAAGTGGGGTGCGTTTGCATACCATATTTGATCCCTGGTCTTGCTCCTGATCCATACTGATTTAGAGCTCCACTGTGTGTCTGTGTGTGTGTGCAGCCATGGTTTATTTTCACTCTCTTTGTGTACATGGACTGGACAGTATGTAGAGGACAGAAGGGAGGGGGGTCAGCCACTGTCAACAAGCGACGGATCGTGAGAAAGCAAGCTGCTATTTGTGATCTCTGTTTTATACCACAGCTGTTGAATTGGTGCTTTTTTGGTAGTGCGTCAACAAGCCTCCAGCTTAACTATATCAACATGTCAGAGTCACGCCACCCATAAAGACGAGATTAATGTCACAATAATGCTCCTTATTAGGCTCACACATCCTCTCTGTGGTCTGTTGTACATGTGTAAAACCTGTAAGAAGCAGGAGTGGAAGTGCAACAAAAAAAAAAAAGAAGTGTACTTAACTGTACTGTTATGAAATATGCGCTGAAGGAGAAGAGGATCAAGTGGTCACTTATCCTAGGGGAAGAGCTTAATGATGAATATACTCCTGGTACCCAATGATTCCCCATATTCACACTGCGTTAACAGCTAGGGTTTCCAACTTTCTCACTACTAAATAAGAGACAGGTGCACGGTGCACGGTGCCATGGTGGTGTGAGCATGATGTGTGAATTCAGTTGATATTCATATTCTGATTCAACTGGAAATGCAGAAAGTGTGTATATTCCCTTCAATCCTTACTGTGTAATAATGTAACCTCATATGAATAAACCTCAAAGAAACCACAATTTGGCTCTTTACATCAAAAAACAGGCAAAAGAAAAGTTGAATGCAAAAGAGGAGTATGACTCATCAAATCGACTTGTTCCATGGATCCTTTTTGCTGCTCTGGACTGACTCAAGCACCCTTTTGTCCTTTAGCACAGCCAGAGAGAAGTCCTTACATGACAAGTCACAGTTTACAGATATTTGAAGTTCATTTTTGATCAGCTCTGTGCTGCATCTGTTTCTTGAGTCTGACCATTTAATGCCCATCAGAGAGAAAATCCTCCCCACACTTTTTTGCAGGACTTGGCGCATTTTCCCTGTATACAACTGATGCTTGTGAGGGGGGCTGTGATTGGATGACAGGCGGTGTGATTGGCACATGATCTGCCACTGCCGTTTTATCTGATCTAGGATCTGTAGAGTGCAGTCTGCCGTATTTACAAGAGTTAATAGTCAATATACGGGACAATTGAGGTCCCGTATGAAACAAACCAATTCAGCCCAATATACAGGATGTCCCGGCTAATATGGGACAGTTGGCAACCCTAGTTACCTTCAAGAAATCATGTTATCATGTAGCTACTTTCTAGCTAACTGTAGTATAAAGAAGCTAAAATGGGCTTAATGCTAGCATTAGCTGTTTCTGTACAACTCACAACCTGGAACAGTGTAAACTTATCAGCACGTTAGCATGTGAAGTCTTAAGAAGATGCCTGCCAGGTTTGGTCATTGTAGCCAGTGTATATAAGGGTTTTAATTGTAGGGGCATCAGTTTAACTCAGTTGGTACAGGTTCAAGGTTACTTTGTTTGTACCTGTAAGTAGATCTGGTTTGCAGTGAGTCAGCCTCCTTTTAACAACAACCAACAAACAGCACAAGACAAGACATGACAAACAAAGTGGCAAAGTGCTCAGTACTAAAAAGCTAACCCTCAATAAAAACAAGAAAAGAGCAATCAATAAGAACAAGGTCCCCTTTGTAAGCTGCAGTCCTCATTTCACTGATGTAGGATTGTTATCTCCCACTCATTTATATTTCCTTTCTCTTACCAGTCAGGGAGCCAGCCAAAGAAAGGCATCCCCCGACTCAAAAAACCCTACAAATAAAGGGATGACTAGTTATTTAGAAATCCCGTTGCCATCTAAAACCAACGCCCCTGCGAGAAACTTTGTTATCTAGTAAAAACATAATAAAAACATTTGCCTTGTTTTGACTGTGTTCGTGTTTTTCTGGTGTGGGCTCTGCAGGGCGTTGTTGTTTCAGTGAAACAGGGATTGATGGTGTTTTTTTTGTCTCTTATCATCAGCACCTTGTCCAGCTGCATGCACGCAGTGGTGGCACTGCTCTACCCCTTCTCCTGGCAACACACCTTCATCCCTGTGCTGCCAGCGTCTATGTTGGATATTGTTTGCTGCCCTACTCCCTTCCTGGTGGGACTGCTGTCCAGCTCTCTGCCAAAGCTAAAGGAGTTACCTGTGGAGGAGGTGAGGACACTGTCTCTGTCTCCCAGATTCTTTCACTGTCTACCTTTGAATGCACTCTTCTTTGATATTAGTCGTGATTTGTTTTAAATGTAGCGACTTAACTCTGAATCGATGCATAATGATTAAATTAGCTGGAAGATAAAATCTGTGAATGACTGTAATTTCTCTTTCCGCCCTACGACTAAAGTTATTCATGAAACAACCACTGTATTCCTCTTTCATCTTCTGCAAACCTACAAAGATCTGAATTGATAGTCAGGGCATGATATATTTTCCAAGTTCATGAAATGTAGCTGGCAGGCAACCCCCTCTCCTTATCATATCAAACATGCACAGCAGGTGACCTCAAGTAGTTCTAGTTTGAGCTGCAGCCAAAGATCTCTTATTAAAGTTTTGGCTCATTATAAATATTCTTGCAGAAGAAATATGCTGAAGCATTACCTTTAATTGGTTTAGCAGGTATCAGGTTTGTATCTGGTTTCCCGTTAAGGAGTGATAAAAGTTGTTTCGACTAAGCATTCTAAGTATAGCTCTTGAGATTTGTTTGAAAAGACACACGTCAGAGTTAACATGGACCTTTAAACATCTGCTGCCATCACTCCTTCTGAATCATGATTTTTTACCCCTACTTGCTAAAAAAGGTTTTTGTATTGTACTTTTGTTCTGTATGTTTTTTATTTTTTTACCAACATTTTTGATTTGGAAAGAAAAAATGCTTACATGCATGTTGAATACAAAAATATTCCATTATTTGTGAGAGAAGTGAAGGAGTTCTGAGGAAGGATTCATCTGTTTTCCTCTTTTCAGGCTTTGATGGTCGACCTGGGAACCGACAGATTCATCCGACAGGTAAGTGCATTAAACATAGAAAAAATTATGAGAACATTTGCTGAACAGTGGCCTCTGCCAGGGACAGATCAGGATTACAACTCAGGCCTGGATTTTTACTTTATCCCAGACCACCCTGTCGTCATGGACCCCCTGATTGTGCAGACTTTGTCCCTAGTTCTGCAGCAGCCCATGTTTGCACTTTCATCAGCTTTTGCTCTCGCTCTTTGAAACACACTGCCTTCAATGTTACATGATCACTCAGTTGCACTCATTATTGCTTTGATTTAATTTCTCCAGAGACATGCTCACTGTGTATTAGTGGTGCCACAGTGTTATTAGCATGGTAACTCAGCTAGCTGGGTATGTGTAGACTAACCTGGTCCCCTACTGTCCAGGATGTCACTGATTTTGTTGCATTTCACTGCGTTTGCGGCAACAGAATCCTCTTTCTAATTCCCTCCCTCTCTGCTCCACCTTTTCTTTTCTTTTCTTTTCTTTTCTTCTCTTCATTTCCATTTCATCTGGTGATAATGAATAATGTGTGTTGTGTCAATTTAGAAGCAGCAATTAGATTAGATGGTTTCTATGTACATACATAGCGAGGGATGCTATGATGCTATATTTTGTTGACTGCAGCCGGGACACTATGGCAACTGTCTGAGCGCAATAAACGAACTGCAAGACTTGCACTTGCATATTATAATGCATGGATTCAGAGATATTTTGTTCACACTGACTGCTCTCAGCACGACAAACAGACTCTCAGGCTTCCAGGAAATGTCCCGTTGCTCATGATGTACAATCTGCGCCTGGCCCCTAAGGCCGCAACAAGTATTTGTAAGATAATGGTAATTTCCCTCAATTTTCCAAGATGATTTTGAGTCACTTGAAATCTATCTTCCAAGCCAAGCCTACGGTGGCCCTGAAGGACAAAACAAATTTACAAAAGATGAAACACTTTTACAAAGTTGGAAACAAATTTACATTTTGGAAAACATTTTCACATTTTATAAAACAAGATTACATCAGCAAAGCACTTTTACCAAGGTGAAAACAAATCTACATTCAAGGAAACAAATTTACAAAAGATAAAACACTTTTACTGTTAATTCTGACTCCTTTTAGCCTGACTCCGTTTAGCCTGAGGCTATGTGGTCTGAGGCCGTTTCATCTGAATTCTGACACATGATGAAGGTTTTGCGGAGATATGACGGAGCTTTTCCGGAGACATGATGCTTTTCCATCTGAGGTCTGACACCTCACTCTGAGACCTGAGGATGTCCTAATATGTAAACCATGTCCATCTCTGTTTGGTTTCTCTCCATCAAAACAAACTAAATGACCCCTCACTCTATCACTTCCGGATCGCTTCAGGTATTTGGTACATTCCCTTTCCATAAAAATGAAATGTTAATTTGTTCCAGAAATGGTAAAGCGTTCCATCCTTTGTAAAATTGTATCCAACTTTGTAAAAGTTTTTCATCTTTTGTAATTTTTTTTTCCTTAAATGTAAATTTGTTTTGGCCTTGGTAAAAGTGTTTTGCTGATGTAATTTTGTTTTACAAAATGTAAAAATGTTTCATCTTTTGTAAATTTGTCTCCAAGTTTTTAAAAGTGTTTCATCTTTTGTAAATTTGTTTTGTCCTTCAGGGCCATCGTACAAGCCAGAGAGCTTTAACATATTACATTTTGTATTCGTAAAACAATTGAAATGTTCAAACACATATAACAGCATCAAAGCCATGAAGTTAGCAAATGTCCCAGAATTATTTTTTGCTTTACTGAGAAAACAGGCATTATGAAAGTTGAGTGAGTGTGTATAATTGTTGCTTATGAATATTATTTTTCCTTTGTAGGGTTGTAAAACATATCTCAGTTTTGAGCCTTTGAACTTTGTGTCCTAATACTTCCGTTGATTGCGTGTGACTGCAGTGTTTTCTGTTGTTTTCAGATGGACGACGAGGCCTCACTGTTGCCGCGGAAGCTTCAGGCAGCTCTTGAGCAAGCACTGGAGCAGAGGAATGACATCATCAACCAGGACTCTGACAGCGAATCAGACGAAGGTGAATAAGCGACAAATGGTCCCCCCCCCCCCCCTACAGAGACAGATGTTTTCTTTAATAACTAGAGCAACAGTTCTTGTTGCAGGACATGTTCAGTCTGAGTCTCTGTGAAATTCGTTAAAGATGACGTCGTCTCATGAGAGTGAGTCACAAAGATCAACCGAGGTCAGGAAAGATAATAAGCTGCTACAAATAATGGAAGGTACATGTTGAATTTAGTGGGGGCAAATTACAATAAGCTTTTTCTTCAACTATAATTTTTTATGTCTACTAATCTGTTTGTTAAAAAACATGTTGAGTCCCAAAGTTCTTAGATTATAAATGGAAAAGGAGCAGTCAAACATCCTTAAAGTTTTTTTCTCTGATGTCACATAAGGATGGATATGATTACTTCACAAGTTGTTTGTTGGGCTGCAATCTCCTCTGTGCTATGTGTCCCATTATTCCCCATATGGTGTAGCAGCTAGGATCCTGGTTTTCATCCAGGTGGCCTGGGTTCAACTTCTGGTGTGAGAAGTAGTGTTTTAGGAAGGCTTATCCCTGATAAGACCTGTGTTTGTAAGGCTCAACACTAAGGTTACTGACACTCAAAGGATGAACATGTGTTCCTCTGAGTGTCAAGAAATGTGCACCAGTTCTCACATTGAAGGATAGGAAGTGAGTATACTGTAGGAACTTTCTGTCTCAGCTTTCCACATTCTTCTGCAAAATAAAACAGTGAATAGTTTGTGGTTTTCTTACATCTGCTGCATGTCAATCACAAGCTGTTTGTGCTCATAGGCGAACCAAAGCACTCAGGACGGGCAGCTTAAACGCATGTCTTAAGATAACTTTGACCACTAAGGCCAGACCCATGACACCTAAGATTAGCTGTAAAAAACAAGTAATATAAGAGAAAGAGTGAACGCTAATTAAGTAGAACAGTTTAGAAAAATAAAGCAGAGAAGCGTAGGACAACAAGCGATTACACAAAAATAGAATATGATATTGTATCCCACATGGTCTAGCGGTTAGGATTCCTGGTTTTCACCCAGGCGGCCCGGGTTCAACTCCCGGTGTGGGAAGTAGGGTTTTGTAATGCTTCGTCCCCTTTGAAACAATTAATTTGAAAAGCACATCTCAACACTCTGGTTCCCATGGCACTAATGTGAAGTCTGATAATTATCACGTCTGAGAATAATTGACTTTCTGAGTAACAAGGGAACAATCCTGAAGGACACAAGACAGGTGCTCTTGCCAAATGTGAATGTCTGGACTTTTTTGTTCTTGCAGCACTTTGACTGAGATTGTGTAAGTGCTGAGGGCAGTCGAAACATCAAATTCAGCCAGTCTGCATGGAGCCTCAAATGGGTTTCTGGAGACTTCTGTAGAGCCTGATTGGGCTGCTTTCCTGATTGTAATACCTGTAGATAACTTCCAATATGTTTTGAGGTTTTAGTTTCTAAACTAAATGTGAAAAAACAAAGATGTGACTTGATCTAAAATAATATCTGACCACATTATGACACAGAGTTATTGGCATTTTATCCAGTTTATTATTGCAGAGTTTGGAGCTTTCATACTTTAAGTTACACCTGCAAACATGTCCTGGTTGATAATTAAAAAAAATACATTTCCATCCAGGGAAATTTCTGTTGACGCCCCCAACAACTCTTAAAGCCTGTTAAAGTTTAGGTTGACATCATATTTAAAAAACAATAGACAAAAGAAAATGCAGTGCTGATCTTAGGAACCCTTTTATTGCTCCATTCATTGCAGCATTCATGTTGTTAACAGCAAAGTTAAGTTCAAACTGATGCCAAAAGAAAGACTTCCTGACTCGGAAATGGGAGCATAAGTGATTGCAGCATCTGTTTTCCACATATTTCAGAGAAATAAAACCTGCATGCTGACACTGTCTGCGGTTGAATTACATCTGCTGCATGTCAGTCATATTGCGGTCTTGCTAATGTGCAAAACAAATCCAGACCCTTGTGCATTACTCCCTGCTTAATTGGTGGATGTTTAAGCTTTATGTACATACTCCTACACACAACACTCTTCTTTTTTTAAAGTACTGAGTCATTTTGCCCGGCCTGTGAAACCTTATATTTACTGTTCTGCCGTGCTAAACAAATTGAAGGAGGGTTGTTGTACACAAATGATGTAGTTTCAGGGCAATCAGAAGAAATGCAGAACTGAATCTGTTGTTCTCCCAAAGCTGATTTAGTTTTAGTATTCAGTCCAACATGAATTCTTCTTATTCACTGAGTCCCTTCATCTTCGATTTTTTTACAGAGTTGTAAAATTGAGGCCGCTCTTCATCCATGAAGTCCTGTGCTTCTTGTCAAGCACACTTTTTAAAAACTTTGACAACCTCAGTTTAAGAGAAAGAAGCAATAAAGAGGAAACCACATTATTATAATGAGCATTTCTCATTTTATGGTTAATTAGATTCTGGACAATTTAACAAGGCATAGCTGTGAGTGTATTTTATGTCTTGTACCGTACGGCTGTCAGGGTCAAGCCAAACCATATATTTTTTCTCTAATCTCTGCTCTATTTGTTTTGTTACTGTTTTTATTATCCTAAATACTGATGTAATTTATGTTGTGTATCTACAGAGTATAACTCCTTGAACAGTCTGGTGTCAGAGGCCTTCATCCGCTTCTTCCTGGAGACCATCGGTCATTACTCCCTGTTTATCACTCAGAATGAGCGAGGGGAGCGCGTCTTCCAAAGAGAGGCCTTCCGCAAGTCTGTGGCGTCTAAAAGCATTCGACGATTCCTGGGCGTCTTCATGGAGTCTCAGATGTTTGCAGGGTTCATTCAGGACCGAGAGCTTAGAAAGACCAGGGCAAAAGGTAGACACTCCTTTTCTTGTGTCTTATTTGTGGGGTTTTTTTCCTCCTAAAAGTTTCTATGGAAAGTCTGCATGCTCTTCTGAAGTGAAGGTACTGCAGTAATACTGATCTCTAGTGGCTAAAAGTTACAGCATGTTTTCAGGCCACATATATATCTCAGACCAAAGTAATCAGAACTTTGCATGATGCTAAAATGACTCTGTGTTTGATCAATTTGCTCTCTCGTATGTCTCTGTGGCCACAGGTTTGTTTGAGCAGAGGGTGGATCAGTATCTGGAGGAGCTGCCAGACACGGAGCAGAGTGGAGTCAACAAGTTTCTGAAAGGCCTTGGTGAGTCCTTCAGCAGACACTCAAGACTAGACTCAGATTCCAGGAGTTTAAAACAAGTTTAGTTTAGTTTGATCCTGAAGTATCCAGGAAGTATTTTTCATTTGTAGTTTCCGGCTAAGGTGTTGAAAAAAGCTTCCTAGAATACATGAAAGATTATAAAACAGAAACAGAGAATACAAAACAGAAGCAGGTTAAATTCTGTTTAACACTCAAAAAAGAAAAACTTGAGCGTTATTGAAACTCCGCACTACAAGATAAGATCTAAAACTTGACTCTGTTGTTACTGGAGCCACTTGCCAGAGGGAGCTAGACACCAACATTTACTACTGTCAGTTGCTGCTGCTTGTTTACTGTGTCCAGACTTTAACTCTTATTAAACTAACACAATAGAAATCATCAACATACTCCTGATATGACTGTCTATGTCTTTGTAACAAGGTCAAATGGGCTTTACTTAATGTACACTTTGTTTCAATGTTTGAGCTCCACTGAGTAGAATAGTGGAAAAGCAGAGTTTTGCACAAGAAGTCTATCTTCACATTCATCTGCTGAATGGCGGAAATTCAATTATGAGTCAACATGAGCAAAAATATGACCTGACCTTGTCGTTATCTCAGCCTGGTTTAATCCTGATATTCTGTAAACTCATATAATCTTTATTCCAGTATAATCTCTGAGATGTTGTTCGGTTTACATTCTTTCTTTCCTTGATTTGTTTTCAGGAAGTAAAATGAAGTTCCTCCACAAAAAGAGCTGAGCTGAACTCTTGCAATCCTACACCAAGTTGAAGACCTGATGTCTCCTCTTTTCATTTTGATGATTCTCACTTTTCTAAATCATTTCTTTTATGTAAACATGTACATATTACTCCACTGTAAGCTGGCTGTGATACTCTTCAGTGTATGTTTATAGTGCCTTATGAGATAGTGATAGCAGGACGGTACACAGCGAGCGAGCCTCAGAGTAACCACTGATGTCCAGGTGTGACTGTGAAGAGAGTTATGCGGGTGTGTGTGTGAAATGACCTGGGGTTTAGATGTACAGTTCATATGTTATTTTGTTTGTTTGTTTGTTTTCTTTTTCATTGTCTCACCACAATGTCGTCCTCTGTTTAAGGAGTGTATTCAAAAAACTGTACATGCATCGAGACAACGAGGAGGATAAATGTAACTCTTCATGGAGTCTTTTGCAATCTTTTATTAAAAAATGGTAGTTAAAGTGCTACAAATGCCTGAGTGTGAAGTATTGACTGTACTTCTTTTTACATGTTGAATATTTTTTGTCATTAAATATGGGTTAAAGGGTAATCCATGATTTAGATTCAGCTGCCATCTTTTCTTTTTATACAGATGTCTTTTACAAAAACAAATCTGTATTTAGAACATCTTCAGGTGAAATAATAACCACTACTTTTATTTTTACATTATGACACATTCATGACAGCTTCCCCCAAAGCTATGTATTAGGAGAAGCTGGCAGGATCCCAGAAGGCACAGTTAGTCTAGCACCAGCTACCACATGCTGCTAGTAACCTTATTACGTCTGTACACATCACTCTGGTGGCTGTCACTGCCACGCTGTTATTAGCTCTCCTAACTGAGAGGCTCACTGTGGAGTCCAGCCGCCATATTATTTTCACTCTGCTTGGGTCCTTTATAGCAATTAAGGGTGACATTTGATGTGAAGTAACAGAGTTCTCTGTTCTGGATTAAGATGAACACCTTCTTGCTTTTTGTCTTGCAGGGTAGCAATACATAACTTTCATTTTTCATGGGCATATTATATACCTTATAACCTCGTCATGACTCCTGGTGGATGTGGCTTTACCTCAAGTATAAACACCACCACAAAAACATACAGAAGATACAGGCAGTTGCACACACAAGTTCAGTCGATTCAAGTAACACTGAAGCATATTCTTCTTTTAAGGACTTATAGGGGGGTAAACATCAATAATTTCACATTATTAGGAGTACTCAGAGTGAGTAGCCTACTGTCATTTGATTTTAGTGAACTGCTTCACTAATCTAGCTACAAATGTTGGGATCCCATTCTTATAAGTTTATATCAAGGTGGTGTTTGGTGCTATTTTTAAACTGTTTTGACATCATGTGATGTCATGTCCTTATACTATTCAAATACTTGTCATAATCTGTTTATTGGCAATATCAAGGTATAAAATGTACCAATTTCTCTGAATCATGTAAATATTAAGCTGTAGTTAAAAAAAGCTAAAAAAAAAAAATAAGGTTAGCTAATACAACTAGATGGTGCTTAAATGTTAATACATAAGTCCAAGAAAATGCAAATTTAAAAATGTAACACTGTATGGGAACACTACAGCATGGACTTCTTACCTTTAACATAATATTGAAATTTTTTATTTATTTTGTCATAATAAATAAGCATTCAAAAAATCAATATATATTTATAGGTTTATTTTGCCTGACTCAGTTTCAGTTTGTTTACATCTGGTTAGTAAGAGAGGATCAAATAACATTACAAAATCAAACAGAAACAAAGCATTGTTTTTAAATCTAAAAAGATGTGTTCACTTTGATTGTGATATTTTATTAAATATGGATGATTAAATGCCTCTACCATCACGTGGCAGCAATGTAATCATTACGCCATTATTCTCAACTTTCCAATAGTGTCTCACTCTTTCCTCTGAGTGTCACTGAAGCTTTGAGAAACGTCAGAAGTATTGCATGAGGACGAATATAAAATCTCACGATTAACTGCGAGACTTGGTGCCTCCAAAATTTTGGCCGGTCTGAAGAGCGACATCCGATGGGGGGATCGACACTCGGAGATGCACGGGTCAAGGTAAAGACAGACACACTCGCTTTGGACACACACACACACACACACACACACACTGAAGAAGCACAGTTGACGTGATTGACAGAGCGACAGAAGTTTATTCGCACGTCTGACAGCCTCGTTTCCACTGGACTGAAAACAGCACTCTGACATCCTCACTCACGCTCATGTTTACCTGACAGGATGCTTTGCATGAGCTGCGCACTTAACCAGCCGAATTAATCTGTACACAGACAGTTTCGAGACGCTATGCTCAGAAAACTACCCCATGTGCTGACTTAATGTGCAGGCTGTCCTCTTGTTGTGTTGTGGATTGCACCATGATGCCAGGGTAGGGGCGTAATCTCATGCGCACTTTGTAAAAAATAATATCACGCTCAGTGATGCGCTGGAGGTGAGGCTGCTAATGCAGAGGCAGGCTGAGGAGGATGCGGGGGCAGGCGCTCTGCAGTTTGACTGACATGCTCGCTGTTATTAAGCGGAGGCACGTTAATAAAGTGCTGTCAGGCTGACACATTCATGAACAGATGGAACAGGTAGCCAAACGTGTAAGATGCCATAAGGAGAACCATTGGAAATCCCAAAGTCCCACAGCTTTTCACAGTGAGTAACAAAAACACAAAACTGGAGGTTTAGTCATACTTAATGGGAGTTTCCTGTGACTTCAGTGTGATATCTTTCAGGGCATCAAGCTATTTCTGGTTCCTTTTTTTTATTATCTTGAAATCAGTAATGCTAAGAAAAACGCAGTAACTGTGTAACACAAACTACATGCAATAATTACGACTGTAGCAGCTCAAAACAACAACAAAAAGCGAAACCTCAATAAATCTATTAGAGGGAATAAAGTATAAAGCATATGACAAAGAAAATCAAGTTTGGTCCTTTAGAGCAGGGGTTCCCAAAGTGGGGGTTGGGACCCCCTGGGGGGTCACAAGACACAAATGGGGGGGTCGTGAGTTGTCTTCTAGAATGTTGTTTTTTTAAAGTTATCTAAAATAATGCATTTAACCCATTATAGTCAAAAATATCGAAAAAATAGAAGCTAACCTTGAAATACAACCTTGAAAATAGAAAATAAGATAAGATAAGATAAGATAAGATAAGATAAGATATTACTTTATTGATCCCCGGGGGGGAAATTCAGTTGTTACAGCAACCCAGACATAACTACAATCAAGAAGAAATTACAATAAGTAAAATAAAATAAAATAAAATAAAATAAAGATAAAAATACAATTTAGATATATACAATGTTACAAATGGAATTTAGATTAAACAGCAGTAATTACAGGCAGTATTAAAAAATTTCAGTAGTGACAGGTTGACATGGTGTGATTATAGTTGGTAGTGACAGATTAAGCAATAAATAAATAAAAATAATATGGGTATGTAGTATGATCGTGAGTTGTAGTTGACAATAATAATGTAATATAACATGATATAATATAGCAAGATAATTATATAATATTATATATTATGCATTTTAATGCCAGCAGCAGTCAAGAGAGCCAGTACGGGATGAGCTGATGAAATCGGGATGAGATGATGAGTTCTGGATGAGATGATGAGTTTGGGATGAGATGATGAGTTCGGGATGAGATGATGAGTTTTGGATGAGATGATGAGTTCGGGATGAGATGATGAGCTTTGGATGAGATGATGAGTTCAGGATGAGATGATGAATTCGGGATGAGATGATGAGTTCGGGATGAGATGATGAGAAAATGTGATTTTCTGCCATTCTTTTTGCCAGACTTGACAGTCATCTGGCAAAAAGATACCTATATGACATGCTCTTATAGGTAGGTTAATTTTCTGCAGACCAGCTAAATGAAGCCACATTAAAACACTATGAGAGACAGTGGGTGTCGCAAGTCTTTGGCACTTGTAATTTGGGGGTTGCGGGATGAAAAGATTGGGAACCCCCGCTTTAGTGGAGGGTTTTTCCTTATTCAAATATGTTTTATGGAGGTCATAGAATGTGATTGAGTGCTTAAAAAATAAATTGCCTTGACATAGATATCCCCAGATATTAGCAGATCTCTATTGTATTTGAATCACCGCAGTCAAGGTTATTAATAATCCTTAACAGGAGGTCTGGATCAGCTTCTTTGTAATGTAGAAGTAAAATACAAGTAAATGTATTGTATTGTAGCTGGGGTATCAAACAGATCGGAAGAAGTAGATTAATAGAACATGAATGCACACAGATGGTGAGAAAGAGAAGTAGACAAAAACTCTGAGAACCAAGCCCCCCCCTGGCTAAGCCTACAGCAGCGTAACAGTGTGCTGTCCCAAAGCCAGAGCCAGAGCCAGCTAGAGTTTTATCAAAAAGAAAAAGAAGGGGTCCTGATAATTGAGGCGCCACCTCCCATACTACTATTGAAAACTTTAGGTACAAACAGGCCTGCATTTTGGACGTGTGATCTATTGAGTGCATGGAGCACTAAGCTCTTTAGATATGATGGTGCCTGACCATTAGAGAGTCACTAGTGAGGTACAAGAGATTTAAAATACTACCTAGAATTGTACAGTTTTATGATCGTATTGTATGATACATTTCTCTAGGCCATGTCAAAACGTACAGCGTAATGTCAAGTAAGGGAAAAGAAAGTGGTCTTTGAAATAAGTTTCCTGTTGGAGTCATTCTGATAAAGATCACTCCAGGAGGAACCTTAGTGTGGGAGACCGAAGCGAGGCAGCTGCATCATTAGAGCGTGTGTATAGGTATCAAGGGCTACATACAATGGCTAAAGCTTTTGTCCGAGTTAAGTGGCAGAACATTGTCAGTCTTAATACCCTCTTAGGCATGCTACAAGTTTAGCTAACTGATTGCTTAGTATCATTGGGTGTCATCTGCGTAACAATGAGAATTTATGAAGTGTTTCCTCATAATGGTTAATAATAGTTTGTTCTATCTTTATTATTGTTATTATTATTATAAGTATTAATTGATTATATTAAATAGTTCATGATAATTATATAATACAATGTAATTACTATTAATTATTATTAATTTATAATTAAAATACTATTTATAATGGTTTTCTAGGGCGAAGAATTGAAGGAAATTGAAGCGGCCCGAATTGCGAGCCCTGTGGAACTTCATTACTAAAGATAATGCTGAATGCTGATCATTTCGATCTGTCGTTCCAGAAAAAGTTTTGATTAAGCTAATGTTTTAGTGCACAAATTAGATTTTTTTTAATCAACAAGAGATCTGAGGATCCTTTGCATGCATTCGTTTAAATTAAATGCAACTACTAACTTCAAGCTTCAGTAATCACCACAATAAAAAAGTTATAGATATTGACTAAAATGACCATAAATGGGGCGCCATTTACTGCATGTCTTCCCTCACTCTCTACTCCCCACATTTCCTGTCTCTCTTCAGCTGTCCTAGCCAATAAAGGTGAAAAAAGCCCATATATATCTTTAAAATGACCATAAGTCATTTTAAAAGTGGGGATTAACAGAGAAATAACTCGAAACTCTCTTAATAAGATGATTTTTACTTCTTTCATGTAATATGTTTTGGATTTAAAGTTCACACATTGGATCTTGCTGCTGCAGATCACCTTATCAGAGTAGTGGACAAACTGATAAACTCACTGTGTGCTATTTGTCAAGGATCATGCAGCGAGTGTATCTTTGGCACATGTGTGATAGGCTTTTAATAAACAGGCTACAACAACAACTTAACGGAGCATCGCATGTTAGGGCAGTTTTAAAATAAGATAAAAGAGTGAGGCATCACAGCAAACAGAAAGTAAAACTGCTGCTGCTTGCCTGAAACCGTTTCACAGGAGACGAATGGTGAGATCTTGTCAGATACAGCAGCAGCTCAACCACGACATGATCAGCAGATAAACAGATTGAAACAAATATCTTAACAGTATTGTTCTGTATAAAGAACTGAGAGTAAGTTATTCACTAAGTTGAGTATAGAAATAGTTAGATGGTATAATGATTTAGGGGTGGTAGAGAATCCTGCTTATGTATGTGATCCCATCTCTTCAGAGTTAATAGATGTTACGTAGGGGGTGCTTTCAAGGGAGAGATTACTGCACAGGTTTCTATTATGGTGACATCTCTTGAGATAGCATGTGTGTGTAGTGCCAGCTTCACTTAGTGGGGCAGGGAAGCTGGTGGGAGGCAGCAGTTTGAGGGAATAATGCTGTGAGGGTGCAGAGATGGCATGTGCACAGTTTGACAATGCTACAGAGCTGAGTGAACCAAGAGGCAGGGTGTTCTCTGACTGACTAATTGTGTTTCAAATTGGGTCTTTTAGCGCACAATGGGGAATGGGATTGCTCTGAGCTCCCCACTGAAGCACCCAAGGATGAGAAAGTTGTCAGATTTGTAGGTCAGGCTGCAGGGGTTGTTGTTAGGCAGACTTGCTCACAGCTCCAGATGTGACCATAAGTTGTTGATGTTGGTCTGTTTATGATTGTGAGTCTGGCCTTTAAGTTTTTCCTGCCTATAACAACATTTTCTTTCCAGTTGTGCATTTTTTCCGACTTTCTCACTGTTACACAACTGTTTCATATGCAGATATTCTGTTCTGAGTTATGTCTCCTTTGTGTTTGAGTTTTCTTCATCTTCATCTACAGTTTGCTCCTTTACTCCCCTCTTTCTGTGTTCATTATCTTTGACATGTGGAGCTAAAATCTTAATTGATTTCACAGTGTTAGAGGGAATTGCATGAGTGTATCCTAGTCCCATCTGGAGCTTATCAGAGCCTGACCCGGTTTTGGTGAGCTACGTTAGCGTGTAGCTCCTCTGGGACCTGTCCCCTCCCTGTGCTGACAAAGGGAAGAAGGCCACAGCCGGCCTACCTATCCCAGCCTGACATACCCCGGCTTTACCTGAGTCTGATATCACCTCCTTCTGCCTCAAACTGTGCCTGCTCCAAAGAACCAAAAGTTGCTTACAGAACAGTTTCTCTCTCCTTACTCATTGTAGGTCACTTGGTCTTCCTTCCTCCATTTTGGAAAGAGCTTGCGGGGATATTTTGCCCTACAAAGAAATAATTGTCTTATCTCCCTAATTCCCAATTATTATGCACAGGCTTATTTAAGAAAAAGGATTAGATTTTCTCTCCTTTTTGGTGGCTGCACCAGCAAGCAGGGGATGAAATTTGAATGTGACACTCCTCTCCTCTGCTGCAGTGAGGCTGGGGTCCTACACATGGATGAACTGGGGGAGGAGAGAGAACAGTGAGGCTGTCATGTAAGCCGTCTCCTCTGGGGCCACCTCTCGGTGCGCACTGCTTCCTGCCTCAGGTAGAAACCTCAGTGTTTCTGCTGCTGAGGCGTCAGGCTGCTCTCCTCTCCTTTCCTCATCCTGCTGAGAAGACAACAGCTCCGCTCTCAAAGTACCAAAATGGAGAAGGTAAGGTGTTTGTTTTCAGCATTGTTTTTCTTTATCGTTAACAATTTCTTCAGCTTTGACACACAAAGTAATGAGAGGTTGTTTGTTTTTGTGCAGCAGTTTCTGAGTTTGCACTGTTGATTCCGTGATTGAACTCCTTCAGGGCACATGGGGCCTTTCCGTGCCGAGTTGGCATGCTTCTTATGTTTGTGTTGCTTTTCTCTCATCCGAAAAATACATGTTGGATATTAGGAATAGCCCTGGCATCGCCTTTGGGCAAGTAAGAGGGTTTGAAAACTGGATTTGGTCCCGAGGCGCTTATCACTGCTCCTAAATTGGCAGGAAGAGTGAAATGCAGAGGACAAATATCCTCTCAAGGATTAACGATGTATTAGTTAGATGAAAAAAGCTGTAAATCCCATCGTATTGCTTGTTCTAAACTGACTGCTCGTACTTGAAACAAAGAAAAAACACAAGAAGCTTTAATGCATTTGTTACAAAGTTGCCCAAATTGTTTTTGAACAGATTTTTATATCTTTCATATTTAACTTTTGTATCTTTAAAATATTAAAACAGTGAGAAAATGAAGTCAGTATGTAATAAATATTCACCCTGTAACAGGTGAGGTGTCATGAGAGCAATTTACAACTCTGTGGTTGAGCCCAGAGAGAAGAAGCAACACTAATGTCAGACATGTGCTCCGTTTATTACACGTTTCTGTGTGCATGTGAAAATGAGAGCGTTCACCGGATACATATAAGAACACTTTTCTTCTTGTGTCTCTTTTAGAGCTGCTCAGAGTGCTCTGAGCCAACACTAGCACAAAGCCTGTGTACACTCTGCAACAAGTGGTTGTGTTACCAGTGCACAGATGTGCACCAGCATCAGAGAGCTTCCTCCACCTCCCAGTACACAGACATGCACCAACAACAGAGGCCCACTGCCCCCCAGTGTCCTGACCTGCACCAGAGAGGGTCCAGCTCCCTGCCTCCCACTGGACAAGGTAAGTTTCTGACATTTCAAGACTTAGTTGCCTCCAGTTCAGATGTACTGCAACAGATAATCAATAGGGCCTCATAGTTTCTCTTTCTGTGTTACCTCAAATCCTGTTTTGATTTCTGTGTTTTCCCTCTGCTGCACTGTTTGCTTGTTAATCATGCCTCAGTAGGAACCATGGCAATGAATAATTCATGTCAGGGGCAATGGCTGATAATAGTTCCTGGAGATCCCTGTGTTTTATTACACCTCTCATTAACACGTGTCCCAGATTCTAAAGTGCTCCTATGATATCATTTTTGCTAATATTAGCGCGTTTCTATTTAAAGAGCCTGAAGTAAGCCTTGCAGCTTTGTTGCCAGCTGCCTTTGCAGGTGTGCATTGCACAAGTTGTCAAATCATAACAAGCTCGTTGGTCCTGAACACCTTGGTTGTGATGAGGGGAGTGTTTCTGTTTGGCTTGAACACTTGTGAGAAAATGTGTGAGTGCGCTGACAGACAGGATGTGGTCAGTAAATGCACACAGGGTGATGCTCAGCGTTCCACCACAAAGATCTGTGATGATCTGCAGGCAGGAGGAGGTTGGCTGAGGTAAGCCGGCCAGCAGAGAGCAGCAGGGCTGCGTTCATTAGCCTTATCCTGCTATTGTTAGATAGACGTATAGTGGGCCAACTGTTTCTTCTGTGACCTATTTAGAAATGTGTGAAGGATATTTTTGAGTGTGTATCAAAGAGGGTTTGGACAGGACTGAAAAAACTGTTCGCTTATATCTTTTGTCACTCAGCACACTTCAACTCTCATTGCAACCTCAGCTTAGGGATCGATTCTCACACATTTGTACTATCACTCTGTGCAGAGACAGACCTGTATTAATCATGCATACCAGTGTTACTCACCACAGTTTACTTTAGCACTATTTAAAAGTTTCACAGCATGCTTTTACTGTAAAAAGGTTTGACAACCTGGTGCAATTTGCAGAAAAACACAAAAGAGAAAACTTGAAGATTTAATGTCCTTGCACTCTTGGCAGTCTCACAATAGAATCAAGTCTGTAACACTGTGCCAAAAATATAATGCATTGGTATAGTAATTGAAAATTCTCCTTTTTTGCAGTCTCTGCAAATGACTACCAATGTAGTGGGTGTTAAAGTCATATTTTTTCATTCTCAGGAGATATGTTCATTCTTCAAGGCTTAGAAGTTGATACTTCTCTCATGTCCATAAAGTTAACTTGAAAGAAGTTAGGAGCCAGTTAGCTTAGATAGCATTAAGCCTGAACACATGGAAATAGCTAGTTTGGCGTTGTCTAAATGTAACCATTTGCACCTCCACAGCTCACTACCATGTAGTTTTCCACACAGTGTGTATAAAAGACTAAGCGAGAAATTGAAGACACTTATTTTTGCACAAAATTGAAGTGCCAGAATCAGCACTTCAGTGACCAAGTGAAATATTACACCAAAGTACCTTCATTTGTATCACACTCAAACTATACACAACTTTTGAAATGATGCAAGTTTAGATGGATGGATGCACAAAAAGATTCATCCATCCATCATCTTGAGCGCTTATCCTGTTCGGGGTTGCGGGGGCTGGAGCCTATCCTAGCTGACGTTGGGCAAAAAAGATTGTTAAAATAAATATGTGTGATGTTGAATGCCTCTCAAGTGTCTAACCCACTTATTGTATTCAAATTATTGGCTCTTCTTAAGAGTTCTTAAGAGTCCCCAAAAGTGAGCGTCAGTGCTTGTTCTCTTCAAACTTTCTACACTACATGTTCATCCCTGTGGCCCTCCTCGTACCATGAATGTGAACTGCTTTTGCAAATTTTTGCTGATGCTCCACGCTCTCTCCCCTCTCACCTCCCTCCGTCTGTCTTTCAGGCCCAGGGTCGTATCCTTGTCCCCTCCTCATGTGCCACTCTCACAGACAGGAGCCCTTGGAGCTGTTTTGTGAGTCATGTGACCTTCTGTGCTGTAGCAGCTGTCACCTGTCCTCCCACAAAACCCACAGGTCAGTCCTCAGACACACAGCACAAGGACACTGCAGAGGAGGGCTAACCGCAGGTTAAAAACTTCCTCTGAGCAACGACTCTCTTTAACTGCCTTGTCACTTTTATCATGTGTATTTGCATACAGTATCCTTGGCCCGCCTAATACCTATTAAGTATTCATACCCTTTTGTTTTGTGTGATGTTTCAGCACAGTAGCTGCCTCTAAGGTCACCTGCATAATGCCTCGTCCCTGGGGAAAACAAATTTAATTCTGGTGCTCTTTCTGCCCAGAGAATAAATTAGTCAACTTACTGTCTGGTGGTTGTTCTGATCTCTTCTGTTGTTCAGGGTGGTGCAAATCGGGAAGGCCCTCCAGGACCAGCAGTGGCTGTTTGAGAGCCTGATGGTGCAGGTAGAGGAGAAGAGGTCTGCAGTGGAGAACAATGCCAAACAGATAGAGGACAGGTTGGTTTGGACTCACAAAGACACAAAACCACACTCTGAAGTCTGTGCAACTTCTCTGGTTAATAATTCAACAAAATGAAATATAGCAGGCTAATGCATAAATTAATGTCTGCTTTCTTCTTCTACATTTGGGATTTTTCTGCCTGGACTGATGCATTTATTTTCTCCTCTCTGTCTCGGTAGACTTCATGGAGTAAAGATTGCACACAGGAAGGCAGAGAACCAGATTAAAATGGCAAAGATGATTATGATGAACGAGCTTAACAAACGAGCTACCCTATTAATAGAGCAACTGGAGGTAATTACTTTCTCTCTTTTTCTCCTCTTCTTATCATTCAGCCAGCTGTGAATCTACATGCAAAGATTCCGTAACCGCCGTGATATAATCAGTTTTGAAAGCAGGCAAACGAGAACCCATAATAATCTGTCAGAGCTGCTTAAGCTAAAATCTATGGGACCAGATCTGTCAAAAAAAAAGGAGCCATTGATTTAACCCACAGACCAGACATGACTCTCTGTGAACTCTTACTTACATGTTGTAAACTGCTTCTTTACAGAAAATCTCAGAAGACTTCCAGCAGCGTTTGGAGGACCAGCTGCAGGGGGCAATAGAGACGTGTGGCCAGCTGGACCATGTTCAGAAGTTCATCACCTGGGCCAAGACCCATGACTGCAGAGGCCCGGTGCTCTTCAGCAGAGCTCTGGTACGTTTCATTGTAACACACACACAAAAACACACGCAAATACACAAGATGTAGGCATCTATTAGAGAAAAGAGGGGTTTTAACAAAAGATAAGTTGTGTGTTTCTGGAACCTGATCCCTTTAAAGTAAAGATATCTCAGCCTCAATTTGTTTTTGATGTTATTTTGGGGAATTTATTGGATGGGATAGTTGAAGAGAGACAAGAAATGTTGGTAGTAGAGAGCAGGGATTGCATGCAAGGACTGAAGCAACTGGTGCACACTTTAACTGCTTAGCCAAACTGGTGCCCCTTAGCTTTAATGTCTACATCAATTTTATAAATCTCCTCTAATCACTGTAAATTTATGGAAGCGTTAGACTAAATCACTCCACACTCTTTCAGCCAGGGATTCACCTATTGGATACTGATTAGTCCAAACTGACAGCTGAATTAGGAATCGTGACAACGGGCTGAGTTAAACTGTGCAGCCATTTTTCTTGATGAGAAACGGAGGGTGCTTAAGTGTCGGCTGTTTGGAGATATTTCACACCTGCAATGCCAACTACTTAGACGGCTGAAAAGACCGAAAGACCTGCACCTCCCACACTCTTTCTTCCAAAGGGAAAGGATAGTTTTATGCCTGATGTTGTCCAAAAATGTAAAAATGGATGATCTCAGCTTTTATACAGAGTCACATACAGCTCAGTTGACAAACATCATCCCTGAATCCCAAACATGTCATCAGGAATATAAAAGTCAGACAAACCAAGATGTGTCTTTTTGGTTAACATTCTCTGTCTGTTGCATTCAAGGCTATTCCCGTCTCTATATTCAAAACAGCTAAATGACATCTGTGTTGGTTCATATCTTCTAGTGTAGACCAGTATGGGATATAGATGTCACTGAAACATGGTTTCAAGCAATTTGGCTATTTTAAGGATTTGTCTTGTCATTGTTCTTCCAGCATCTTTTACTGTGCACTGCTTTTTTGTAATGCTGTTTCTGTTGTTGACATTGTTTTCAAACTATGTCTTGACTAATCTCTTCTTTCAGATTTCACTCCAGATGCAGCAACTGGTTGAGCCATCCCTCCACTCAGAACCCTGGAGTCCTGTCAAGATCAAATTCAACTGGGATGCAAGTTACTGGACCAAACAGATATCTTCTTTAGGTAAAATTTATATAAATGATCCAAGATAGTTATTCAACTTTTTGTTCTCTGTTCTTAGTTCTTAGATTCTTAGTCCTGACAAAAGTTATTTACTTTTTGATTGTATATTTTTATCATGGGGATCAAGCTAATCTGTTTCCACCTGTATTCATTTATTGATTTATCTATCCTCTGCAAAAGGAGCCACAATCTCATTCTGACAAAATGTCTCCATTGCTCCACAGGTCAGCTAAATGTTGAAGGGGGAAACTGCACTTATCCTCAGGGCCTGACCTGCTCCAGTATCCTCAGGCCTCAGCCCCTCACCTGCATGACTCTGCCGTCTGTGTGTCACAGAGGACGAGAGCCGGGCTGTGGGTACCAGGCCTGTTGTGAGCCCCAGATGTGTTGTCTTCACGGCATCCCCTCACAGCCAGACTTATCCAGTCTGGACAAAAGCCAGCTGGAAGCCACTCTGTATAACTCCAGCTGTGTTCAACCTGCCCTTATCTCCTCCCTGCACCAGAGCCAGCAGCTTCAGAGGTGCTGGGAACCAGACAGCTCCACGCAGTGTCCTCCTCCCTCATCACCTGTCCCAATCATTGGAAACATCCAGCTCAACTGCAATCGAGGATCTGCATCCCAGCCACAAGCCTCTCTGTCTCAGTCCCAGTCAAAGTCTTACCTTTATCACCAACACCAGAGAGAAGTCCTTCAGGACAGCCAGAATCTGCAAAGTGCAGACCACAGCAGGCCGGGCCAGTGTCAGAGAAGGCTGTCGACTAGCACGACTCAGCAGCAGGATCCCAGCCACGCAGCTGCAGACAGAGATGTGATGACTGAAGAGAGCTGGGAGGAGAGATGCAGAGTGGAGGAGGATGTTGGAGGAACGGCTGGTGTTGAAAGCAGAGAGCTGCTGGATGAAGAGCTGCAGGAGGACAGGAGGGAGCAGAGTCCCGTCCAACAGCAGCTTCATGTTCATCCAGAGCTGAGGAAAGAATCGCAGAGGAACAGACCAGCACTGACGCTCAGAGACAACAGAGATGCCAGGGTGAGAGAAGTTAACAATCCCTCTGATTATGTGTTCGAAAGCTTTGGCATCAGTAGATTCGCACATAAATAACAGCAAAACTCACTTGGCTTTGAATCAATGTAATTAAGAACCCATAAATGAAAGTGGAAAACATTCAGAAAAAATAAATTGACAGCTAATTGTTGAGCGACAGTTAATCTCACCAAAGCCTCCACTCAATAGCTCTTTTATTTTTTTTATTCAGCCAGGACAAAACCTCATTGAGATTAAAATTCTCTTATACAAAAGTGTCCTGGCCAAGATTAGCTGCAGCACGTTCCAAAAAAAGTTAGAGAAAGTCAAAGCATCTACAAGTTGATGCATCTTCCTTCAACGACCTCAATCTACTTTTAAAAACATTAAGAGACAACAGCTCACTCAGACCCAAATTCTCCTGCAGCAAAGGAGACTGCAACGTACCTTAAAGTCCTTTTCCCCCACTTTAAGACGCACTCAGGGGACAAAGAGCAAAAATAAGTTCTTAGACTGGGTCACAGAACGAAGACTATAGCTTCCAGTATTTTTCAAATTGATAAAATGACATAAACAAGAGGGAAGCAAATTAAAAATCTCCTCATGAATAAGGACATGTGAGTGAATTAGTTTATGGTAGACAATGCAGGCCAGCCAACTGGAGCATACAGGGAGCTGAGATGAATTTGTGACTTAAGATTTGTTGTGAACCTCAAAGCTTCGTGGTAAACAGTATCCAGAGAGTGAAGGCATTGAGATGCTGCATGCGTATATATAAAAAATCACCATAATCAATTAGGTATAAAAGTAGCAGCAACAAGTCCTTTCTTTGCAGCAAAAGAAAGCATGACTTTAACTTCAACTTCTTTACAAGTTGTTAAATGTGAAGCTTAAAAAAGATTGCTTCATGGATTACATCACATCACCCTGAGACAGTAATAGATGTCAGGTTCACTGGCATTGTTTTTGAGTTTTTAAACATCATGAACTTTGTTTTGTCAGGATTCAAGATCATTTTAAGTCATGAAAGGTGTCTTGTAGAGTATCAAAAGCGTCTTATGAGTGAGCCTGATACTCCGTTGGAGTGGAGCAGCAAATAACTGTATCATCTGCATATAACTGAAAATTTGTGTAGGGAACTTTATGACCAATACTACTGATTTAAATTGTAAATAACAGTGGTCCAGGGGAACACCATTTATTAAACCAATGGACAGATTGTTCCGATAGTCAAATACTGAGTAGTCTCTGTTTCATAAATATACAGTCTACAGTGTCAAAAGGGAAGGTACTTTATTAATCCCCATGGGGGAATTCAATTTTCCCTTTTTTTTGGATCATGCTCCATACACACATAGTTTGATATACATACAATCATGCACAAACATGCTATGAACATGCACTTAGGAGAGATGTCGGAGTGTGGAGGCTGCCAATTAAAAGGGCCACACAGTGCTCATTATTATCCAAGGACTCAATAAAATCACAGACTACCTTATAGCTGCTTCAAATTAAACAAAATACTTGAGGCTGATTTGACCTCGAGTAACCCTAATATGTAAACGATAATTAGCATTAGCACTAAAGTATTAAAAATTATGTATAAACTAATTATTAGGTCATTAATTCTATAAAAGTTAAAGGCACTGTGAGGAACTTTCTTGTGTTGATCTTGGTGACCCCCTAAAGTCCTGAACATAGACACTTTCAGGTGTGAGCTGAACATCAACTCAGCTTTTTTCAACCTGAACACATGCACTGAAATCCAGTATGACAAAATATCAAATCTTGTTGCTGAACATCTAATTTTACAATGTAAGTCATGAAGAGGCATCATTATAAGAGCAATGCTTTTTCACAATCAGTTAAAAACTCCTCACAGTGTCTTAATATCAACACATCTAAAAGTTTGACACGACACTTGTAACGGAAGGATAAATATTACGTTACATAAACCTAGTCTAAAACACCTCTGTTTATATTGCAATGAGTTCTATCATCTGATAGTTGTTGTAAAGCAACATGGCAAGTTGAGGCTGGGAATTTAAGAAGTCTGTGTATTTGCTGCTGTGAGATCAAAGCGAGTTGTGTGTGGTGTGAAAGCCGGGCGCCACAGTCTTCGGTTTTTTATTTCACACGTGGTTCTGCCTAGTTTCTATAACATTAAACTATTTTGAACCCAACTCGCAACTCATGACATGGTTAACCGCCCGGGGCTTTCTTTCGCCTCTCAGAAACCACAAGTTATTGGTCAGCATCAGTTTTATTTCCTCTGAAGCACAGGTGTTCAGAACACTAACACAGACTAACACAAAGAACAGAACAAAAGCGACAAAACTGAAAACAAAAATTGTTTACTCTTTATGTGATGATATTCAAGTCAGTCCAAAAGTCAGGAATGTTAACATAAAGTTAATTTAAACTGTATTAATCTAAAATGCTAAAGTGTCAAATTTGAGGCAGCACTCAGTTTTATGTATTATCTCCAAAAAACTAAAAATAAAGGAGCACTTTACTTTAATGCCAGAGTGATCACTTCCCACAGTTGACAGCTCGCCTGAAAACAGATGGTGCAACACAAATCTGCTTGAGCTTTTATGAAGAAAGGATGATGAGAAAACAAAGAGCTGCTTTGACAATTAAAGCTCTGAGCTGCATCCCAAAACCAGGAGAGTCCTGTTCTTCATAATCACACTTGATGCCAGAGGTTTGAGCAGCCACATAATCACCTCTCTGAAATGTCTCAACGCGCACGCTTACAAGCACAAAGATGTATTATATTTGCATTTTCAAGTCACAGCATCTGAAAACGACATAAAACCACTTGGGTGCAGTCGTTTATGTACTTAACCTGTCATTAATGAGTCACTGAGGGAATAGAGGGAGCTGCCAGTTTGACTTCAGTTCTGGTTCACACTTTGAGATAAATTCCTACACCCCCTCCTCGTCATTCCACAGAGGAGGATTATAGTCTATTTTTCTTCCTCAGTCTGAATCCTATGTACCTCTCCCAAGGGGTATGGATCAGGTAAGTGTTTTAATCGCATGATACTTAGGAGCATGTACGCTGTGTGGCCTGAAAATGGATGATAGTGTGCTCAAAAAAAAAGGGGAAAAGGAAAGGAAAGGAAAAAAAGAGGTGTTAAAGAAAGGTGCTAAATTATTTTTAAGGCGTTCTGTTTACATCAGCTGAAGAGACAGCAGAGGTGTGCAAAGGAGCTTTTTTAGACATTTGCTTTAGCTTAATTGTCATATATGAAAGATACGGAGTGGTAAAGACTGATTCACTGTTATTGTTTAATCCAGTCGTCCTTATCTTCAAAAATGCTGCAGCCTAATGTCATACTTACAATATCCCAGGGCCCACCAAGACCTTCATTCACACAGGTCTTATCTATACATGACACCAAAAGAGGTATCTCCCAATATTTTCATCTTGAAAACGAAAAAAAAAAAAGAATTGTGAAAGAGGGCCTACAGCTGTGCTGTATAGATAAATAATCAATGTATTTCCACATCCGGGTGCATCCAGGGGGTGGCCAGGGGTGTCATGCCCCACCTTGAAATCGGATTGGCCTCCAAATTCTAAACTATGACTGTGTTGCAGAAGTCTTCTTGTTGCTTCCTCTGCATTTTTATGTTCAACATTTCCTTTTGTCAATACTTGAAATTGAGATTTTGGAAATTCAACTTATTTATTTAAGCTCAGGAGATTTCAATGTTGCAATTCTAGGTTTTTGGGGGTTTTTTTAAGTTACATTTTTGGCCTTTTTTACCTTTATTTTATAGGACAGCTGAAGAGAGACAGGAAATGTGGGGAGTAGAGAGAGGGAAAGATATGCAGGAAATGGTTGACTAGCTGGGAATCGAACCGGCGACCCCTGCAACGAGGACTGTAGCCTCTTCATGCGGGGCGTTTAGACCGCTAGGCCACCAGCGCCTCAACTCTAGGTTTTTTTAAAAGTTAAAAAACATAAGAACCCAGGACTATAAAACTATTCAGATACTTAAATGTAAGAAGTTAATGTGAGCACATAATCCATGCCACCCCTGCATAACTCAGTACCTCAGTCAGGCTTGTTCTGCCCCTGATACATGTTACAATTGGTCATAAAATAAGTGCAACTATTAAACTATTAGTCAACCAACCAATCATTGAATCAGTCAGTTTCTTGTTACAGTGCACCAAAACACTTCCCAAAAGGAGCAGGTCCAGACTGTACACTGTGTTATGTTATCTAGGCAGGCCCAACAGTAATCCACTATGAGCAAGCAATTGCCAATGTAAGTAATATTGGCATTTTATCACAGCAGGGCATTTGTTTCATTCCTTAAATAGTGATTTTAAAAAGACTACTTTAAATAATGGACCTGCTATTGTAAGTCGTCCTCCTGTTGGCTGTTCTTTTCAATTTGAACCTGTGTCTATATCTGAGGTCTGTAGTGCACTAAAAAAGTTGGACTCCAAAAAATCCGCTGGTCCTGATAGTTTGGATCCATTCTTTCTAAAGCTGGCTGCTGATGTCATTGCTGAGCCTCTAACCTGTATTTTTAATCTAAGCCTCAGGATAAACAAACTTCCTAAAGTTTGGAAATCCGTGTTTGTCCTCTCACTGCTAAAAGGAGGCGAACCCTCCATCGTGAATAATTACAGACCTATCTCTAAATTATGTATTCTGGCGAAAGTATTTGAAAAATTGGTTTGTGATCAACTGAAGGAATTTTTAGAATCAAACAGCACTTTAAACCCCCTTCAGTCAGGTTTTAGAAAGCTGCATAGCACTGCTACTGCTGCCATGATAGTTCTTAATGATGTATTTGAGGCATTGGACTCTAAAGGTTTTGTGTTGCTCTGTTCATTGACCTATCCAAGGCATTTGACACTGTAGATCACAGTCTCCTGTTAGATGTTCTCTTGAAGAATGGCATCTCCAAACAGGCTGCCTCTTGGTTTGCCGATTATTAGTAAGTAGGACACAATGTGTTCAGATGGCTGGAGTTAGTTCTGCCTCTCTTGAGGTCACAAAAGGCATACCTCAAGGTTCAGTCTTAGGACCCATTCTGTTCTCAATCTACATCAATGATCTGTGTGCAAACTTGCCAAATGCCCCATACCATCTTTATGCAGATGACTCTGTAATTTACTGCTGTTCACACTCGATTGCACAGGCTTTTAAATTCTTGCAATCCGCCTTTGATGCAGTGCAAAATCAACTGGAAACATTGAAAATGGTTTTAAATGCGGAAAAATCCAAACGAATTCTTTTTTCAAATGCATCTTTTCCCTCGGAGGATATCCCCTCAATTAGAACTGTCCAGGGTAAAACTTTAGAGCTGGTCACCAGTTACAAGTACCTGGGACTAATTATTGATGGGGACCTTTCATTCAAAGTGCATGTCAAAAACCTGATCTCTAAATTAAGGGTGAAGCTCGGTATCTATTACAGAAACAAGTCATGTATCTCCCTTAGAGCTCGGAAGCTCCTGATGTCAGCTACTTTCTTGCCTGTACTTGATTATGGCGATGTTGTGTATATGTGTGCTTCATCCAGCTGCCTTCAGACCTTGGTTCCGGTCTACCACTGTGCTCTGAGGTTTATCACTGGTTGTAGCCGCCTCACCCACCACTGCGAACTGTATGCTAAAGCTGGCATGCCTTCCTTAAATGTAAGGAGATATACACACTGGATGACTCTGGTTTATAAGGCTCTTCTTGGCTTGGCTCCTACTTATTTATGCACTTTTCTCCAGAGAACTGGAAGCCGTTATGCCCTACGATCAAATGACATTTTGCATCTTTCTACTCCTCGTGTTCGAACTGAAACGGGAAAAAAGCATTCAGTTTCTCTGCCCCCTCTGCTTGGAATGCCCTCCAATCTGAACTGAAACTGTCAGCATTTGTTTCATTGGAAGCTTTCCGCTCTATCTTAAGAAAAGGACAACGGAAATCCTTCAAGCAGTGCCTGTTTTCTTAAATTGTTACTGTAAAATAACTTCTGCACTTTATTTTATCAAATTGCTTGTATTTTATATTTCAATGTTTGTTGTCGTTGTTATCTGTCTGTTTTGTTTACTATGACGTATGTTGCTGCCTCCCTTGGCCAGGTCACCCTTGTGAAAGAGGTCTCGATCTCAATGGGTCTTTTATCTGGTTAAATAAAGGTTAAATAAATAAAATAAAGGACAAGCTTCCTATCAATAGTCAGAAACCTTGGAAGGCCATACTCATAGGTGAACCATCTGCTGCGACTGAAAACTGAGATCAGAGAAACAGTGTTTTCCACGTTGGCCCACCTGCAGAAACATCAACGCCCACACTTTAGAATCACTGGTTTAATCAAAGGACCACACTACATGCATGATAGTGGATTTACATATGGTAATAAGTGTTGTAACTGACCCTTTTATCAGTTACACAATAACAGTGACATATGCAGCTGTGTGGACCCTTCCCTGCTTGCAAGGACTGAATCATTTTGAATAAATACTGAATGATCTGAATAATGTTTTTGTTCACACACATGCACACAGCTCACTTTCTGTTGTTAACGACATGAACAGCAGCTTGTAACCATGCTTACTTGTGTATATGTGTGTGTGTGTGTGTGTGTGTGTTCCTAGCAGAGATCCACATCCCTGGAGGTGTCAGTGACAGCCCATGAGCGTGTATCTGACATGCAGAACAGCAGACTCAGCCCTAGTTTGGTGTGCACGAGGAGAAAGAGACGCTCCCAAAGCATCCCTGCAGAACTGGCAGCCCCATCCGGCAGCCCTTACTCTGAAAGGCCCACAGGAAGCACTCACAGCCCAGAGGCAGAAGCTGCAAATAAGGTAACCCTGCATCTGAATGTAATCACACATGAAGGGAAGTGGAGCTCAGCTGTCAGATTGAATAGCAGTGACACTATTGTGTTGCAGTTTTCTCCTGTGTGATGCAGGTCCCCTGAAAAATGATTGAATCAGTTTGATTTAAGTCTCTAATAAACAATTATTTTATTTAATTATTCAACTGCTGACTACATACTTACAATATATGTATTGTATATTTGTATATTGCATTGAAATATTTACAATATATTGGTCCAAAATGATCTATAGCAGAAGAGCAGAGAAATGAAGGGTCTTCTTGTTTACGTCAGAAGGAAGCAGTGGTGCTTTTGTTTTGAAACCGATATACTGGTCAATGATCGTCATTTCAATCAATCAATCAATCAAGCTTTATTTATATAGCACCTTTCATACAAATCAAATGCAAGTGCTTTACAGCGATTGAAAACAGGAAAGAAGCAGAAATAAAATTATGGCAAGACATTTAAAAAAACAAAGATGGATTTTCAAATAGAGGCTAATGCACACCAACAACAATAAAATATGTGTAATTAAAATAAGGTAAAGCCTACAATTAATATTAAGAATATAAATAGTTAAAATAGATACATTTCAAAAGGGTAAGGATAACAGTTGAAAATAAAATTAAGGCTTAAAATATCAATAAAACTGAGTAGATAAATACAAATAAATAATTGAATGAATAAAAATAAAATAAAAATAGAATAAGATAAACAGTTGAAATTAATAAAATAATCAAGCAACATTTAAATCAATATAAAAGTAAAAAGTAAGCAAAAAAATTGTAAATCCCTACGTAAAAGCTAGACTGAATAAATACGTTTTAGTTTACGTTTAAAACTCTCAATATCTCTGTCAGCTCCCCCCAGATCCTCCGGCAGGCTGTTCCATCGTCTCGGAGCGTCATAGCTGAAAGCAGAGTCACTGAAAGTTTATGTTCTCCTGGGAGGAACAGCTAAAAGAGAGGAGCCGGAAGATCTGAAAAGCCTTCCTGGTGCAACATTAAAACCATCTCTGATATGTAGTCTGGTGCGAGGCCATGCAGTGCCTTAAAAACTAGTCAAATAATTTTAAAATCAACATAAAAAGAAACAGGCAGCCAGTGTAAAGATTTTAAAATAGGCGTAATGTGTGCTCTCCTTCTGGTCTTCGTTAAAATTCTTGCTGCTGCATTTTGTATTAAGTGTGTTCTTTGGAAGACCAGAAAGGAGAGCATTACAGTAGTCTAGCCTGCTGGTTATAAAAGCGTTCATTAGTCTCTCTGTGTTGCCCAGAGAGAGAAACGGGCTCACTCTAGAAAAGTTCTTTAAGTGATAAAAAGCTGTTTTGGTGATTAAATTAAATTGTGGTTTAAAATTAAAATCAGAGTCAAATAAAACACCAAGGTTTCTTGCTTCTTGGCTTGGGTTAAGTCCATGAACATTTAGTGTGGAGGCCAGTTTCTCTCTCTAAGCCTTTGAGCCGATAACAAGTACGTCTGTTTTGTCCTGGTTGAGCTGTAAGAAAGTTGCGTGACATCCAGGTGACATTTTACCAAATGTGCTTATGACCACAAATGGTGGTTTCAACGCAGAGATCGGCATTCATCAGTCTAGACGTGAGTGGAGGTTACGCTCAAATCCCACACACAGGCGATGCATTTCTAGGCTACGTTACATTACGTGTGACAAAATGACCACAGTTGGAGTTAATTCAAAACATTATGTAGGTTATCAAGTCTGCAGTTTGGGAGTTTTTTAATGGTGATCTTGGTGAGAATTTTTTTAAAAACCTGAATGTAAAGAATTAAATATATTTCAGGCATATAAAAGTTACGTAACACAGTTGAAAAAATTAAGGTCTAAAGATATGTATAAAGTAAATGTTTAAACTTCTGCTGGAGCTCAGTTTTCCACATCCACACTGTTGACTTCTGCAGTGATTCCCTTCCAGACGGGGTATTTTTGACTCCCTTTAATGCCACTTTTCAATCTGCCAAACAAAACAGATTTATGTCTCTACCTCTGCTGCTATGGTGTTGATCCTTTCTCAGATCAGTTTCTCTTTTGTGCCATAATGCGTCCCCCTATTTCATATAGTCCAGCGTATAGGCCAGCTGAACCGTGAATATTCAGGGGCGTAATATTTTAATGATGATTGTTTCAATCGCCACATTTATCAACACCTGATCATGTGTACACTGTGATCGGCCCAGATATGCTAGTTTCATAGATCACATGTGAACCATCTTGTACGCTGATTCCTGCTCCCATATCTGTGCTGGTTTCTCCACCAGATTGATAAATGAGGGTCAGTGTGAGTGCTACTGCATCATGAATTATTGCTGTCTTTTGTTCCTCCAGAAGGGGCTGTGTGAAGTTTAATGAATTGCATCATAAAATAATGTCTCTTATATCATGGCAGTTTGGGATTTAAATTAGTGGGAACGAAGAAATGTGGAGGATTGCAGAAGATTTGACCTTTCATGACCTCTGCAGCCTCGAGGCAAACTCTGAGGCTAGCAGTTAAACAAGCAGCTACAAGCAGGATACACCTGTATCTCACCAGATCTCCAAAGGTGTTGAGTTGCATGGTGGGTAATGTAGGCAGACAGTTTTAAACAAACAGAAAAAGGAAAAAAATGAATCAACTCTGAGTCTCTGCTTTGAATTCAGTAGTTCCAGATATTAATGCTAGTGATGTTTTTGATGATAAAGGGATTGATGCGAATGATGACACTGAGGTTAATAAGAATTCTGAATGATTATTGACGTTGATGCTGTTTCTGTGGTCGATGATGATTTTGATAAATATTCTTTTATGTGTTTATTTGCAGTATGCCAGCGTGGACCCCAAACAGAGGAGGGCTTCAGACGGGGTGCTCTGTGTCGTCAAAGAATCTTCCTCTGAGATGCCTCACTATAGACGCCACCGGTCTCCCCTACTATCCTACAAGACTGAGCCAGGTGCTGGATTACACTCTGTCATCATGCTACTACCTCCTCTTTTAACTTTATTAACACGTGCCTTCCCTATTTCTCTTTTTTAGAACAATTTTTCACATATGTAAATGAGGAGATTGATTTTGAGGCCAAGGAGAAGTGCAGGGTGTCAAGAAACAACCACAACAGGTGTGTAAAAGCTGTCCATTCAAAAATGTGTCCCTGCAGATATCACAAAATCTGATATGATACACGTTAGTTACCATACTTTGTTCTCCTTACAGTAACAGAGACGTTCAGAAGGACTCAGGAAGGCCAAAGGTCCCAGTAGTTTGTCTGGAGCGTCTCAAAATTCTTGTGTCTCAACTCCCCCCACATGGACGACGGCAGAGTGACCCTTTACCTGCCAGCGGGATGGGAAAGAGCGACACTCTGTCCCGGCAGAGTACCTGGCATGATGCAGCACCGGAAGTATGTCATATTTCTGTGCACTAAGAAAGAAAATGTCTTAAAAAATAATACAAATAATATATATAAGTGGTGAAGTAAACTCGTTTTTATGTGGAAGCTTTTCTGAGATGATAGTGTGACTTTTAAGCTTTGTTTTATACCTTTTATATTTCAACAGAAGTAAAAGAACTGACAGGATATTTTAATTTGAAAAAATTAAAACAGCAAACTATTTTGTTCTGTGCAAAACTCAGATTTTAGTTGTTATAAAATAATAACATTTGATCCCTTTTTGGAAAGTTTTGAACCTCAGTACTTGTTCAATCAACCAAAGTGTCTCTTTTGCAAATTATGGTGAACTTTACTTTATACATGGTCTACAGTTTGTCATTGTTTGATGTGGATTTGGACTGATAGCTGATTCTCTCTTTTCTCATCCTAATTAGTCGAGCGCACATCAGACCACCAGTGAGTTTGACAGCCACGGGCGAATCAGCTCTCGTAAAACCACCACCCTGCCGTCTACTGACCCAAAATATGTGGCACAGAGTTACACCACTCTGGATCTGGACTCTGACTCTGATCCCAGATCAGTCTCAGAGGATGCAGTGTTTTCTTGGGAGGATCCAGAACAGCAGCAAGACTCAGATCCATCACAAGAATCTGACCCAAATGCAGAGTCTTCTTCTGAAGCTGAAGAGAAGTCTGCGGCTGTAGGAGAGATTGGGCTCTGTGGTGAAGCAGATATTGCAGAAGATTCTGAGCCAAGTTTGGAATATGAAGTGGATCCAGGATCAGAGGATGGACAACAGCTGGATGCTGATACAGAATCAGGCGATGGTGGAACAGAGTCAGACGTCCAGCCTGAGTGCGATCCCCAGTTTCAGACAGAGACCGACTCTGAAGTAGCTTCTGATCAGCCTCCAGACTCGCAGGGCTCTGTGGAGTCTGAGCTCGACTTAGACTCTGACCCTGAACTGACAACGGATGACCCACAGCCTCTCCGCTCTGACCTGGAAGAGGACTCACACTTCAGTCCCACACAGAGGCCGCTTCTGATGGCAAACCCTCCTGCTCAAAGAGGCGCAGAGGACGTCGAGCCGGACCAGGACAGTGCAGCGATGGAGAGTGAGGACTTCTGTGCCGTGTGTCTGATTGGAGGAGACCTGCTGTGCTGCGACCGCTGTCCTAAAGTCTTCCATCTGTCCTGCCACATCCCGTCCCTGCTCAGCTTCCCCTCGTAAGCTTCTTATACTTTACACATTCAACATTACCCTGTAGTTGTTCATAACCTGATGGGGACTTGTGTCTGGCTCAGAGGTGACTGGGTGTGCAGCCTGTGCAGAGACATCATGCAGCCGGAGGTGGAGTACGACTGTGAGAACGCAAGAACATCTGGAGAACACTCAACAGCACTCGGACTCCCTGAATGTGATCAGAGAGTAAGTGATTTCAGAAACTGCACATTCCAAATGATGAATGTTTTGTTTGAATGTGGTTTGACTATTTTCTATGAATATACACATTAAATATGTTTGCAGAAATGTGAGCGGCTGACTCTTCTGATCCTCAGTAACATCCTCAGTGCTCCCTTTCACGAGCCCGTCAGTCCACTGGTGAGTGATCTCACATTTCTCGATGTCTAGTTTCAGTGAAGGCCAACTCAGAGTTTTGAGTACTGTTCACATGCAGTTATTCTCACTATAAATATCATTTCTTTCTTCTTAAGGTATGACAAACAAGTTTACTTCATTACTTTTAAGTAAAATATGACATAGTCATGTTGATAGTTTAAATATTGAAGTATTGATAAAGTATTGAAGACATACTATACAGTAAAAGTGCATGTGCCATCTGTTGTTGCAGTAATTCTTGGTGTATATGTAGCTTATAATTAATGGCTAGATTTATAAGCTCCTCCTCCTCACCTACAAATCCCTGCATGCCCTCGCCCCCAATACCTGGCTGACCTCCTCCAGCAACACACTCCATCCTGGGTCTCCTCTCCATCCCCCAGACTAAGCTGCGGACCTTTGGAGACAGAGCATTCAGTGTGGCAAGCCCCAATTTGTGGAACTCTCTCCCTCCCAACATCCGCAGCGCCCCAACCCTGGACAGTTTTAAGAAAGCAGTCAAAACGCACCTTTTCCTCAAGGCCTCTCCTTGTTAGATATGCCCACCTACCCCCCAGACCCCCTACCTGACCCTGTGAAGCGACCTTGGGTTTCTTGAAAGGCGCTATATAAATATCAGTTATTATTATTATTATTATTATTATTATTATTATTATTATTAGAATGCACCTGCATTATAATGAGTATTCATAAAGCACAAAAATGAGGCACCAAAGAACATTACAAGACAGAGCTACTTACAGAGCATCTCTAAGACTGATGCTTAATCTTCTCCCTCTTGAGTCTGACTGTAAAGTTTTAACTGTGCATCACTGATCCATCATTTTCTGAGCATTTTTAACTTTAGGGGAATGTAGGATTCTGTGATTTAGATCCACAACCATGTGCCCCCATTATTACAGTAATAAACAAAGAAACCTGTGGAACATTTATGTAGAGCATTACAAATACTGAGAGAGTTAAAAGGAAATTACTCTGGAATGAGTACAGGCAATTAAGAGGCAGGATTGTATCTCAATATGTTTCTTTACATCCTGGTTGATTATATCTGTTCATGCAGGCTCGTCATTACTACCAGATCATTAAGAGGCCCATGGACCTGTCTGTGATCAGGGCCAAACTCAACAAGAGGAACACTCGACATTATAACTCAGCGGACCAGTTTGTCACTGATGTTTATCTCATGTTCCGCAACTGTGCAAAGTTCAATTATGTAAGTTGAACATGTTTAATTTATTTACACATTTGATGGTATTTAAAATCATATGTGGACAAAATTACTAAACCGATCTGATAAAAATACCCTTTCTCTCTCTGACCTCAGCCTGACTCTGAGGTGGCCCAAGCAGGCCGCAGCCTTGAGTCATTCTTCACCTCCAGGCTGCAAGAAGTTTTCCCAGACAGTGTTTTCCCCGGGGCAGAGGCGGACTCTGACAGTGATGAGTACGATGAGGCCTACAGGACCGCTGATGGCGGTTTCCCCTGGCCAGAGAGGAGGGAGCAGTGCCACAGGAAGAGGAAGAGGAGACACTCTCTCAAGTCAAGGAGAAATAACTTCTAACCAGAGGTGAACCCAGTTCAACCGTGAACACGATTATGCTGTATTTGTGTGTAATTATGCTGTTTATTGTTTAGCAGCCTGCGGGGCTGAAACAGTGTTTCCATGCTGTAATCTGAAAATAGGCCTAATTAGCGGTTTGCAATAATGTCACAGTGCTGCCACCTGATGGCAGCTGAACATATTGACACAGTAGTTCAAATATTTGACATGTTGTAGCAATTAATATCCCTGCATACTTCAACTGATAGGATGAAGAGTGTAAAAGAATAATTAAAAAACTCAGTCACATTCGTTCTTCATGAAACAAAACCAGCAGTTTGTTGGGACTTCTGCAGGAAGCTGCATCACATCATATTCAAACACTGATTATTTACTCCTCATGCACTTGGAATGACCCACTGTATTTTCATTCAGGACTCGCTATGTTACACACCTGCTGTTATATGCTATACTGTACATAAAGAATGCTGAAATTGTATGTTCATCCATCTTACTTAGCATCTTTATTAAGTGGATTACTTTAGGTGATTAATGTAGCGCTCATATATTTACAGCACTTTGGAACTTTCAGATTGGTAAATTCTGTATTTACCATGTTTGTAAATGATATTATACATTTATTTTACTATATTTGTCATATTACTTATGAAATGTTTGCAGGTGTTTATCATAAGGTTGATTATTGATGTGATTATGTGTCCAAGTAGCTTCTTTTGGTAAAGAACTGATGATTTATAATCTTTGCTTTGTTGACTGAATGATTCAGAATGTGAATGAAAGAAGGAAGTATAACCAGTGCGAGCGCTCAAAGGGTTATACGTTTTTCAATTTTCGGTAAGGATTTAATATTCAGATCAAACGATACAGCTAAATATTGCATTTAATGATCATTGAGGTTTGTGTCTACTTGCTGTATGCTCTCTGTCTCACCTTAGTTTGAGCTCAATTTTGTACTCTCCTGTTTTCTCACTATCTCAGGCTTGATAAGAGTGTAAGCTACTGATATCGTAATGATGATTATAAGATGTAGAGCCAAACTGAAATATGTCATTTTATAATATCTGCTGTTGTAGAGCATTTCTTGTTTTTTAATGTTCTTGACTTGCTTCCTGCAGCCTAAGGTAGAGTTTACTTGACATTTAGAGTAAGTACTGCACAAAATGATTGTCTGTGCACTCCTTGATCATTGTCAAGAGTAGTGAATATACAGTATATGTAATGTTACTTCCTGCTAAATCAATAGATGTAACAATACTTCCTCTCGTATGAGAGAGAGATGACATTTACTGTTATTGTTACTGTTTTAGGCAAGCAGCCTCATTCTTTATCTCATTTTTTACTGTAACAGTCAAAGATAAACATGCACATGTATGAATATCAATAAAATGCATTCTGGAAAAAAAAAAATCTTGTTACATTATTTTCTATTTGCTACCCTAGATCCTTGCATTTTAGCATTTTACAGGATACAGAAGAAGAAACTGTTCTAATATTGCTATTCATGATCATTTCTAACAACACAGTTTTTTTTTTAATTGTTAATCTATTGCATTCAACCAGAACCCAATATATAGTGCTAGCACCCATCACTCTGGGATTCATTTTGGAAAAAATTACACATTTTTGGGACTCACGGTTTCTTTCTTAAAAAAGGTGCAGTAAATTAAAAAAAGAAATACTAAAAAATACACTTTATATTTATTTCTTCTTTCTTTCCTTCATTTTTTGTGGATGGAATATGAAATTTTCCATCTAAAATATCCTCTAAAGTCATTACAAAATAAGTTGCACAAACAAGGTTTAAATTTGAATGACTTTTTTTATATTTCAGAGGCTTAAAAATGTTCCCTGTGTCCCTTTAAAAGATTACTTCTAAAATGTCTTAAGTTTTCTCTGAGTCTCTGAGTTAACCCCTGTGATCATGATGGGGACTCAAATATGAAATGCCTAATTTCATCTGAGTGTTTTTGTTAGATGGGGGATTTTGAGCAAGTAGGCTCCACTGGAACTTGTTACTGTGCAGAGCTGCAAAGGATGAAATGCTCATTGCAATTACTTAGCAATTTAAAACACAATGGATATAGATTTACCTTTGCAGCCCACATTTTACCATATCTCTAATGAAGTTCTAAAAAATATAAATCAATAATATCTCTACAACCTTGTGTCGTAGTAGCTCCTATTTACCTGTGAAGTTAAAAATCATGTTGGTAGAAAAAGAAAGCTTTTGGTGACGTGCAGGATTAAGATCAGTTAATTCAGTTGGTGTGGGACAATGACTCATCTTTAACTATTTACCACAAACAGACCTATCAATAAACCACAGGCTAAATTAAGCACGGTCTAAGCTTCAGCTGAGGCGTCTTCACTTCTAAGTCTTTGTGACTTTTTATGAAACCCACCAGTGAGCAGAATCTTATCACAGATCAAGAATTCCAACTTCAAGTAACAAAAGACAGTAAAACTTTTGAAGCCACTTTGCACTTAGACACAAAGCAAGTTTTCCCCATAAGCCCTTCTACCATCTTTCCTTTGTAAGCATACAGCAGTTAACAGCTCAGGGAACACCTCATCAGCATTAAATTAAGTCACTTAGGAATCCATCCGTCTCCTGGAAATTACATTTATGCATTTCTAAACTGTTCTATAGAAGAGACTAACCTAGAGGGATCACATGTAGCTTCTTGTTTCTGTATGCTACTTCCTCCTTTTATGTCAAATGTATGATTTTCACAGAGGCACAGGGAGTTGAGAGAAAGACATAGATGTACATTTCTTCCCCAAGTTTGTTTCACTGTGGGTAAAGCTTGGACTGTAACTCAAATCATCTATCAGAGAAACTGCCGGGACTGACTGATGGAGCAGCAACCAGACCGAGAGGTAGAACCTCCTGAAAGACCTCACTCAGGGCAAAAATCAACATGTAACTTGATAATGAAAAGTTTATGAAGTCACCAGCTCTTCTTCATATCTCAAGCCTCTGTTTCAAATATTTTTACACTTGAATTTTGTGACTTAAAAATATCTCTTTACAACTCAGACTACAAAATAAGGCAACGATCCATTAAAGACGGATGTGATGCTGCCAAGATGCAGTCAAAGTAAGACTCTCTGGAGAGGATGAGAATTGTTAAATGCAGTTTGGCAGAGTCTGTGTTGGCTGTCTAGCTGTGGGCTGCAGGGGACATAGTGTATGATAGCTCATGCAAGGAAGCCAATATTGTATTTTTGTCACAAATTTAAGGCTGATTTTAAATAATAGTCAATAAATGTTTCCTGAGTCACCAAACTCATTTTCCTGGATCTCAGTATATGGAAATCTGTTTTAGATTTGGCAACACGAAAAAGGGGAATCTACCTTGACAGGTAAATGGATTTCTGGAGAAAGCAGAGAACACTTTATTGGTTGGAATGATGTTACTGTAAACTATAAAAACAACAATAAAAATGTAGTACCTGTAGCAGTTTAACACAGGTTCATAACTGATGTACTGTAAAAACAAAGGGGGGAAATCTTTACAAACATGATATACTTTTGTTTAATTTTTCACAAACATACAGCAATGACCTGAAAGTGTCTTGATCAGGGGCCGGCACCTCACTGTGTTTCACTCATTGTTTCTTTTGTGACCTTTCCGTTAGCAGACGTGAAGTAAAACATTATAAGATAATAACGAGACACTCTGTGACCTTTGGTGAACAATAAAAAGGTCAGACAGGGAAGCTCTGAGAGGAAATGAGAGCTGACCAGCAGTCTGTGAAATCTGATTTTGGAGTGTCTTTGTGTGTGTGTGTGGGTGTGTGTGTGTGTGTGTGTGCATGTATGAAGTATCCTGACTATCCTCTCTGAAGTATGTTGTTTTTCTAAAGAGGTCCCTTAAACCCAGTTTTACAGTTAAGACTATGGCTAATTAAATTGTCATTGCCATTAGTGATTTTTTTTTTCATTGATACAATATCACTTCCTATCTATACATGTGAGGGAAGAGATGAAATTGAAAGGGAAAAAGGTCATCATGACTTACATTTGTCTCCTAGATCATGTGTTTTGGACTTTTCAGTGTCTCAGTGTTATTCTAGAAATAATTGATAATGCACAACAGAGACATACATTTTGAAATTGCTTGGAAATTCAAGTATTTACTTTTTCTGAACAATATCCACCAACTAGGTTTTATTTGCATGAGTGCAAATTGATCTTTCATTGATCACACTTTTTTTTTTTTTTTTACTATTTTCTTTTCTAATTGTCTTTAGCTTGGTCTTATTACTTTATTGTGTTTTTAATGGTTTTAATATTTGATTGTACAGCACTTTGGTCAACATTACCTGTCTTTCAATGTGCTTTACAAGTAAATTTGTATTGAACTGGATCATATAGAACTTAAACTAAATCATTGTGACATTGTGTGGATGAATCTCAATAAACTCAACTTAATTGAACATACATGTGACACTGTATTTACTGTTGTCCAATACATGGAAGTGATTTTTTTAGAACATATTTCAAGTTGATAACATTGAAAAGAAATGTTGAAAAAGAAAAGTAAAAAAATATTTTAGATGTACAGTAAGACATAAAACTTAATGAGAAGTGGTCATAGTCTGGCAATGTGTTCATGCAACACACCACATTTATGGAATCTGTGATTCATGTAATTTCCTAGATGTGCAAAAAGGTTTTGTTTGTGCAGATTTGTGCAGCATGGAAATATACAAATCTCAATGAAGTCTCTGACAAATGTCACATTTGATCTATATTTTGAATTGTTTAAGTGTTCTATGAAAAACCTGCATGTACCTCCACATCTGACTTCCCTTTTTTTCTGTCAAATCATCCACAACTGTTCTGGCAAGACTCCTGATGAAAGGTTTCAGTGGAGGGAGTGCATCTTGATCCAGTATTTAAACACAATTCATTAAACCAGTAATGTCATTCTATCATGTAGAGATGTCTCATATATTGCTCTCATAAGGTTTTCACTCAGTTTTCCTTGGTGTCAGACTAATTCAGTTATTCTTGGTTGAAGTGCCTCAACAGAACCTCCTCATCAGTCAGCTTCATGTGGGTTTGAAATCAGTGGTGTGCATATTTTACCATCACATTTCAACAATGTTTATCTTACAGGCTGGATGACTGTAACAGAATTACAGTTTAGAGAGCAGTATAACATTTCAAACCCTTTAACTTCTGGTCTAAATTAATTAGCTTTTTGGCTCCTCTGAGCAATTATGCAGCGCAGTAATTACAGTAATCATTGTTCCATAGATTGACTTAACTGGCAGCATGCTGTGTTCACTGCCTCTCTGTTAGTCAGCGCTGAGTTCCTGCATTGTATTTATGCAAGTTTGCAAACATTTGATTCAAAACATACTTTATTTTCTAAGGAAATCTGTTTTTATTTTCCTATTTTTTCTCTTTATTTGTTTGTATGTTTGTCTTCATGGATGTCAATTGTAATAAGTATTTTTTTATTGTTATTATAATTATTATTTTGTGCATTGACAACAAAATTACAACATCTACTATAATGAGGTCTCTGTGATTCCATTGTATAACTTACTTTCTGCCTCTTTGGGCCATTTTCTGTGTATTTTATCAGTCCGCAAACAAATATATTCAAACTTTGTATACAATAAGCGCAGGAATTTATATGTTCTGGAAACTCCTTGTGGAATGTGATTGTCAGTGTTCAAAGAGAGACATCATGCCATCATGCAAAAAAAAAAGTTATGCAGGCAATAATATCCTCAAGTCACGCACAGCCCCCCTCTCTCATGGTGTCCCCCAGGGTTCAGTGCTTGGTCCCCTCCTCTTCATCATCTACATGCTCCCTCTTGGTCACATCATACGCCGCCACGGCCTCCATTTCCACTGTTATGCCGACGACATCCAGCTTTACATTTCAACCACATCCATCACCGCTGCTTCCCACACCACCCTCACAAACTGCCTCACTGAAATAAACTCCTGGATGCAAACAAACTTTCTCAAACTCAATTGTAACAAATCCGAAATTCTCATCATAGGCCCAAAATCCCTCACTTCCACCTGCCCAGACTTCTCACTCACTATTGATAAATCCACTGTTTCAGCATCCACCCACATCCGTAACCTTGGTATCATTTTTGATCAGTCACTTAACTTTCAACAACACATTAACAATATTTCAAAAACTGCTTTCTTCCACCTCAAAAACATCGCCCGTCTCCGCCCCTCCCTTTCCTTCACAGCTGCTGAAACTCTCATCCACGCCTTCATCACCTCAAGACTCGATTACTGCAATAGCATCCTCTACGGTACACCCAACACCCTCCTCAACAAATTACAATACATACAAAACTCAGCTGCACGCCTCCTCACTCATACCCGCTCCAGAGACCACATCACCCCAGTCCTCCAGAACCTCCATTGGCTTCCCATCCCCTTCAGAATACAGTACAAGATCCTACTCATCACCTATAAAGCCCTCCATAACCTAGCTCCCTCCTACCTCACCGACCTTCTGCAGCCATATAATCCCTCCCGCAACCTCCGCTCCACCAACGCCAACCTCCTCACCCCTCTCACCAAACCCAAGCACCGAACCTGGGGGGACAGGGCCTTCTCTGTCGCTGCCCCCACCCTCTGGAACTCTCTCCCCCAACACCTCAGATTCTCTCCCTCACTCACCAAATTCAAATCCGGACTCAAAACACACCTATTTACAAAGGCTTTTAAACTATAATTGATTGATTTTTTTTCTTGTTTTGTTTTATTTTGCTGCCTTGCTTTTATTTGCTTTCTTCACTGTTCTCCTTTTGCTTCCTATTGTATAATTGTATTTTCATGTAAAGCGCTTGGAGAACCTTTTAAAGCGCTTTTATAAATAAAATGTATTATTATTATTATTATTATTAATATCTGGCTGCTTTGACAGAATGTTTTGGTGAAATTTGCCCCGACTGAAGTTTCAACACATGACGAAGCCAATGATTAGTTGTTCATTTATAATTTTCCTTAGTTTCCAAATAATTCAAATACTATTTTATTTATATTTGGTTAGTATTTGCCGATGGAGTGAACAAAAATATAAAACACTGTACGGTGAATGCTCTCAGAATTTTTTTAATTGAAATACAATTTTTAAAATACATTTCCAAACATGTAACCTTGGTTTGGTTTCTCTTAATTGAGTTGTAATTGAATTATAAATGAAAGAATCCATATACCAGTCCCTCAGATCAAGTGTTCCGGTTTTGTCCACTAGATGGAGACTTTGGACCACGCAGATCAGGTTACCACAGGGAGAACCTAGTTCTGCTTTTGCTCCTGGATAAGAGAGCCTTTGCTTTTGACAAGTTGGAAATTCAATATAAGTATACTTTGCCTTATAATAAGGTCAACTTCACAATGTAATAACCGTAACAGCCACTAGGGGCGCTATAAGGGGTGTAAAAGGAGTAGCCCTGTTCATTCATTGCTGATTTGACCCTCTTCGCCTTCCGTAGTCACACACCAAGAAACTTTTTACCAAAGGAGCAACCTGCACGCTGGAAATGATCTCTTCTGAGAGGTAAGGAACTTTTATTAACTTTCTAACAGCTACTGTAAAATACACTTACATGTTTATCGTGTTAAACGCTTCTTTTTTTAAACCGTTTGAGTGATTTTATGTGAAACGTTGCACAACTTAGTATAACGTTGCCATGACGACGCCAGCAATGTTTAATGCTAGCTACCTGAAAGTATAGCATATCTTTAAAGCTTTCTGCGCGGCTCTTATGATTTAACAATATAACTGTGATTTAAATGAGATGTGTTGTTACAAGATGGTCAACAGCAACGTGACAGTTGTTTCTACATAATAAGATTATATATAAGGAATAAGGAACATCTCTCTTAGCTTATTTATGATTATTATCAGGGTTAGCCTGCTGTTGTGTTTACTAAAAACATGTGAAATTGAAGGCTGGGTTCTTCAAATGAAGAAGAAATACATTACCAGTCAACAGTTTGGACACACCTTCTCATTCAATGGTTTTTATTTATTTTAATTATTTTCAACATTGTACATCAAAACAATGAAATAATCTGGTTTTGCCATAATATGGATTACAACAGTAGTCAAATAGGGCTATCCATTGTGTACTAACCCTACCTCTGAACAACACAACTGATGGTCTCAAACACATTAAGAAGGCAAGTCATTCTACAAATAAACTCTTGACAAGGCTCATGTTAATGAGAAACCATTCCAGGAGACCACTTCATGAAGCAGACTGAGAGAATACCAAAAGTGTGCAAAGCTGTCATGTAGGAAAAAGGGGTCTACTTTACAGAATCTAAAATATAAAACATATTCTAGTTTGTTTACCACTTTTTTGTTAATTAAATAATTCCATATATGTTCTTTCATAGTTTTGATGTCTTAAGTATTAATCTACAGTGTTTCACATAACTAAAATAAATACAAACAGTTGAATTAGAAGGTGTTTCCTAACTTTTGACTGGTAGCGTATCAATAAAACCAAAGGCTAAATTAAGCACAGTCCAACCTCCGGTCTCAAAATATGAAGCCCATGCGGAAGTGTTATAAACTGCAATTAATAGAGAATCCGCTTGAGGCTGGCTGCAGAAACACCGGAAACCACATAGACATGACTGGGAAAAAGACGATATTTGCAGCAGAAATAAACATGTTCACAGCCTGGATCAAAAAATGGATTCGGTCTACGTAGCTAATTTCTCTATAGGCACACACAGGGGACAAATTTGTTTCTAACACGACGATTCAGAAGATACTGACTGACAGGGGAGAACACATAGCTGTTGGCTGGGAGGCTCAAACCCCGCCCCTTTCCTCACACTATGCTTGGTTGAGTTCAGCATTTCCAATATGGCTCCCGCCGATGATTGGCTTCAAAACAGTGCTCAGGAACAGATGGATGATGTCACAGATACTAAGTCCATTATTTATACAGTCCATGTTCCACACGTGTTCTTTCATAGTTTTGATGTCTTCAGTATTAATCTACAGTGTTTCAAATAATTAAAATAAATACAAACCCTTGAATGAGAAGGTGTCTCCAAACTTTTGACTGGTAGTGCATACTTATGCGTTTATGCAAATATATCTTTAACTGTAGAGAGAATAAAAATGCCGTCAGCCATTCATATAGGTCAGGTTAATAACTTAAATTGTGCTAGCTTATTTGGAGCAGTCATCTATAAGAAAAATAATAATCAACCTCTTATTATAAAGCTCAGACTTTTCTAAATGTTAAAACCATTTTACTTCTGTTGTATCAGCCCTGCCGATGGACAACACATTATTACTCATGTTGACATCTCTGTATTGAATATGCTTGGTGCTCTCTGGGTTGTCATTGAAATGAATTTGATTTGTTCTTGTTCCTGCTATGGCCTACATTTTTTTTCACATGTCTGTCCTCCCAGCTTCCCAAGGCTGAGCCCAGCAAGGGCAGAGATTAGCCTTAACCAGGATTAAACCAATGAGAAAATTTGAATTTGTTGGCCCTTATCTCCCAGCAACATGTGGAGTGCTCTGAGCAAATGGCAGAATTTGATCTTTTGCTTCCTTTTGGCAAAGCATGTTTTCCTGCCAATAGACACTTATCAAACATGACCACTGGAGACAGAAGGAATTCTCAGTGCAAGCAAGCAAGCAAGCTTTAAATGATTTGTTTACAGGGACACTACTTATATATTCCATGTTTTCTGAGTGTAGGAAAGACAGAAATATAATATAAGGCGCCTCCTTGTTGTCAGTGGTGTTGCACGTCAGCTGTCAGGTATGCTGTATTTGCACAGCACTTTATTAACATACTTTAATGGCTCAATGTTGCTTCTGGTATATTACATTTAGACCACCAGCTTTGATAATCTCCCTGCATAATATTAGGATTCACCTCATAATGTAGTGAAGTAGATGGGCTCTATATTTGCATTCTAAACATGCAATTTCTTGCCTCATCAGGTAATGTAATTCCACGCTTCATTAGGACTGTGAAGTTTATCATTTGTCATCAAAGCCAAGCTGTCAATAAATGATTAAGTTTCACACGAGGAAAATGTGATATTTGGGCCCCAGCAAAACGGATAGCACTTTATATTTTAATTGCAGTAAGTAAGATTCTGTTTTGTTTGATTCTCGGGCTGTATTTAAGCGGCTGCTTGTTACAGCTAGAGGCAACGTCATTACAGAGCAGCTTAAGCTTAATTTATTCTACTCGTTATGCCATTAAGGAAAGCAAACTTCAAAAGGCCCCCGACAGTGATTGAAATGTGTGATATCTTGATAGTCTGGTTGAGATTCAAACGTGGTAACTGCTTTTACACTGAGGATCCAGCAGCATATGGTAACTTTTGGTATGCTGCACTTGTTCTACTGACACCTTATAAGAACTTTAGTGCCTCAAATAACATTTACATCTTTGATTCATTTGTAAAATATTTTTATGAATTAATAAAACACAAACTAGTATACTTTGTTATTGTTTTTGTAAAATTGCATTAAATAGAAAAGAAAGAACATCTGTAATACCCTGAAGTTGTTATCTTCACACATCTGTTTTTTCTAAGAACATGACAAAATTCGCTGTTTTTAAAGATATAACTTAAATAATTAACTGAGGGTCACTCATGCAAGTGCATAGACACCAATCATACACCTATACATCAATGGGCAACCCAGACGTGACCAAGGGAGGCAAAGGAAATTGAATGATTAAGGGGATGGTGTGGTGATGCAGGGGTGGTATTTATAAGTTACAAGGCAGAGGACCTATGGGAGAAGTTTCTCATGACTGAGACATTAAGGGACTACAGGGGAGAACAGGATGTCCGTAGTTTTATGTAGATAAATGGTCGACTAATAGCTAATACATAATGCTAATATGTCTGTGAAGGTTCTCAGTCATCCAGGTCATGGTAATTCAAAGCTTGATCTGTAAGACAACTGGACTTGGTTTGATTCTTAAAGACATTCCACTGCTCCTCCAGTCTATGTTCAGAACTGAAGAAGCCTTTTGAAAGGGAGGTGAAAGGTCTTCAAGAATCAAACCAAGTCCAGTTGCCTTACGGATCAAGCTTTGAATAATGTCAATATCACATTCTTGTTGCGGTTTTTGCATTTGATGACATCCTTTATTTCGTGCACATTAAAATCGAGGGAGATTTTTAGATGGGCCTAGTTCATGAAAAAGAAAAATACATTAGGTTATTCTATACATTTCTCTACATGGTATTTATGTCTGAAGCAATATTTAACATTACTCTGTACATCATAAAATATTTGTCACAGAGGGAAAAAATGTTTACCTAAAAGTCCAAAAACGACATAAAAACAACTTAAATAGAAGAGATTAAAAATATATTAATAAATATATTAACGAGGAAACACTGGAGGTAAAATAAGATGGTAAAACTCAACAAAGGAAATTAAACTCACCAAAATAAAATAAATTGATAAGATAATAAAACACTAAAATGTTAAACCAGTAAAAGAAATTAAGGTGCTATACTTAAAAAAGTGACTAAAATTTAAACTAAATAAAAAATAAATAGATAAAGTGAGATGAAATAAAACTGTTATAAGAATAAGACTCAGTTAAAAGTTAGACTTAAAATGTTTATGCTCTATACCAGGGGTTCCCAAACTTTTCATCTGCTGACCCCCAAAATATAGGTGCCAAAGACTTGCGACCCTCACTGTCCATCAAAGTGTTTTAATGTGGCTTCATTTAGCTGGTCTGCAGAAATTTAGCCTACCTATATGAGCATGTGTCTGTGTTTCCTGTGCCGTTATGAATTAACTTACTGCTACTGATGCTTTTGATTATTAACTGTTCACTAACCTTAAACTTAGGAGTCATCTGACAAAAAGAAAGGTGGAAAACTCATTACATTTTCTATTTTCAAGGTTTTATTTCAAGTTTAGCTACTATTTTTGTCCGTATTTTTCACTATAATAGGTAAAATGTGCTATTTTTAGATAATTAAAAAAAATAAACATCCTGGAAGACATCTCACGACCCCCCATTTTTGTTTCGCGACCCCCCAAGGGATCCCGACCCTCACTTTGGGAACGCCTGCTCTATACTATAACTTGTATATGAGGTGATGCCGTAAACATTAGTTTGCACATAAATAAAATTAGACTCTTGTTTGACGTATATCCCTGAGTAAGATATGTTAGGCTGTGAAGGTCAGTCTCTAAGGGCTAGTGGGAGTCTTATTGACTGTGCGGTAGAAAAGGTATACATGCATAACCTCAAGTTAATGAAATACAACAATGTTTAAGAGGACAAAAGTCACACAGGCTCAGGGTCATTCTTTGCATGTCCATCCTCTCTTTGTTCCCATGTGTGCTCAGTCCCCCACACTCTGGTCATTAGGCGCTGTGTTCATGTATTCACTCAGCAGTGTAAATAAATAGAAATTGCTGTCTGACAGAATGATGGAGAGATGAGGCATGTATGGGCTTGACTTGTGATGAACCGTCAGCTCTAATTACTTCCTGCTGAAACTGGAGATGAGGCCGACTCAACGTAAAAGGTGGACCGTGTCTCCTTGGGGCTGCGGTGTGTACTGATGAGTCTGTGTGAGAACAAAGAGCATTACGTTTTGACATTGTCAATTTATGCCGTCTACAACTATTAAGCAATTACTTCACTAAGTCAATGATGGCATATTTTCCTCCATCTATGAAGGGATACACAAACTATGAATCCATCATGTGAGGAGGTGAAATAAAGAGTCTAAACTTACAGGTTTTGAACTTCCACATGTTTTTCATGCTCTTGTTTCTGATTGCACAGGACAGAAGATTTGAGCCTAAATAGAAAGCATTTTATTTGCACAGAGGCACAATCAGGCCCAGCACTTCTGAGAGTCTCCAAACCTCTTTTTTATTTCCATCAATTTGGTCATGAAAAGGAAAATAAAAGGTTGTGTTTTGACTTTGCAAGTCAGGTAAGCATCATGTCCTTGTCACTGTATTATTGAAACGGCAATTCTTGAGTGCTTTTTTTAAGCGAGGGGGCAGCACGCAGTTTGTGGAAGTGTCTTTCTTTCTTGTGAGGACAGAGAACTGGTCGCTTTTGTCTGTAGCATTACCTGTTCAGGTTATTTCTTTATTACTTGACAGTGGAGAGGTAGGACTTCATTTTTGTCTTAGAAGACTTTAAAGTTTTGGATTAATTTGGGGCCAAAGTCTGATCACATCTAGGTTGATTTTTACACCCGAGCCCTCTGAATGCTCACTTTGGGTTTGTGGTTGAGTGCAGGCCACGATGTAAAAGTTGTGGTTTGAAATGCAAAGGTTATTTGGTAATTCAACATTTTGACAACAGAACCAGAATTGACAATGCCTCTAATAATGTCTAAACTGCAGTGTTGGATATTCAATATCAGTATGCAGGGAAATGCACTGATCCAGTTCCACGATCTATTAGGCCACCCCACCTCCCCAAATGGACATGTTTCCTCTCCTTCTGAATGTCAGCCTAGACAGAAATAAAATCAGTTATAGCTGCTACAAGCAACCATCAGGTAGACCATCAAACAACAACAGTGTGGAAGGAGAGTCAAAACCAAGCGGCAACCTCCAGTCTCAAACTATGTAGGCCATGCGGAAGTGTTATAAACTGCAATTCATCAAGAATCCGCTTGAGGCTGGCTGCAGAAACACCGGAAACCACATAGACATGAATGGGAAAAAGACGATCTTTGCAGCATTAATAAACATGTTCACAGCCTGGTTCAAAAAATGGCTTGGCCCTTTGTAGCTAATTTCTCTATCGGCACACACTGTACGGGGGGTGAATTTTTTTCTAATGCGACGATTCAGAAGATATTAAGATTCCGAGTTTTTTCCCAAATAAGGACATGACTGACTTGACTCCTGGACGGGAACACATAGATGTTGGCTAGGAGGCTCAAACTCCGCCCCTTTACGTCACACTTGGCCTGGTTGAGTTCTGCATTTCCAATATGGCTGCTGCCGTCGATTGGCTTCAAAACAGCGCTCAGGAACAGATGGGTGATGTCACGGATACTACGTCCATATTTTTTACAGTCTATGGTCAAAACTAACAAATGTCATCTATCAGTGCTTTCCCATCATGCCTTGTAAGCCTGTATATTTTTTAACTTTGAAGTTGAGATAATTAAAACAGATAAACTCTAAATCATAGGACACAGGGCTGTAAGTCAACCTGTTCGCATTAGCTCAGCTTGTTTTGAGGTTAAGATTCCTTTAGTGTACTAAGCCACACCATACAACAATCACATTTACGCAGGGTTAGTAATGCACAGTAGGGATGCATTTGGATGCATCCCTAATGTACAGCTTGAAAAAAAAATTAAGAAAATATACACTTATGTATCTATATGGTATTAGAAGAGCCCTGAGTATCGGCTAATACTCCACTCCAGGTATCGTAATCAGTAACAGGATGCCAGAAACAGTATTCAATGTCACACATTCTTACTCACAATTTGGTCTGAAATTCTAGAAACTCGGCTCTAGAGATTACAAACGACACCTCCAGGGTTAAAGTAAATCCAGACCTGTCTATTAGTGACTTTTTAAGGTCAGACTCCTCACCCTCACCTGACCCTAATGTATCCTGTTACCTTTGCATTCAGTGTCTGGGGTTAGGGACCAGACACCTGAGGTGCACAGGACCCCCCCTCTCCTCCAGTTACCTCAAGTCCCCAGTGATACACTCATCATATCCCTCTGTCTTTCACAAACGAGCTGTGATTGAGGTGATTGGAATTTCCAGACACTGTCACAATCGTTTTGATTGGAAAATAGACGGGAGATAATGGGAGAGACAGGCCTGTTATGAGAGCCCTGTCAGGGCTAAAATAATGCGTCAGAGTGAAGAGGTTAAAGACACTGCTTCCTTGTTAATAATTAATTGCTGTGCATGTGGTGGATCCACTTCAACGCTCCCAGTCATCACTTGATAACTGCTTTACATTTAATTTGGCTTCAGAGACTGTTTTCCGAGAGGGGTAAATTGTGCTTGGTGCTCACACGGGCTCACATAGAGACAGCAGTTTGGTCATAAACCAGTAATTAAAGAAAATAAAAGTTAAGCTAGTGGAAGAAATGATACAGTCATTCTGTACACCACTTCCTGACTTATTTATGTGCTAGCTTAAATGTCCAAGAAAAAGCTGCAGTTATAAAACTGTGTTAATTTCCTAAAGGCTTTTAAACCTAGCAGTGATTATAGCTTATTCAGGGGTAAGCTGTTTTAAGTTATCCACAAGAATTTGACAAGTTGAAAGCAAATCTTGACTCATGATGTGTGATATTTTCCTCTCTTCTTTCCTCTTTAGGTGACACAGGGAGATGATAGCGAACGAGGAATGAACATGGTGTCCCTGCGGACCAATGGTAGCACACCGGAGAGGACTGTACCTGTAATACGCTTGGAGGATGATGCTGACCTCAGGGTATGGAGAGCTTCTGCACATGATTCCACTACAGTCCTGCTTTGTGCTATAATAGTTACAACCATCTGCACCAGACGGGGATCAAACTTCACTTTGCTTCTGTATAGTCCCCATTCACTGGGGAATTGGGCTGCTCCCTTTGCCAAATCCACAGCAGCCAGTGCTCACCCTTGCATGCACACAGATAATGATCGACTTAATTAGACCTGAGATTGAACGAACTGCAGCAGCAACTTAATCATTTGTAACTTGATTCGAAATACTATATTATGCAGCTCCACAGACTTGGAAAGGCTTTTGTTTTTTTTCAACAAGCTTCCAATCAAGATGTGCTTCTCGATTCAGGCTTAAATTAAGATGTACTGTTTTTGTCATTCAAAATGGTAAAAACATCCAGAAGTCTTAAACACAGGCTCAAGGGAAATCCTCTGCTGTCTCTCATTGACAGTAAGCAGGTGTCAAAGACAAGTGTATCAAGGTTTTCTCTCTTATTCCCCCCTAGGAAATATATAAATTTGGAAGGAAATTGGGTCAAGGTAGCTTTGGAGTTGTTTATGAAGCTATCCACATTGAGACACGGACAGAATGGGCTATTAAGGAGGTTTCCAAACCTGTGGTGAGTACATTTGGCATCCCTCTGGGGAGCCTGTTTTAAATGTGATAAAAAAGATGCACTCATAATAGAGTTAAATGTTTTGTGACCAAATCAAGCTGCGTTTTGACTTTCTGTCGCTTCAGCCAGGAAGTTCCAAAGTTGAGATGCTGGAGAATGAAATCAACATCCTTAAACAAGTGAATCATGCTCACATTATACATCTCAAGGAGGTCTACATCACGGCAAAGGTGGGCATGGTTGGACTTTAAGTAACAAACTCAAGTAAAGGATAATAAAGAGAGTGGGTTTCACTGATTCTGATATTGATACAATGGATCTGATGTGAAATAATCTCTTCACTGTATAATTATTCATATTTTCTGTGCTTGCTTACAGATGACTTATTTGGTTACTGAGCTGTGTGTTGGAGGGGATCTGAAGCAGCTGTTGAAGCGGAAAAAGTTCTTTACAGAGGATGAGACGAGGCATATCATCCTGAGCTTAGCTGACGCTGTTGTCTACCTTAACAAAAGAGGTAATGTCTGTCACAGTCTGACATTTCATAGTTTGAAAATCATTTGAGACGAGCTGAAGTTCTAGTGTTTGATGGACATGACAGGAGGAGAGGCAATGCTTTACAACTTGTACAGTACATGTACAAGTACACATGGTCCAGGGCTTGGACCATGTGTACTTGGAGTGCAAAAACTCAAAATCTTACCAAATGAAATTGTCTCATTTTTAGTCAAAATGTATTATCCCACTTGATTTAAGATGAATTTACTTAACAAGTAACATTTGAGCAAGATAGAGGGACTTGTTTCAAGACAATGCATCTTAAATATCTTGTTAAGTCAAACAATCTTGAAATCATCTTGTTTTGAGTTTTAATTTAGAAGAAACAAGGTTTATTTTAAATTTCATACATTTTTCAAGCTGAGATCTTATTTGTAGAAGATGGATAATCTTGATTTAAGACAAACCCTTTCTTGATTTAAGTCAATGCATTTTATTGGAGAATCTTTCAGAAAACAGCTCCATTGATAAAAGAAAGAAAGAAAGAAAAGTTGGGATTTTTTAAGGGTGGGTTACAGTTTTCAGGCACTGTTTCTTCTAAATCAGATAAAAATATACATCCTCAAACTAAATGCACACAATGAAACACCTACTTTGGAGCTTAGCTGGCTTATCCTAAAAAACAACATGAGTGAATTTTAGTATATCCAGCTAACTATGAGAATGCTCAAAATGCTTATTCAAAATGCTAAAATTAAACTTTGTAATCTTATTTGAAGTACAAGATGGTCTTAAACCTAGAGAAGTTCTGCTATAATACAACTCAAATTAAGGTGAATATATCTCAAATGAAGAATTTGACATGAAATGTATTAGTGCAAAAATCTTTATTGAGTGAAAAAATAATAATTGTTAGCATTCCTGGCCTATTCTGAGACACTAAGCTATAAAATACTGGTAGAATATTGATAAAAAATAAGTTTTCACTCCTAATTTTAAGATCACAATTTTCTAAATATTACATCTTATTTTAAGAAATCTTACCAAGCACATTTTCCTTTGTTCTATTGGCAGATTTTTTTTCTTATTTCAAGGTAAAAGTACCTTCAAATAAGTTATTTTTTCTTGTTTTTGGAGGGGCAATTTTTTCAGTGTGTCGACTAAAACTGGACTAAAACTATCACATAAAGAAATGACTAAAATGTGACTGAAACTAATAAGCATTTTCGTCCAAAAGTCTAAGACTAAAACTAGGATAGCTGCCAAAAACAACACTGGTCCAGGCTCTGTCTAGATTTAGGACACCTCTATACTGATGTGAGACCATTTGCAATCTAGTCATTGCAGAAGAATGACACACTTCCATTGAGAGGTAACGTGGGGGAAAAACATACAGGAAAATAAAATCAGCTCAAAATACATTTTTTAATTAAATATATGTGCTTTATTTTGAAATGCAACCCCCCCTCTTCAGCGGTGAACTCTGCAGTTAGAGGTAATTTAGGACATAGCCCCGCAATGAAGCATCATTACTGGTAGTTAATGAGTAATTTACAACCATCTAGGGAGCAATAATGATTAATAGGTGTGTTTTCACATGGAAAGTCCCCGTGTGCTGGTTTTTCATGATGCTAACTAGGTAGGCAGAACCTGTTTCATGGAATGATGCATCATGTAATCCCTCAGTCTAAATTTGTTGTGTCCTCAGACTATGAACATTTTATGTCCTTTGTTAGACTCAGCTGTTGTTTCGGACTTAAAGTTGTTAGTCTTGAGGTTTCATACAAAAACATACTCATGATAAACGTGGTGCATTTTGCATTCAGATGTCATGCAGCCAATAAACTGAAGATCAAAATGTTTCAAAAACAAAGGAGTGATTTCCCACTGAGATACTGCAGTGTCCAAAAAGTTACCTTATTATTTATCTACTAAAATTTAATTCAATTTCCATTTTAAATATTATGTATAATTATAAAGAAACACAGCTATGACCATGGAATCAAGAGTTAAGCTCCTCACAAACAGTTAAAAAATTATTCAATATTTATATTTGTCTTTTTAATCTTTCAGGTTAAAAAAATATCTTAAAAGGAAAAAAGGGCATTTTCATGTGTTTGTTTCGTGCACACCAGTTGGTCTAACTTTCCTTTCACACACACCATCAGCACTGTTGCGTTTTATAATTGGCTGCTTCAAACAGTGCAGGGAAAGGGACTGCCCAGGGCAAATTGTATTTTTCCTCCTGCCTTCTCTCACTCCACCAAGTTTTGTTAACGAGGCCCTTCAGCCTGGCCTGCTGTAAACAAGGTAAACAGATCGCTGTGTTGGTGCATGAAATACATGTTTTATTATTCATTCTGCCGACTGACATTAACATATCACGTTGTACTCTCCTCTGATCACCAACACTAAGCATATCGCAGAAAAAAGACGAATCCAGCAGATGAAGATGACACTTTTTTTTGCAATATTTTGTGTTAAAATATTTTTTTAAATGTGGTCATGTTCTACAGGCCATTTCTGTGAACTGTCCGATTAAAGTATGTGTTTTATTCCCAATGGAAAAATTATTCCTACCCTCTATAGATTTTGAGTACTTATGAGTAGCAGGCAGCCACATTGCAACCCCTAAAAAACAACTTGTTATGAGAGCAGTGCTTATGTGGATAGCGAAAAATAAAGCTACCAGCTGCAAATGTTAATCTCAAATGTTATGAAATGAGGGCTCCAGTTCAATGTTTTTGTAGAGGCACTCTCAGCCACCCATCCCACAATATAACAAACATGCTGTGGAAATCAGAGCAACACAAAGCTGCACCATCAACATTAATATTAACCCTCCTGTTATGTTGAGGGTCAAATTGACCCTTTTTAAAGTCTATTTTAGGCAATATATACCTTCCAAACCAGCTAAATGCAGCATAAAAATCTGGGCAGCATGTGACAGAAGAAGTGTCGTGTTCATTTTTCAACATCACTTCATAAAAAAAATAATTCAAAATTTAAAATAAAATAAACAAAAATCTATGTCATGTAAAACTATTGTATTTATATTTAGGGCTTTACAATGTATATTGAAAACAGTTGTAACATTAATTTTAATGAAAAACAAGTGAGTTATCCTCATTGAACCTTGATCTGTGAGAATTAAAGAACACCAATGGACTAAATCTTGATTTAAATGATTAGTAATAGAGTTAAAAATTAGATTCAAAAGAAATGTGTATTTGGATTTTTTAGGGTTCTGATACTGTTGGACAATTGAATATTGCCCGGGTCAAATTGACCCAGGAACATTATTACTGTCCCTAAGAAACGAACATTAGAAGACGGTTAAGTTAAAATGGTAAAAAGTGATCTATTAACACCTAGAATATACACAAAGCAACACTAGTTTCAATGAAGTTTAGTTTCCTCTTCCTTGAGTTTCTTCCATCTTGAATCACCAAATGTCTGGCTCCTTCAAATCATTACCAGCGAGGAGTTTAGTGTTTATGTGCTGTGAATATATCAGATATTTTCGCTCAAAGAGCTGTATGATCGGGCTGCACACATGGAAGATGAGAGCGGTGAGGATGAATCATAAAAATAAAGCCAGAGGCAAGAAGACTCAAACATTGTGTGATAATTCTCAGTGATTTCACCACTTTAAGCAACACTGTTTTACCTATTCAATTAATCTCAATACTCTAAAATTAATATTGAACAAAATGTATTGTTTGAAAAATTGTTTCTCACGTCTTACAGACATCGTGCACAGGGACTTGAAACTGGAGAACATTCTCGTGAAAAATGCTCCAGATGAGGATGAGAAGGGAAGGATTAATATTAAGGTGAGATTCTTATCAACTCTCTGTTGGATGGAGTTTAATTGTCTCATGTCTACTTTTTCCTCTCCCACTATTTAGTTAAGGCTTTACGACTGACGCCTCCTGATCTTCTATTTGCAAAGAGAGACTCGACTGTATCTTTAAAGAAATAACCAGCTGAGCACAGTATGTGGTGTAAGTTGTCAAGAGGCAGCCAAAGCAGATACCTGGTGCGCAAGCTTAAAGAAGTCTAGACTTGTTTGTCAGACCACCCCATAAACGTCATTTTTTCCTCTTTGTCTCACACTTGAACACACAAACACTAACATCCTGCACGTGTTGTTAGAACATGTTGTCATGGCTCAACATAAATGGTGTTTATTTTCCAGGATTTAGCCTTCTTTTCAGGGTTTTGTAATAATGTGATACGTTTTTAGGAATATAGCCTTAGCAGCGTTCATGTAAATCATGAAGGATCATTGTTGTACTCGAGCCTGGCCTTGTTTTCCTTACAAACACCGTTAACAAAGAATCTAACATGGGTGTGTTAGCACATCTTAAATCATGTTCATTAATTCCACATTTTTCTTAAACGCTTCTCTACCTAGGTGACAGACTTTGGATTATCGGTGCAGACGGGTGGTGTAGGCATTGAGAACATAATGACGGAGGCCTGTGGGACTCTTATCTTTATGGGTGAGACACCGGTATCTCCTGCAGCATGTTAGAAGGCCACACTGACGATCACAGAGAGGGAGCTTTGAGTTTGAATGAGTGCTGTAGCAGCATGACTTGCTGTCTGCCACAGATCCTCTTTGGCTTTAAATTAACCAAAAACAATCAAAATGCCACGAAGAAAGATTTTGAGCTCCAGTTTTATTGTGTTTATGCTTGAAGTAGATGCTTTATAATAACTCTGTAAATTTTTAGAATAACAGTGGTGCTATGGGGCAACATTTTCAATATCAAGTCCCTTTGCTTTACTGACGAACTCAATATTACTGTGTCTGTGTAAAGGGGTCAGACATGAGAGTCACGATAGAACATCCTTGAGTGTCATGCTACTTTAGTGATTAACAGTTTGTGTGCCGATACAAGGATGCATAAACAGAAGAAAAAATTAAAAATAGAATAATTCAGGTTTCATATTTCTGAAGACCCTGCTTTGTGAATATTTGGCCTAGAGGTCTAAGCATGGGCCTCCTATACAGAGGTGACAGTCCTCGTCGCAGCAGTAGCAGGTTTCGACTCCTGGCCTGGACCATTTGCTGCATGTCTTCCCCTGCTCTCTGCTCCCCACATTTATTGTCTTACTTAAGCTGTCCTATCCATTAAAGGCAAGGCAAGGCAACTTTATTTGTATAGCACATTACATACACGAGGGCAACTCCATGTGCTTTACATTAAAACATTAAAAGCATTGGAAACATTCAGACAAGCATAAAAGAACACAATTAAAATGACAAATATAATAAAACAGAAAAGAAAAGGAAAATTAGAATATATTAAAAATTACATTAAATTTTGCATTTAAAGCGAGCTAAAATAATCTAAGATAGGAAGGCAGTGTCAAATAAAAAAGTCTTAGTCTTTGATTTTAAATAGGTGAGAGTTGGAGCGGACCTACAGCTTTCAGGGAGTGTGTTCCAGATACTAGGTGCATAATGACTAAACGCTGCTTCACCATGTTTCGTTCTGATTCTAGGGACTGAAAGCAGACCAGTACCTGATGACCTCAGAGGTCCAGATGGTTCACAAAGTAGTAGCAGATCAGCAATGTATTTTGGGCCTAAACCATTCAGTGCTTTATAAACCATCAGCAGGATTTTAAAGTGTATTTTCTGACAGACAGGAAGCCAGTGTAGAGATCTAAGAACTGGAGTGATGTGGTCTACTTTTTTGGTCCTTGTTAGGACTCGAGCAGCAGCATTCTGTATGAGCTGCAGCCGTCTGATGGACTTTTTAGGGAGTCCTGTAAAGACACCGTTACAGTAGTCTAGTCTGCTGAAGGTAAATGCATGGCGAGTTTTTCGGCATCCTGCTGAGACATAAATTCTTTAATCCTTGATATATTCTTAAGGTGATAGTAGGCTGACTTTGTAATTGTCTTAATGTGGCTGCTGAAATTAAGGTCTGAGTGTATGACTACACCAAGGTTTCTGGCTTGGTTTGAACATTTCATCTTTGCAGATTGGAGCTGAGCTCTAACCTTTAACCTTTAAAGGCAAAAGTGTCTCCAAATATAAAACTTTAAAGAAGAAACACTCAATGTCCATTGGTTAAAACCACTAAGCAGTAACAGTCTTACTTTAGCAATTGCATGCTGATATGTTATTACATACCTGTAATATTTATTGGTGCACTGCTACTTTTTACAGCTCATTACTGCTCACTACTGTGACTTTGCATCACTGCCCTATGCATCATGTGGCTCCTTCACTTCTGTGTGTCTTTGTGAATATGTGTCTTTAAGCTATAAGTCCAAAAATGTTCACATACCAGATAAAGAGAGGCTTATATTTACGTACATGTGTGAATTTCAGCTCCTGAAATCATGAGCGGTCGTGGTTACACCCGCTGGTGTGACGTGTGGAGCATAGGAGTCGTTATGTATATGTTGTAAGTAGACACACATGCATACTGGACCGACTCATACAAATACATACTTAAATAGATACTGTGAGTTCATATGACTGTGCTTTGTTTCCCCATGTAGGCTGTGTGGAGAGCCTCCGTTTGTGTGCAAGACCAAGACAGACCTGTACAAGGAGATTAAGCACAAGGAGGTTCAGTTTACCCAAACCATCTGGGCCACAGTCAGTGATGCAGGTGACACTTATTAACACACTTCTAATCCTGCAAAGACTACAAGTATACTTAAATACCCTAAAATTGATAGATAGCAAAAAAAGTAGACATTTTTTATGAGTTTCTTGGAGAGGATTCACATCTTGCATATATTTGTCTATCTATACATTGGCATCAGTTATATGTCCTTTTCATGTTTTTTGTTTTGTTTTTCTTCTTGGCAGTACTGGATGTTACATACTTGTAGTTTTACTGTTCAGATTGTCACTGAAGAACTCACATCTGTCTCAACAGCCAAAAATCTGTTGACTCTCCTTCTGAAGGTGGATCCTTCCTATCGCATGTCTGCTTCACAGCTCCTAGAAAACCCTTGGATAACAGTAAGGCACCTATTGCTCAATGAGCATTCATAAACTTTATCAGATGAGTCACATGAGGAGCTATAATGTGGTGCTTTGTCCAATAGGGTGACACTAATGTGTCTGCACTAACGCCCAATGTGCTGGAGATGATGCGTCACCACAGGGAACAGCAGGAGAGTAAGACAATGATGAATATTTACCTTCATTAAAATAACTTAATCCAAGTCGGGATGTAATGGTTTTTAGAAACATGTACACTTAAAAATGTATGACCATGACTTTGAGTGTGGGAATGAAGGATGACATGGAGCCCAAAAGATTCAGTCAAAATCTATTCTGTTTGCATTTTGCAAATATAAGGCATGTGATTATGAGATAATGAAGAGATCATGGCACAAAGAGTGAGTGGAGGGATGGGTATTGGCAAAAAAAGAAAAATAACTACATAATGAAGTTTTCTAAAATGATCCACAATAGGAACAGGGACCCTTGAGGACTTGTCCCCCACCTCTTCTGAGGACACACCAGACCAGGCTCCTGCCTCTTCAACAAAAACAGACAGCAGCTGCAGGAGCCAAGCTAAACCAAACCCAAAGACCAGCAGAGAGAAGAGGTTCTGTACACCGTCCACATCAACCAAGCTGGTACTGTTCATCTCACCTGCATGTGTGTTTTCTGATAATCAGATTCAGTTCCTGACTCTGTGGTTTATAAAGCTTTTGGCTGTTTCGTCATCATCTTATGGACGTAAGTTGTTAAACCAAAGTAAACATATCTAACAAATCAGAAAAGGAGAAAATAGTTCCATTAACATTAAGAAGACTTCATAACTTGGTTATTTTAGTCCTTAAGAACTTCTAAAGCTGTGTTTAAGTGATCTTGATTATCAATTTATGGCTTGTAGATATGCCATGTCAGCTTCAAATGAGTTATTCCACCAATCTGTAGATCATTCCATATCTATTGTACCTATTAGAATCCATCCATCGATCTTTAATCTTACTCTTTGGTTCATTCTTGTGTTTTGGAATACAGACTAAAGACATTGTTGGCAGCAGCCGGCAGGACAAGCACAAAAATGGCTCTGAAACACTGGCACAACTTCAACTGACCCCCCCACAGGTTTGTTGAAAACTTTGCCTCTAAATCATCTTTTTATTTTGACACTCTGCAAATCAAAACTTTATGTCAATTGGATTTAAACAGTTTTTTTAATTAAACTTCCTTTGTTCATATAAATTGACAACATACTGCCTTAATATTACCAGTCACCACTAGATGGTGCCAGATTCACCTCTTACAGAGGCTGGTAACGGAGGTGTATCGATGCAGCTGTTTTTTATATGAACGTGATTAATTCAGTTATGTAAGATGAACATGAATCTTATCCCTGCAGTCTCATGCCGGCGTGAAACCCTCCACACAGCAGCCACGAGCTCAGGACAAGAAGGACATCAGTACAGGACAGAAAGCAGCCTGTGATGACAAGAGATCTTCTCCCCGCAGTAAAAGTAGGACCGTCGCTTGTAAACCAGAGAGAGAGTACAAGAGAGAAAAGCTGAACTAGAGGTGGACTATATGTGAAATACACTATTTAATCTCATGCTGCTGTTAAGCATCTGAATGATCTGATGACTGTGAATGGTGCAGTGTTTACTGTGATGATGGGAGACTGAGCGTTTAGTAGTGTCAAATACATGGGGGATAATATGCAGGTAAGAAAAAAGTCATCAGAGAGCTCTGAAGTTGAGAGTCAGCTATCCCTCGTGCCAAAGAGAAGGCCCCCCGTTCGGTCGGAGGTGTGTCTCAGCAGATGGTGTAAAAAGGAAACACACTTACTGTTACAGAGCCAACTGTCTGGAAATGTCAAGCAGCCAAGATATAAGTTCACACTTTTTGTACTGAGCAGCAAACAAAGATTAATACGACTATAATTTTATCACTTTGGTATTATTTATTTTTTAGAGGGAAACAGGGATGTTATAGTTTGGTGGGGGAAGATTTTTAATATTCACACACATATTTAAAAGGAGTGGATGAATTGTTCCCAAATAAACTTAATGTGAAATTACAATGTGAAGTCTTTAGATCAGTAATTAAAAAAAAATAAGCTATATATATTGAGCTATAAATTAAGCTACATGAGACTGAGAATGTGCCATATATGATTAAACACAAAACTGATACATAACAATTTTGCGTGTTATTTCACTTAAATTTATATGTATGCATGTTTCATGATTCTACCTTTCATAGAGGCTAATTCTTTTGAAAAGTACAGGAGAATCAGCTGGATATCATTTCACCCCACCAAAGTGAGCAAAAGGGGTTTTCTTTCTCCCGCTCTGACCTCTCAATTCTAAAACGCCCTATATGCACTGACTGCTCCCACTCAGTGTCAAAACAGAGAAACTGTCACACAGGCTGGTTACGCTCCGTCTGAATGCAGAGGATTGGGACTGAGGGCAGCCACGGGTCTAATCTCGTTTGGAGGCCATTGAAAGCAGCAGGAGCTACTTTGAGGGCACTGCCATTCAAGCACAGGTTTTTCCACTGTAGAGAGAATAATCCCCGGCATAGATACAACATTAAAGTAGCCAAGCATAACACACAGAGGCTGAATTTCAAATCCACCCATTTGCATCTTGAAGTGAATGAGTGCCAACAATGGGGCTTCGTGTTCCTGCACAGGCTCTGTTTTAGTGTGTAAGTGTAAATGTAGCGTGCATTTGTTCAAAATGTATTTAGAAGGTGTTTCGACTTTTCAGGGAGAGGGTAAGTGTCTTAAAAGAGTGCACACAGTATGTTAACCTCAATTAAATTCTGTATACCTTAATGCTGGGTGATGTTTTTAACATGCAGAGTAGAAATGTAAAACATGTTTTTCACTCTTTTCTTTGATGATTTGTTAATAAAAAGGAGCGGATGTGAATTATCTTTGATTAAAGCTGTGTGCCAAATACCGCAATGTTATTGACACACCATATATACCTGTGCTTTCCTCAGACAGCTATAAACAGCAGATGGAGCTGTAGTAAGTTGCTGGGTTTCTTTCCTGGAGATGATCTGACAGGAGAGTGCTTTCCCTGAAGCTTACTACCTAGTTTGGTGCATGATGATGTGTAATTAGAATTGATTGCTTGAGTCACTGCCCATTAAAACTGTGATGTCCATGTGATGTGTCAGTAATTAATATGTTGTATGTCTTGATGGTCCATTAAAACAAAGTCAATTGTTAAATTGTGGTTTTATTTGGGTGCTGTCTTATTCACAGAAGCAGGCTTTTGTTGGTGGATGATGTTAAAAATGATGAGTCATGTATTTGTGTTAATTTTCCCTTTAAATGACCACAGCGTGAGTCTTCATACAACCTCCTGTGTGTGTAGTTCTTGTCAGAAGAGGAGATGAGATTTCAGCATATGGTCTTCATTGTCTTGATTAATTACAGGGAAACAAAAGGAGGGGAAAAAATCTCCAAATTGACTTATGCAAGCAGAATATGACCTACAGCAAATCACAGGAGCGCTTGTTCATCATGCCTCGAGGTGGAACAAATCTGAAGAGACTGAAACACATCTAGAAAGACGCATGTGGAAGAATAGTGGTCGTCATGTATGCTGACAGTAGTTTTATCTGCCGTTTAAAAAACTGTCAGCCTGTATTTATGAGAGCCAACAGAAGCCCCCAGTTTCACTTTTCCTCTTTTTGCCAAAACTAGAAAAAGAAGAGGTGGGATGGGAGGGGGGGACAGGGCGAGAGAGAGGCTGTATGGTGGGTTGGTTAGGGGCGTGAATTTGGGACAAAGCATGGAGGCAAAGGAAATTAGAAAATTCGTCGGGATGGAACAAGGGATGCGCCCCCTGCCTCCCAAAAACCCTCCCTCCCCCTTTTTCCTCCAGCCGTGCTCCTGACAGATGGAAGTAAGGGTGGGTGGGTTGACGGGCTGGAGGGATTAAAACTCCACAGCCCCATTTTGGAGCCTGAAGAGAGTGTCACCCCTGCAAAGCCAAGGTGGGGTACAGAGAGGCACTTGTGGCGAGAGTCAGGGGGCGTGTGAAGTGGGTGCACGCAGGGTAATGTCAAAAGAGGCAAGGATGCCCCCCCCTCCTCACCCTCCACCCTCACCCTCCAGCCCATCTCCAATCACCTTTATCCAGCAAAGACCATGAAGGGAAGTGGAAGGGGGGGTGCATCTCAATAACCATAATAGAGCCCCCTTTAATTAATCAGCTCATCTGCAGAAGCTCGATACCTGCAGCTGGACCCCCCCCCTACCCCCGTACACACCCCTCTCACCCCCAAACACAACATCCTCACACTGCTGCTGTGACATTGTGGTAATGAGGTAACACAGCAACAATGTCATGGAAATGTTGTGGAGACGTTATCTGTTGGAGCTCATCACACATGCTGATGTTCCTGATCCCCTTCGATGTCTGTGTGTGGAGATGCACACGTGTGTATGTGTAGTTGCCCCCCCTTAAAAAATTAAATAACAGATGTGTATGGCGGGGGAAACCATGATGCCTCTATAACCAAAAGAGAGAGAGAGAGAGGGAGAGGTAAAGATTTGAAACAGATGGCAATTTCAAAGCAAGCCTCATCAATCTTTGTTGACACTACCCCCTTTTTAAAACCAGTCTTATTTGGGATATTTGCAATTATAATACATACTGTAAGCTCATTTGAATATCAAATTAATTACCGAACACACTGGAGTAAATACCCCTTTTATAACTCCTTGTTAAAAGTGAAAAGTTCTCGACTACGGTTGGATGGTGTGTTAATTTACAGTGATATCTAATCCCAAGTTACTTCACATAAAAGGCATTACTATACATATTTTAATGGGGAGGTGGTTGTTTTCCAAGCAATTTTCTGCTAGAGTACATTTTTAATTTATTCATATTTAATTTATTGGTCTCTGCATACGCGCTCAGTAAAACTAATCAACACCATGTATGGGCCTCTTAAAGCCACATCTCTCCTTGGCAGGCAGACAGGCAGGCAGGCAGCCTCTGCATTAGGATAAGCTCTCCTCTCTTGTGCACAGAGCTGGGTAAAATGCCCTGCATTCAGCCAAGCAGGAGGATACCACCTCAAAGGAAGGAGACTGTTCAGTTCTCACAAACAGCCTTTTAATCAGAGGGGAGAAAAAGAGAAGAAAATGAAAAATGTGCCCAGCCTTGAGTGATCCAAAACATTTCAATTTCAGTGGAAAGTGACCACCGTCGCTGCTGTCAGAATATCGTCCACTGGGGACAATGCCCCCCTCTTTCTTTTACTCAAACTCCTCTGCTGCCCTTGAATTGGTTTTATGGAGCTTTGGCACTCATTTTGCTCACTATGACTGAAGTTCTTATCACCTTACTCTGCGACACACTCCAAATATCTATCGACCCATTGACACACCTTGAGGAGAGATCCGCAAAACCTTACGCATGGAAATGATTTCAATTAATTACCATTCCCCCTTTGACAAGAGAGAGAGGGGAAGGGGAAACAAAGGCAGCCCAGACAACAGGAGCATTTCTCTGGTGTAATGTGCACCATGTGTAATGAGCAGCGGAAAGGTCATTTGACACATTTCTGCCAGAATGAATTCATTTATTTCGAGCACTTAATTTTGGAGTCACCTCATTGGTGCACTGAGAGGGTGCATTACCACAAGTGGAGGAGGCTTAGTTTCCTCCCAACAGCTAATGCTGACCACAGGTCTGTGGGAACGCCAGAAGAGCAGGGAGATAGTGAAATGGAGTGTGGGAGATCCAATCACCCCCTTCTATCATAGGAAAATCGCCTCCATCACCTTCAGCGTAATTGGAGCATTCATTACAGCTGAGTAAAAATGCAGGTTGCCATTAGTTGGGCAATTTAAAAGTAGACTCCTGGAGAATGAGAGACTTGGGGGTCACGATACGGGGTCACAGTCAAGTAAATAATGGGAATTGGTCCCATGAGGGTTGGAAAACCACAAAGCTCGTGGTCACGCACCAAAATACAACTCAGCACAGGAGGGAGGCAGGAATTCAATCATCAGACAGAAAATAAAATGCCCCCTGTGCCCCCTCAACATCACAATAATTACAAATAGAAGACTTCCTGCACAGTCTTCTATTTACTACGGCCTGATGAATGACGCCTGTGTGACAAGTGGAAACTATTTTATTTCATTCAACTCACAGAAAATCAAAACAGCAATAAGAATGGACGTGAAACTACATGTTGCACTGAAAGACACGCGCTGGTGACTTTATAGTACACTGTATGCATGGTGGGTTTAACATGAGGGATGGATGAATGGATGAATGTTTTATTAATCTTATTAAAGCAGCCACGATCTCTTTCATTGAAGTTAGAAACACCGAGGCACAATAACTTGAATTCCTAGAATGTACAGAAGCTTAAGAATTTGGACAATAAAAGCTGTCAATGTGAAATAAAATATCCAGTGTACAAAAGTGACTTTTCATGTCTAAAAACCTCAGTATAGATATTATATATGAAGTACATAAATGTGTAAATATAAGCATGTAACTGTTTCCATGAGCACACAGTGTTCTTGTTACTCCTCCTCGCTGAAAGATCTGAAGTTCCTTGTTAAGTCTTTACATCATGCTGAGGTGTAATGAGGAGGATGTTGCCCTCAGCTGCCACTAGAGGCCTCAGTCTGGCTGAAAGTTGAACCGCTTTGTTTTTGAAATGTACTGTTTTGCTTCTGCTCGTGTTGTGTTGAGTTAAAACATTTCTCTATAGGGAAACATTTCACTGTAAGCTAAACCAGAAACATTTTCCTGATCAAAGGAAGCATATTTAATATGTTTAGGTTTGAAAACAGACTTCTTACTTCTCCTCTAAAGGTTATTTTGTAAAACTTTGTTCTAAACAAAGAAGGCACAACAATAGCTCATGTGCTGATGTGCTCCGCTAACCGCAAACACGCCTGAAGCCACTGCTTATAATGTGATTTTAGATTCTCTTTGAGAGATTTAAACACTCTCACAACAAATCTACGTATTTATTTCTTTGTGAAGCTCACGCTAATGACTGTGTTTTTGCAGGAGAAAATGTTTCTACATTAAATATGAATAAACACATCATGATGAAACAATTAGGCAATGGTCGTCTGAGGAGAGAGTTTTAGTATTTGGATGCTTAAGAAACAGTGATAACAAAAACAAAGCTGCAGAGGAGTGCGTGCAAATTAGCCTCTCGTCTCATTGGGAAAAGAAGTAATTAGCAAGTTTTACACAGAGAAAACTCAGTCTTCCTTTCTCCTGTAAGGACTGAAACTTTACTATTTGTGAAATAAGATAATAATCAATAAGAAGTTTGTTCATCTATTGAAAGAGAGGCCCTGAGGTTCATGATGGGCTGACATACGGCCTCGGAGTCAGGAGCTCTCACACAGCATACGGCCTGTTCTTTCCTCCAACCCTTTTACCACTCAGGAGGCAGATTGGACTTCTCACTCTCAGCTACTCCGCATTATTGTCCATTATCACACTGCGGTCCGTGTGTAAGGTGACAGTGGTGCTCTGATGGAGAGGCGACAGGGGGACCCAGACTGCAATAACATATTATTAGCTTTTTTCACAGCTCCACTGGGCTGGATTTACACTGGATATCCAGAGACCTCCGAGGGCAGCCCACTGTCACAGCGGTGTCCACCAGCACAGCAATTGCCAGAGATACACCAGTGTGTGTGGACTGAATAGGCTCGCACCCACGCAGAGCACACATGGGGCGCACAAACACACGCACAAACACATTTCTGCACACACAAAAAACAGAGTGTGTCTGTAATCAGTGACAGGCCTTTTCCAATTAGCCTCAGTGCACTGTCATTCTTGTGTGCTATTGTAGTGCTGCATGTTCTTCTTTTGTTCTGTATACTGTAAACACAGCTTCTGCTATGTATCTACCGTCATTATGAGGGAGTGTGTGTGTGTGTGCGTCAACACATGAACAGATAGATGGATGGATGGATGGATCAGAGGATCAGAGCAAATTCAAATTCCATATGAGGGAGAATGTGGCACATCTGCTGCTCCTGTTTAATGCAGGATGCTCTTCTTGTCCTTGGTAATGTTAACAGTCTCCCTTGTGACTGATGCCTCTTGTCCCAGCCCTGTTTATAAAACAGTCAGAACTTCGTTAGGGGACAATAACATCAGCCGAGCTCAATTATGGTGACATTTTGCTGACATGCAGATTGCCTCCCCTCAATCTTTTTTATGTAAAATACTGATGTGCCAGTCACATATGGATGGATGAACTTTGGGAGGATCAATGGTATTGATGAATGATAGATCATACGAGTCAACAAGACTGACACCAGGAGAGTGAATTCATCTCACACTGGAAGTCAATATAAATTGTAATCATAATCAGACAAAGTGAGTTATGTATAATCAATAGCACAATAATGACGGTACGCAGGACGTGTCCTTGTAATACAGACAATAAGTGCATTCAAACAGGCTGCATTGTTTATTACAGTCAGATGTAGATGTCTGTGCATTAACACTGCTACCACTTAAGTTATTTATGATGGCACAGTATCTCAGAGGGGCAGTGTATTAAATGATAAAGCTGCACAGCAATCCTAAAACTAAATACTCTTCTTCACACTATGTGCTGGTCAGAAAAAGAGAAAACACTGCCAATAACGTCTGGAAACTATAGAAGTTACCAGTTTTATTTTGAAATATGTTAGGAGGAGATTGTCAGGAGCACAATAAGGCTGCTAAATCCAGAGAGACCATGGCATTTGATTGTCCTTTGGTGTGCCCTGAAATATTGGAAGGATTGCAAGTGCTTTGGAGGAGTAACACTCAGCCGCTCCATCTGATGTCAGTGGTCTAACAATACCAGCAAAAGTAACCTAAATCTAAAAAATGAAGGGCTTGGTATATTTGGGAGCTTTGTTTTATTAAAATGTAATTTAAGAGTTTCTATTTATGTGTCATGCTAACTCTTGGCACATCAGGTGTGAGATTTTTGAGAGGATTCAGGCGGAGCCAAGCAGCACCTCTGGTTTTATTATAGTAAGACAGTTCTTGTTACCAGACCTGTGTTCTTCCTTCTTTTACCTTGACATGTTTCGACTAAACTTTCCTGCCGTCTTCTTCAGAGGAGTCACATGGTGTTGTTGTGACATGTCTGTCAGCTGATTTATAGAGGTTGGTAACAAGAACTGTCTTACTATAATATACGGTGTCAGAAACTAATGAACCTTTTTGGACGAGCAACCTCTGGTGTTGAAAAAATGAAGCAAATTTGGAAGTGATAAAAACTGCAGTTCCTCCTGTGTCCACTTGAGGCTTGCTCCGAAAGTCAAGGAATCCTCATTAACACCCATGTTAAAATGCCCATATTTACAGCAAAAAAACAAACAACATAAAATTACCTGGTAGAATTCAGTTCAATTCTTCATTCCACTCTAGATTAATGGAACATTGGGATAAGTCAGCATCTAATTTGGTGACCACCATCATTTGGCTTCAAGAACCCCTCTTTAGCAACCAATGGGTGATGCCTCTGAGACTACGTCCATGTTTTATACAGACCATGGGTGTAGTCAGTGTTAACCTTTCCTGCTTCAGCGTCCAGACCGTAGTCAGGAAGCACAGGGGAGACTTATTGGTCTGCTCCTAATACTGTAAACTTCAATTTGTCTGCAGCAGGTAGTAAGTAGCACGAGCATGAGTCCGGCTTGGGTCTTGAGGAATCACAGCTTTATTGTCAAGCCACAAACTGTACTTTTTAATTTATACACTGGAAGTCATATACACTGCTCACTCTCGCTCGTTCTCTGTTCTCTTGCTCCGTCTGCCCACCCTCACGCCTCACAACAACTGTAACGTGAGGGTTTGATGTGTGGTAGTTGGGTCACTCTATTAATAATAATAATCAGCAGGATGGAGACGGATAACTTTCTCAAGAGCACTTTACTTTAGCCACACTGGATCGCCATAACCTCAACACTTCCTTCTCACTCAATCACATGTCATAGGAACCAACCAATGAGAGGCTAGGATGATCGAGCTCCAGGTAAATGTAATTAGAACCACAGAAGTACATTCAACATGTTTTGGTCCCAACTACAAGATGCTGGAGAAATAATTAGAACATCATAAATACACAAATAATAACTTGAATGAACTTGTATGTAAATAGTTACCATATAAACAATATAAACATATTTTAACCTTAACTCAAATTCCAAACTGACTTTCCTGTTACAGCTTACACAACACAAAACTCCTGGCCATGGTTTCATACACTTGTCAATATTCACAACCCAGCTTTAGAAGTAATAGGAATTGAGAGAAAACATCTATAACAGGATTGTTAGCTGAACTTTCTATATATGTGAGTGTCTGTTTATAGAAATTAATACCAAGCTGAATCAACGTCAAATGATAGCTGAAGGGTCTGTGATGCATTATGGTTGATGCACTGTTCTACTGTAGAAAGCCAATGCAGACAGATCGGTTTGCAGATGATACTACTCAGACTACAAACAAAAACCAGAATGTTTCTAACACCTAAAATCTTGTACTCATATGTAAAATCTATTTATTCTGTTTCTAGTGAGACACCAAGAAGAAACTGAGAGCAGATTTTGGTAGAGTGAATAAATGAGCAAGAAAAATAGGCAGTTAGAACAGAATGAAGAACACATGATGTAGTGGTGAGGAGGTTTAAGTGCGTGAGCTGTATATGGTTGGAAAATGTGTATCTAGAGTTACATTTAACATTGGTAGGTGGTCTTGCATTGGCAGCTTTGCTCAGAAACAACAAAATGTCTTGTTATATACATGTCCTGTCAGGTTCGAGGACCTCCAAATCCGAGGAACAGAGAAGTGTAGAAGAGCAAAAACAAACAGGGATCACACTTGCTTATTTAGACAGGTAAATTTGTGTTGTATATTTGCTGTGTGTCATATTAAATGAATTACGGAGGAATTATTGTTGTGCAGACACATGCAAGGAGAGCTAAGGGAGGCAGGGTTTGGAAAATGTGAGCTGACATAGTGTAGAGCAGCAAATCAAGAGAATATATCAGGGAGGTGGACAGGTATCTACACACAAGCCTACATCCCTTAATAACTTTCCTACATATGTATGACCTCCTATAGATGTGGAAGTGTGAATATCCGCACATTGTTACACACCCTGAGTGTTAACTGTCACATAAACATGACTTTTTTCCATCATATACCCGTGTATTATTGTGTGTAGACATATTGGGATGGATAATTTTCACATTCACTCTTTTTTTTTCGACACAAATCCTACTCTGTATTTGTAGTATCTCAGAAACTTCTGCTGCTGTCGAGTTACGTTGATCTAAAGCTTCTTTTCTGGCAAATATTTCCAATGTGGAAATCTACTACTTCAGGGTACACTGGATGAGATTATGACCATGAGTAGCACTGTACTGAAGAATAATGTCTTTATGAGCATGGTCCTATAATAGCTGCATTTTAAACCTTACATACAAGACAAGAGCTTTTTCGCTGAATAGAAACAAGGGGAACACATGTTGGAAATTTGGTTGTCCTGATGCATCAAAAAGGTAACAAACAGCTCCTCCCACCCTGAAAGAAGGGATGGAGGTATGAAACTAACAAAGAAGGGGAAAAAAACATCACTACATCATCCAAACAAATTAATCTACACAAATGGTTGGAAATTAATCCTACAGAATAATAAAACACTCTTCTAACACTGAATGAAAACTCCTCATAAGATCTTAAAAGATCACGTTACTGTTGCATGTTGGATGTTGGAAGCAGGATATGGCTTATAACTCCAAAAAAGGAAAGGCCTTGTGCTCCATATCCCTACTGTACTCTACCATAGTTTAGCTGCCCTTACATAGTTGACTTGGCACGCAGTATGCATCCAAATAGGGCATACTTCTTCATCACAATGCCTTGCCTTAAACTTTGACCCTCTTTCTCACACAATTTGAACAAACCACAGCACAAAGTGAAAATATTGTTATAATTGCTAATGGAAGTGCTTTTGTAGTGTTCCGACCTCTTAAAGCGCTCTACGCTAGATTACACAGCAGCATTCACCCTTTCACATCTGCACACATTCATTCACTGAAGGCAAAGCTGCTATGTAAAGTGCCAGGCTGCCTGTGAGTACTGATCTTGCATACACACGTACCCACGAGCTGATAACTACACCTTTGGAAGCAATTTGAGGTTCAGTGTCTTGCCCATTGACACTTTGACACGTGGACTGTAGAAGTCAGGGATCAAACTGCAAATGTACCGTTGAGAAAATGACCAGCTCTTCTTTTCTGCCATAATCAAACACATTGTTGTAAAAATGGTTATCGTGGAGAGGGCAGAGATCAACCCAGGGAGCTCTGTCGTATGTCTTTCCTTATGCATGATTTTTCAACTTGACAAAACAAACACACAAGCAGGGGATTCTGCATTCTTTGTATTAACCTGCATGCAACAGAATGGGTTAAAGTATCCTGATGTGTTTGACATGCTGTACTTGATGTACATGCTTCATACGGCATTGTAAATTGTCTGGAAGAAATGGAATGAAGCCAGAATCTTTTATAGAGGAAACCACAGCAACACTGAAAACGTGTTAAAGTCAGTGGACAACATGTAGAGGCTGGTTGGTTGTCATCTCCAACCTCCATCAAGGCTTAAAGGAGAAAAAGGAATAAAAAAAAGGCTGCTAGTATGGTATTTAAATGTGGTAGCATAACAAGATATTATCCTTCCATCCTCATCATCTGATGTAACTGTATCATTCAGTCACACAGATAGTTCTGAGTAACTTTCTCAAACCTGAAGGTCCACCATGTCAGTGTCTGCCTTTTATTGCACAAAGCGATGTCTGAGCCGCCGAGGAAGCCATTTAAAACCAGCCGAGTCTCTTCACTCCACACACCTGGAACAACTTACAGCCCTGTAGCTGTCGATGTTGTTTTTTAAAATGAAATAATGAGTAGAAAACGACCGTCTTTCATTTTCCAAAGAGTCTAATATCAGTTATAATATAAAGCATGGAGTAAATAGTTAGCATTTGACTCATACAGTTTACTTCTGTTGCATACTTTTTCAAATTTCCTCTGTTGGGATGATTCTTTGAATTTAAAGCTCCTGTGAGGAACTTTCTGTTTGTGTTGATTTTAGTGCCCCCTCTGGACAAAGTGGTCCCTCTTACATCTTTACTGATTTTGTACTGTACATGTGTTAGTAGTTAGCATGGGATCACCAGACCCATTCATCAAGTTCTGCTCAATTTATTTCCTTTTCCCAGGGGGTATTTGCAACAGCTGCTTGCAGAAGTGCCCCTGGAGGCTATTAGACAGAGCTACAACCAATCAGAGCAATACACTGTGTGACTTAACGCAGAGACAGCACCATGCAGAAGGAGTGGTAGTGATCAAGCATCAGGATGCCTGTAAATGACTGTTGACATTTTTGTTACAAAATTTTGCAAACACATTAACTATCAAATCATTCAATAAACCAACAAACAAATCATGGATTCAACAGACCTCTCTGTGGTGGAAGCTGCCATCTTGGTTGTTTATGAAGAGGCTGATGCAGCGCTCCTATGTCGTCATTGTAACTAAAAGAATATGATTGGCTTCTGTATCCAAAGTCAGCAGGCAATCGTTTTGAATGACAGCAGCTCTAGACCTACCCTCGCGAAAATGAATGTGAACTTGCTGATGGGTCTGGTGATGCTAGGATAGTAAGTAGTATTTATTTGACAAAAAACTCTCATCCTGCTGTCTTTTAAAAATCCAATGTATCACTCATTGTGAATACTTGCTGTAGAAAAAGAAATGACAAGGCTGTTCCCTCATTATGCTGTAAATCATCTAGTCTGACACCTACCCCCTCACAGTGGTTACAGCCATTAAACCTCACTATATAGAAAATGTTGACCTTGTCGCTCATGGTCTTGTTTGCTTTTAAATATTGTAAAGATGCATCATTGTTAATTTCAGTCTATTTCAAAACCAGTCAAAAACTCCTCACAGGAGCTTTAATGTTTCTTTGAAGCATCATCTGCAAATTATAATAATAAATAATAAAATTGAACATAGGCTTCAAACAACTTGGGGGAAGCAGAAAAATATATATCTTGACCCTTCAAACTTCTCCAAACCTTTGTTGTGTATTATGTTGTTCACTTTCAGTCAATCGATTCCAAACTGTGTACTTTCTAAATGCAGTTTTCAGTCTTTAAGAAAATGCTTTACTACCTGACCTGAACTGAAAAGGACTGGCATGAAATGTAATTAACTAAAATTGTCTCTGAGAATCATCTGTGTCATATGATGCCATTCAAAATACATGACATATGCCCGGTGGAAACAGAAATGTAAAGTAAGTCAACTAAATTACACAAAATGTTACCTAGTGTTGAGTTTGGATCACACTGTACATGCCAACATTGACCCATTAGAAATGGATACACACAGATTCAGGCTGCCGCTGTCTCCTCCTCCCTCTCTCTCTCTCTCTCTCTGACACAAACCAACACACGAGGATTTATGCAACTCAAAGAGATATTAATATGTTTTCAAGAGTGAATATAATCATCAAAACAAGCTCTCTCACCATCCTTCTCCAGCCTGTGACTGCAGCAATAAAAAGCATTACATATGACTCACATGATGTGAGGCTGCTTTTCCCACAGAGAGAGAGGGGAAGAGGGAGAGAGAGGAAGAGAGAGAGAGAGAAACTGTCAATTTCATCAGAAGATGACATATTTCTCCATCAAAAAAAAAAAGCTCATATTAAGGATGTCTAAGTGCTTTTAGTCAGACACTGTTATTGCTGACCATGAAAATACTCAAGTCTGCATGTGAAGAGTCATCAGTGAGGCTTTCCATTGTTCCAGATTCAACTGAGCTGCGAGCACAAACTATAAATAATGGACATAACCAACGTGATGTCACCCTTTGGTTTGACTGCCTTTGTAAAGCAATGGTTTCAGCTTGTTGTCACAGCCATATTGGTTCTCTGGAGGGTGGCACTGAGGGATTAGCAAACAGTGTTAGCTGGGGAATTAGCAAGCTAGCATTATGAGATTTGTCATGTGGTGGTAAATGTTCAAATTTGTACAGTATATGACTGAACTAGCTATGATGATGTCCAGCAGGGAGCTAGAATATAAAAACCATGCCCTTACTAATATATAAATTGAAGGCCTTAAAGCTGGGGTTGATAGTCGGATTTAGATACACTTTTTGTTATGCTGGTTAAAATGATCTTTATGTCCCGATGGCAATCAATACATAATGTGTTCTTAAAAAAAGAGCAAAAAAAAAGCTGCTATCTACAGTCGGAGTAAACCTGGGATAACACCAACCAATCCCTGCCATCAGGAGCCAAATTATGAAACCAATCAAATCCTGTCCTGCCGTTCTGCCCGCCTCCTGCACGTACATTTCATGTTTGTTTGTGTTTTTAATTTTCACTATGATAATGTTTTCTCCAGCTGAGTGAGACATGAGTTGACGTAGTGCAAATCACAAACGATGTGCTGAGGACCGGTTTTGAATCAGTCACCATCATATGGTCGCGAATCAGCGGCGCTCGTGCACATAAGCGGGGGCGTCGTTTTGGAGGAGCTCCGAAGGGAGGGGGGGAGGGGTTAGACTGAGTCCTGAGGAAATGCTACATTCACATTCATGCTAATTTTCCGTGGCTACCAAGCCTAGCTTTAATAATCTAAACTAGTGAGTCATATAAAGATTCACGCCTTATAAAAGTCTGCATCAATAAAATAACCAGCTTAAGAGACGAAAGCCTTTTGTTTTATGTTCCAGTTGTAACCGTTGAATTCTACTTTAAGTTAGGCATTTTAATATGACGCCTAATGGAGACTTGCCCTCTTTTGGAGATAGCCTCAAGTGGTCAGTTAAGGAACTGCAGTTTTTGCTCTTCTGCTTCAGTTTAATTTCTCAACCCGAGGTCTACTTACTTCAGCAAAGTGAGAGCTGTATCTCCTGACTCTTCTCTTTAATAATTTTTTTCCTCCTTATTTCCATTTAACTACCAACAATTTAGAGGCCACAATTTGTCTTTCTCCCTTGACTGTTCAGCATTCAACATACTGTCAGGGGTGGTGACCTGTGAGTGCTGCCACATACAATTAACGTAATATCCCTCAGGTAAAAGGTGTGTAAGGTCTAAGACCTGCGCCTTCGCCTCTCCAAATCAGACATCCCTTTGCCCTCCACTCTGTTGTCTTTCATTCACCGGCTTTTGTTGATTAGCCATAATGAGGTGACTTACAGCAGACCCCGAGCCGGCCCCTTCCTTTAGCGAGGTGCTACAGATAAAAAAGTCCATGCAGGCAGCCGTCAGAGGGGTCAGCACAAATCAGATGGAGGAGCTTTCTTGTCTCTGGCAGCCGACACTTTCAAATGTTAATGGATGGGGGCGAACAAAGTTGAAGTGGGTCTGAAAATGCTAATTGTCCCTAATTCATGTAAATAGGTTTCTTAATGGAGGAATTAAGTATTTTAAATATGCAATTGGAGGCAATCAGTCCTTTCATTTGGTGGGGTGGCACAGGTGTAGAGGATTGAAATTCATCTTTCACACGGGGCGGCTCATTTGTCATTTGGCTGTGTTCAGGCATGGATGACGGGGACTGGAAGAGAGGTCCTTCTGCTCTGTTATGTACAGATATCGCTGAGTGAAACACGCTGCAAAAACCTTTAATTGTAATCTTGTTGTTGACCGTATCAAGAGAGAGGGAAAAGCAATTAACGTAGACTTCAATCAATACAGGAAAAGCAGCCAATGCACAAATATATAATATAATGTTTTTTAGCACTTATAGAGGCAGTATGCTGTACATATCCGCAGAATCTTTTTTTTATATTCCTAACCGTGTTACATGCAAAATGAATGCATAATAGTATGTACTGTATGACAACAACAGTGTAAGTGGTGTCATATAAATAAAAGAGCATAGCCAGCAACAAAGAAAGGAGGCCTACCTACGTACCCATCACAGGCAGAGGAGCAGCAGAGTCGACAGCTCTGACTTATTATTCTGATCATCTCAAACAGACAATAAAGCAGGAGGTCATGTTTCAGCATGTAATAACATGGTGTAGCAGCAGGACCAGAGACAGAGGGAAACACAGAGTAAGGGCCATGAATCAAATGGGCAATACATTGTCTCTGAAAATGACTTATTAGTCAATATAAAAGGGGATACTGTGTCTTTGAGGTGTAAATAGCCGAGCCTCTGCAGAGAAGAGGAGACAGGCCTGGTTAATGAACGAGACAAGAAAAACCTTGTTTAAAAGGACAAATCAGATCACAAGATTTCAACCCCATTAGCTGCTACTCACAGGGAATGATAATAATGATAAAGGATGGTGGAGGCCTTTTGATTTTCGGAGTAGCAAACTGTGTTGTCTTGAGAAAAGATCTTTTCCTGGAGGAGAATCAAAGAGCAGTTCATTTTCACACTGACCTTCAGGGCTCAAGGCGGCCAGACAAGGGCACAAACAGATTGAGAATTAATTGGTGCAATTAACATTTTGTGATTATAAGGACTTCAGATCAATACCTTATGCAAATAGCGGTATTGATGTGCAGCAGAAACCTTGTTAATTGTGTTTGGCGAACAAACAGGCCCCTGTGTTACTATTCCATAATGGAACAGGAGGCACGGACAGGTTCAAACTGCTGACCGCTTTAAATGCACGAGGACACGCAGAACTTTCTCCCTCCTCCATCTTACCCGTCCACCCCTTCACCCTCCTCTCAGCTCAAGACTTTTAAGAAAAGTTGCAGAGTTTGATGATGTGGGTTGCTTTTAAGTGGCTCTCTGAAGAGGCTCTTAAGAGCTGGATGAAGATTCTTCAGTGTTTCTGTGATCACCACGCTCACGTCAGGCAGCCGGAGATTACACAAATGGCCTTCTGCCTCCTTCCTCGTACAGTTTTTAACAGCAGGAATGGGCATGTGAGGAAGAATTGAAACACTCAGCGCCGACAGCCATTGAAATGAATTAGTTTCAGCTTTATTGCTATGGACTGGATTTTCCACTCACGTTATTAAACTGCGTTAAAAATGCACTTTCATTTCAGATAAGTACCAGTAATCCTGTTTGCCGACCACAGCAGATGAAGTTAAATATAATTTAAGCAGAAACGGAAACGGGTGGAACAATGTAATCACTGAAAGTGAGATTGAAGTGATGCTATTCTTATCATTATTATTGTTTTCATTACAGCTGGTGTGGGGAGACACCGGTGATGGCAGAAGCAACATCATGCAGGAGGTGAGAAAAGATGGAAAAAGAAATGCTCCATCCAATAACTATCAGAGCCAATAAATCCCTGCTCACTACTGCTTGTCTCTCTTTCTCTTTCTATGACAATTGGCTTGCAGATTGTTGCTGCATGGGCTTACATCCTGTGGCCTTGAGGAAGCACACAGAGCTGGCAACATACACAAAACATGAAGCTACTGTTAATTAGCTGAGTTTACAGGCTGAAAGAACAGTTAGCGGGCTCTTTTATGTGCCGTGCTGCCCGCTGCGGCTGTGCCGTTGGTGTAATGGTGCTGTGCTTGATGTAGGCCTACCTGTCTTTAGCAGTGTGTGTCACTTTTGAAAGGATGTTGCACAAAATGTAAATACCCTGGTTAGATCATCAACACTGTGACAGAAAAAATGCTGTTGTTTCTTTACCCTGCTTTTAATTTATGTATAGATTTTACCTAATTAAAATCATTCATATTGAAATAACATATACTCCATTTTGCCACAATTTAAAATGAGGCACTCATGAGTAAGATTACAGGTTATTTAATGAAAATGTAACAATTGCCTTGGTATTAGCCATTTGTTAGCGTACTAATTACAGTTAATTCTTTTCAATTTTGGGCTGTGCTCCTTTAGGCATTAGCCTTAATCTCCCTGGTGATGAAGTTGGTGTATTAAACAGAAAGCACAGGAGGGAGGGGAGAGTGGACACAGAATTAAACCATCACACTTATAACCACGTTTAACAAACACAGCCACTTGCTGGTTTATTAATACTGATTTGAATCTAAATACCCTTCAGTAAATTGTCAGTGGAGTGAGAACTCATCATATCTAGTTTCATAAAATAGAAGCCTCTTTCCCACATGAAGTTTTCAAGAGCTCTGCCCCTGAAATGTTCCACGGTTGCTTGTTCATACTTGTGCCTCATGTAGCGAGTGAAGTATTCCCAGACAAGAGGGTGGTGGTGAGGAGTGAGTCATAAGGAAAAGGAAGTGACATCAAAAGCACGCTGTTGAAGCCACAGTGTTTATATCGGTAGGTATAAATGGATTGATGTGCAGAGAGCTTTTCTGTTCTGGACTTGAAGAGGACTCTCTTTTTAAACCTCACGAGCCCCGCCAAATCACAGGTGGTGATTTTTCCCAAAAGTTTCCCCCTGCCTTCTCACAGCTACCCACCCTGACTTTATACAGAAACTATCCTTGGGGGGGTGGGGATGTCTGCGAGAAAAAATCTGAATAAAGTCGAGGTGAAAATAGTAAGTTTTGGGTTCACAAATGCTGCCCTGTCTGAGTATTTTGGACTTTTGTGCATGTGTGAATTCACAGAGAGTAGGATTACCAGTCTGTTAAAGCTGCTGTTGGTAGTCATGATATAAACATCATTTCTGAGAGAGATTTTGAACGTCAACACTATGCCTCCCCTCTCTGCTGTTGTAACCCCGCCCACCAAGGGTTGTTTTGCGCGTTCTATGAGGAAGTAGTGGCTTTCGAACCAATCAGGGCGACATAGTGGGGCCGCCACTCGACCAATCAGGACAGAGGGTTGGGGAGTAGCTCTGATTGGTCAGTGATAACGAGAACGAGGGGAATGATAACATTGCTTGATACAAAGGCATTGGAAAACACAGAGATTTCGCCATAATCTCAAATTACTTCACTTACAGATGAGTACTGAGTGGTGTTATGACCTTTTCTCCAAACCCAGCAGAAAGAAAGTACAGTCTTTTACACCATTCCTACCAACAGCAGCTTTAAAGAAATGAGTAGTATCCATGGACTGTATAAATAATGGACGTAGTATTTCTGAACCGTCGAGTTAGAAAAAAATTCATCCCCCGTACAGTGTGTCGATAGAGAAATTAGCTACGTAGAGCCAAGACGTTTTTTTAACCAGGCTGTAAACATGTTTATTAATGCTGCAAAGATCGTCTTCTTTGAATTGGTGTCTATGTGGTTTCCGGTGTTTCTGCAGCCAGCCTCAAGTGGATTCTCGATAAATTGCATTTTATAACACTTCTGCATGGGCTTCATATTTTGAGACCGGAGGTTACGGCTTGGTAATATCTTTATTATCGTAGGCCTGAGAAGCCATTCAAATATCGTGTCTGAGCTTCCTGCCACCAGCTGGGGCTGTAGCTCTGGTTAACAACTACTGCTGAGATGTAAACAAACACTGATGACAGCTAACTTCTTGCAGCGCGGCGTATCTTGGCACTATTAGAACAACAGAAATACAGTTGGCTGTGTCTGGTTTAACCGGCATATAACCACTTGACTTAAGCAATGTGTAACCAGCACAGGCATTTGGACTTTAACCTGCAAGGAGGACTGAAGGCTGGTGGTGCTAGCACTGCAAACCAAGTTGATTTTGTTTACCTGCAGACTCTATTATCCCGTGATTAGCCATGTTAAATTCATTGTGCTCAGTTTTGAATGCTTTCTTAGGTTTTAATTTAAATGACTAAGAAATGAATTTCTTCTGATCAAAGCTAAAGACTTTGATATTAAAATAGATTGGATTAATAAAGGCATGCAGCTCATATCAAAAGTAACACAATTTCTAACCCCAGGAATTATTTCTCCGAGCATTATGGATGCTAAACTTGTCCCTATGGAGACGTTTGCAACCTTTCGGTCTTGCGGTTTCTCAGAATCCATTCATAGGTTGATGCAGTTGATGCATGATGAACTTCTTGTTTCATAAGATCAATTAATGTCAAGAGACTAAAGATTCGATAGAACTGCAAAAACACGAGGATAAAGATCAATCTGCAGGTAAACATCAATGTAAGAGGGCTGAGGGGCCGCTGGAAGCTGAAGTTGCGTTAACAATAAACATGGCGAGGATGATTGTGGTGATCATGACATCGATTCTATCTATTATTATACCTGTTATAAAATTGATAGTACAGAAGAGAAGAGGAAAGGTTATTCAGCCTAAGCAATCAGCATATAAAAGACAGATAATCCTGACAGGTGAACCATTTTCTAAACACTGTTATGGAGACAAAAATAATGCAGATAGTAAATCATGGAAGCAGCACTCTGAATGGCTGTGCAGGGCAGAGGAAAAATACACAATGGTATTGCATTTTGAGAGGCAGTTCAAAAAGACCTTGTCAAGATTGATGTCTCCCCTAGCTGTTGCTATAGTTAATAGTAAGGGAACACTCCTGAAATTAGAATCCACTTCTTTCTTAAAGCGGCACCAGTGAATCGAGGACATCTGAGAGAAAAAAAATGGAAGGGTTCATGTCATTTCTATAGGTTTCCGAGCCACAGCGAAAGGAGAACAGCCAATCTGTGAGGTGTAATGGATATGTCAAGAATTGCTAAATCATAGGTGTCCAAGGCAGAAAGACAACTAACCCAAACATAATGTCATTGTGGGAAGCAGAAAAGAGGCAAATGCACAAAAGAGAGGAGGAAACAACAAAGGGAGAAAAGATGAAGTGTTGCATTTAAATCCAAGAGTGCAAAAATGGGAAAAATATTAACTGTTTATTTCATGCATACTGTTCTTTATTATTACCTATTTGGCATCTCTGTCCGGGTGCATTATGGAAATGAAGTAATGCTACTTTGCTTAACAATAACACACTGACTTTGAATCCTCTTACTTAAGGTTTGATTGCTTCTTGACGGTGGTTTTAAATGAATTGTGTTGAGGAGTGATAAAGAGCTTATTGCCAGGAATAAAAGCCCAGAGCAATGAAGAAAAGCTACACATGGAGTGGCTAGGCGATACAGGCTATTACGGTGAGGGAATGGTGTCCTTGACTGCCAGGACGGCTTAGAATTTTATTTCATCTTGTTTTGCTGGCTGCTGACAATGATGCGTGACTCTGGCACCGGAGGAAGAGGGCAGGCATGAGAGCCATTTTAGATCTCATTTACATATAGTGTGTCTGTAACAGAATAGAGAAAACGCATTTGCTTGTGCATTTGAAAAAAACAAGTGCATTTTTTCCTACAGATGAATACAGTTTGTGTACATTCAGGTGTGTTTGTGCTTTGAAGCATTTTCAAAGTTTGTGTTTAAATGTTCCACAGGGTGTTTTTTTTTTAGGGAAGGTCATGCTCATCATTGTCCTTGTGCTGTGTGTGTGAGTGAATACACACTTTTTATGACCTCCATAACTCACATGCGCTAAATCCCCCAAACCTCATGTAAATTTGGACAATAGAGGACTGGGGTACGCTGGGAATTGTTGTTTATCAGTGCAGTGAAAAGAACGGTTGAGCTGTAATGGCCCTCCAGTGGATTCAGTACACAAACTTCTCTGTACGGCAGCAGTTTCAGGCCTCCCCTCTGAGCGGCACATCTCTGTGTTATTTTGGTTGGCTGCTTGATTTTGGGGGACGAACAGTTCATTGTAGGTCATCACTGCTTTTGTCAAGGTGAGATGTTGCTTTTGTTGCTTGTAGACGCGTCAAATTTGGCAAATCCCTTAAGGAAAAGTTCATGTTTGCTGCCTTCTTTTCAATTATGAATTCAATGTTTAGTTCATTGAACCTCCCAGGTTCAATGAACTTGTAGTGTGACAGATAACAGTTGATCTGTGACCTGTTTGGATCATCCGCCACAGCTCGGGTCACATGTGGTCTGTAGATCGATGGAAAATGTATCCTCATGGTGTAAAATAAATGTACTGCCAATCAATTTCTGTGAAGAGTCACGGTATAAATAAAGCAATGTTTCAGTTGTGTGTTGATGCATGAAGATCTGTTGTACAAATGTGACCACAGTTCAGTCTTTCTTAATTTATTTTAAAAATGTTTATTATTTGGGCGACTTAAACGACTTAAATTTAAAGAAACTAAAACAGGAAACTGGAGAGAGACATGCATTTAGGTGCCACAGGTTAGAATTGCTGTCTGCCTCGAGGACCCTAGTCTCTGGTGCGCACAATTTAACTGCTGTGATAATCTGCCACTCCAAGCTCAGTCTCTTTTTTAATATTGATAAAATTTGCCCAATTTTACACATAGAAGTCTCATAAAGTGTTTATATTTCATCATGTATTTCTACTTTGTATCAACGGTGCTTAAGCCATGCTCCTCTCATTATCACAGTGTCTGCTTTTATTTTGAAAGTAGAACCAGCTTGTAGTTTTGTGACAACACTCAGTGCCTCAAGGTTAGTAATGTTTTGTCTGTCTGTATCAGTAAACTGAGACATATACAATAGACATACAACTCTGATATGAAGTGCTTCGTTCAGTCCAAAACACAATGCATTCACACTATTGACAAGGATTGACTGTGCTCTAGTATCTTATATGTATGTACAAAAATAATCTTAACTCTTCAATTTAATGTTCAGCCTTAACCCTCACAGTTCTTGTCAGTCAAGATTTTCATTTACAATGTTAACACTTTGCAGGCATTTTTTCAAAAAGTTGGTCTTGCTGTAAAATAGAGTTTGTGATAAGAACGCTTCTTTGGGGTGGGGGATGAATTGTTTTGTGTTGTTTTTAAAGCAGTATGAGAGGGACAGTCTTGTCTAAAACCAATTCAAAGATTGACTTTTTATCATACCCCAAATTTTTGTTTTTTCTAGGTAAGATAAAATTAGTTGATGAAGTAAAAACAAACTAATGTGTAACCCTGTTATTAAACTTACGCGTCCTGTGGAGCGTAGTGCAGGCTCAGAGCAGCCAGGATCAGCTGGGTCCAGCATAGAGAGAACTACATAAAAACAACAGGTCACAGAGCCTTTCTGTGGTTGAATTTCTGCTCATTTGGATAGTATCCTGTTACTTTTGTGCTTTAATTATCACTGAGTATGCTGCATACCTATAAAGTTTTATTATTTTGGAATTGGCGGATGTTGCATGCGATCCTCATGCCTGACTTCCTGTCCAGGTCGTTCTTTTCTGTGCAGATTGATGCAAGCTGGACGCGGGCTCCGTCGAAAGTAGATTTGAAGCGTATCTCTAGCAGAGCAGCGCGGGGTCACGCTCCTGAGACGGAGCTAAGACGTGCCGCAGCGGGCCCTGTGGACACTAGAGCATTGACTAGAATGGGAACGTACCTAACGCAACGCAACACATCCTGTGGATTTTAGGGGTATCCGGACGTGAACAATTTATACCAGTGACTAGTAGATTGTATTTGTTGCTAAACAGCTAATTAAGCTAACATTAGCTACAAGAGTTGGTAGAAAACTCTACCTTGAGCTTTCTTTTTCGAGCTTCAGGTGGATTTGTTGAAAACCTAAATCTTCCAAAGGAGTGTTACATAGTGTGTGTTTGAAAATTCCATGTATGATATATTGTTATAAGCTGCATATCCCAGAAACAACCAAGGCTGTCAGCAGGGAAGATTCAGGTGTTACATGTATCCAAGAAAAATGTGTGGCTTCCATACTTGTTTCTTTTTTTGGCAACTCTTTGACTTCTAATTTCTAGTATACTGAAACCTAATCATCTCCAAATTTAGTAACGACAGTTAAGGCCAACATTGCCAACGTTTATGTAAAATCTCTTTGTATCTACTGCCACAGAGTCAAGGTGTTAGTCATGTATAAGGCTTAAACAGGCTTATAATAGAACCAAAACAAACACTGGTGATTCTTTGGGGTTTGAAAAGGCTAGAAAAAAGAAACCATCCTCCAAAGTCTTAAAATACAGTGTACCTCTCTTTTGACAGGCACATACACAAAAAAACAACACACACCTTCAGCAAGCTGAGGATTTCCAAGACGTGACATGCCGGACACTAAGCTAGGACTGGACAAATGCTAATCTGAGGAGTATTTCAGTGAACAGCCAGTTTTACTACATTAAATCCATTCACACAAGTGCTACAGACAAAGATATGCTGCTAACACCAGTCTACAGCCTCTTCTTTAAAGCAGTAAATACTGTATGTCTGCGTCACAGGTTTGAAAATAATAAGATAAAAAGGTCCATCAGTGATCAACCCAGCTGATAGAGGGTAAACACATCGATGCTCAGTGATGAAGAAGCTCTTACAGAAGTACACAGTTTGTTCTTGGTAGAAAAAAAACTTGAAAACAGTGTTGACTTCATGAGTCAGGCATGCCAGAAGCTGTTACTCTTTAAGTAAAGTTTATGTCCAGTAATTATCTCATGATGCTGCATGTTTTCAGGCATACAGAAAATAATGATCGTGAGCCAAAAAGTGCTTGAAAAATTTCAGGGGTGAGACCTCTCCCTCTGATAGGTTTAGGCATTTCAGACATCCTTTTCCAAAGAGATTCGGCCCAAGCTTTTCCTCCACTTAAACACAGAAACACTGAGGATCAATTTGTGGGATTAGTGGACACTGCTGAGATAAAGTTGGTGCTGAAGAGGCCCACATGACTACTGTCCCCCCAGTGTCCTGCTAAAGTCCTCTTAGCTCCATTCCTGGCTGCAGACTAAACCCATCCAAACCCCAAATGCAATCACAACCTCGACTCCCTCCGAATCATCAGCTCCGACAGCCCCGGCCTAAATTGCAGCTCCTCCAGCCCTCCCTGCCTCGTCTCCTCCCAGAACTTTATTTAATGAGTGAAGTTTTGTGGTGGGTGTTCGGGGGTCTCACGCCAGGCCCGCAGAAACAGAGGAGGAGCTTTCATAAAGCATGGGTGAACAAATGGGATTTAACACACAAGAGGCTCTGATGGCCTATTAATTCTGCTTTGGCTGGCGTCCAGAATGAGCCCTGCCTCTCTCCTAATTGGAGAACGGCTAATTTCTATCAGAGGTATCAGGAGACTTTTTTTTCCTCTGTGCAGGATGCATCCACATAACTTTAATGGATTCATTCAAGGGCTACGGCACGCAGACATTGATTAGATTGCCTCTGAGGCCCTGCTGCTGGTCGCTTGACATAGGCAGCAAATGAAATGTGACCTCTGGTAAAAGGCCTGAACCAGCCAGCTCCAGTCTAATCCATTAGCTCAAAACCTTCCCCAATCCCATTTAATTAATGAAGTGATTTGAAAAAGGGCGAACATTTACCAATCCTCGGGACTGGAAAATAGTGGGCATGTGAAGCAACAGCCGCAGCCAAAGTAAAAGCACCAGAGTTGGGTTGCAGAGTAATCGTTTGCAATGAGATGGAATATTATTCCAGCCCTGAGACAAGATGATCCGACCACAAAACACATACAGATGTGCCGTAATGAGTTGGGTTAAGGAAAATTGCCTTTCTTTGGCTGCAGCGCTTAAATATTTGTCAGCAAGAGAAAAAGTCAATTTATTCAAATTCATCAAAGCCAAACAGTGACAGCAGGGGAGGGGAGCGAGCTAATCAGCGAAATGTAAAACAGAAGAGAGGAAAATATTTCCCACTTTTTGTCTGTAGAAAGAATTTAGCAGCATGTTCATCTTGGCCGTGCAGCTGTGATCTGCACTCATCAGCTGCACTTCAAATCTGCTCTCTGGAATTCACATTTTGTACACTCATTTAACGAGAATGCCTTCCTGTGCGCGGGGTCTTTATGCACGCTGTTGTAGCACAGTTATTTCTCAGGCACAGAGCTTCAATGTCAAAAGAAAGACAAGCACCAGATCTCTGTTGCTGCATATGTTTCATTACTTATAATTCTAATTGAATTCATTTATTTATCTTCAATTAATAATTTATGATGCAACACACAGTGGTATGCAAATGAACAATTTAAATTTAATGAGTTTTTAATGACCAAACAAATAATTAGTGGAGCCCGGTGTGGTGTGCATGTAATTTGAGAGGGAATGAATTTGAGAGCTTTGTTCAATGTTTGAGCACAGACAGGCTAATTTACTTATAGAGCAGCTTATGCAGCAAAAGAACAGTCTGTACATATAAAAGCACGAGAAAAATCATTACCTCAAGGTTATTAGGAAGTCTCAGAAAAGGCCAGTCCTGGACATGTAATGCTAAAGAAATAATGTGAGCCATTACATTCCACACAATCATGGCAAATAGAGGCACATGCTCTGAATATAACTCACACGCTGACAAAGGGAAAATCCACTACGGATATCCGAAATATTCCAACTATTCCCATTGGTGTGGGAGAAAAAGGCAGAGGGCTACATGCCACTGCAGCCAAATGGCATTTGATAATGGCTTTTTTTTTCAGCAAACCCAAAAGACATTGTTAAGATTTACATTTTCAAATATATGCTGACCTTTTTTCCCTCCTCTCCTCTGTTCGCTTGTCATCAGCGATGTAATTGAATCAATATATTTCCTGATAAGCCCCGAGATTGAATAAGGTCACAGGAAGCCATGTGTGGACATTAAAAATCATTATTCTACTCAAATTGAGCAGAGATGGCATGGACCATTCAGGGTTCAAAATGAAATTATATTAGAGTCTATTACACTTTTACAATTATAGAGACGTTCCAATATTACAACGGGAAATGAAGTCATAATAAAAAGCCCAGGGGTGTATTACAAAGAAATGACCCAACTATTTTTTTTCCACTTTTGCACTGTTATTGAATTGATGAAGAGAACTTGGTGACATTACATTCACAGATAAGTGACCTTATTCATGAAAAATGGAGGAGCCTGTTTCACTTACTCCATTTTCATACTTGGAGTTTGCAGTGGAGCAGTTTTTTCCTCCACCTGCAGGACCTTGAGTTGGTAACTGTGTGCACATTTACATTTGCTTACACTTTCAGGAACAAGTGGTACCGATGTAGCAGCTCAAGTGGTTGCTGCTCTAATTGCCTTTAAGCATACATTTATTTTAATTATTCATTTATTTTTCTGGGATATGGGATTTTTTGCTTTGTGCAAATGTCTTTGCAGCAAAAGCAGCTAATTAAATAGCCCAATAGAGTTGTGCAATTAAAAGACAAAGTTCCAACTCTGTTAATCCAATACTCCAGAAAAAAAGTGGAAAATTAAATTTAACCACACTATTAAAGCCGAGTTTTCAGTCTAAACTCTTAAATTATGTCTAACTATCAAATTAGATAAAAGTCCTTTTTAATTGAGTTACTCATTGAAATGAATAACACTTATCAGCGATCGACTTATCAACCCTGCATGAAATAAGAATAAAACCCTTCCTCCAGGCTTTAGTCATTCTTATGGACTAGTTTCTTATAGTTTACACATTTAAAGATCAGGCTCAGTGTAGCTCAAATGGGACAATTATACGGCTTCACACGTTTAAAGTGGTGACCTGTGATTTGTCTGCACTGTCTCGTTCGTGCGGAGGAAGAGGTTCATTTTCTGCAGTTGTTATACTTGTGTTTCACTTAAGGCACAGCCCCTCCGGTCAATTAGGCGTGATGGTCACAATGTCTGCAGAGCGCTAACAGTGTGCTCTTTAAAGCCTGTCAAATGACGGCGAGCGGGGGGGAAACCCGGTCGCCTGGAAACGACGCCGGCTCCCACAGCCATCATCACCATCATCATCACCATCATCATCATCATCATCGCTGGATGTAAATAGCCTTTCATCTCAGGTGGAACAGAGCCGTTGAGCGAGCACACCTACGTCGCCCTGTTTAAACTGTGAATGCAGAGGGATGAACGGTAATGAAAGGCCCATTTACACCATCTATTCCACCTCCACCTCTCCACTCTTTTTGAATATAAAACCTCAGAGTGGAACGTTTATGAAACACATAATGACAATCTAAATCAGTGGGCGGCTTCAATCTACAAGGATTAGTGGGCTTGATGTAGTTCAACACATGAAGGCACACTTGTCGCCTTATTACTGTAAGAGCTTCAAAAAATCCTCCCTGAAGGAGGGAGAGAGAGAGGAGGGAGGGAGGGGGAACACTCGACTATGCCACACATCTCTGGCAGCAAATTAGGGCCTGTGCTATCTATTCAGTATGGGGAAAAAAGAGGCAGAGAGATACTTGGCCTGTCACATTTCTCAGGTAGAAGAAAATAACTCTGTGGTGGGTTTTTTTACTTTAATGATATGCCCAGAACATTACTGCCTCAACAGAGCCGAGCAACTCTGCAGACAGGGAGTGATATGACTGTGTATACTGCTGTGTTTGAAACAGACAGCACAGTTCATTAGAGGTCTGCTCTTTCTGGGTTTTTAAGAATGTCTCTATCATTTGCCAACACTCTGAAGGGACAAACTACAGGCAGAAAAGATCATAGTAATAACACAGCTGTTTGTGTGCAGATGAGTCAAAAACAATCAAACTGTTACACAGCAGATGTTTCTAATGCTGCTTGTTGCACTTGGATTTGACATACTTGGACTTAAGTGGACAAACAAATGTCTGATTGGTGTGCCAGATTGGCGTAGCGGTTAAATTGCGTGCCCCATGTTCAGAGGCTAAAGTCCTCAAAGCAGGTGGCCTGGATTCATTTTCAATATGCAGTCCTTTGCAGGATGTCACCCCCCACTCTCTCTTTCCACTGTCCTACTCCATCCACAGCCCTGCCTTCCAAAACTAAGGTATAAAAGCTCAACAAAATAAATAAATACATAAATAAAAGTCTGAATAATGGACAAACTACGGAGCAAAGAAATGCACTTAACCAGGAAGTTTGTGTGCACAATGTAAACAAATTCAAAGCTTATTCCGTAAGGCAACTAGACTTGGTAAAAATTCTTGAAGAAGTTTCACCTCTCCTTAGAAAGGCTTGTTCAGTATTTTCTAGCTCTTCCCCAGTCTGGTCAGAACTGGAGAAGCCTTTGAGATGAGAGGTGAAACATCTTCAAGAATTTCTACCAAGTCCAGTTGCCTTACGGATCAAGCTTTGAATTACCATGACCTGGATGACTGAGAACCTGTCTTGAGTCTGGTCCGGACTCTTAGGGATTTAAGGGTGGTTTCTCAACTTTTGAAGAAAGAATACAAGTCTTATGATAAGGAGACTCGAACACTTACTCCACACAACAAAAGTCAATAAATGGATACAAACACTTTCTCAGGAAACTTTAAACTTAGTCATAGAGCAAATGTTGGGGTGGTTTGGTGTTCAGGGGTGGTTTGGTGTTATAAGGAACATTGTTGAATGTCGATGCAGCATTGTTGTTTTATTTTGAAAGTTGATAAGTCTCTCTATAAGCTACTGTTCCTGAGACTAACTTCCTAGAGGGTTAATCTTCTCTGAGTAGCTTGACACAGCGGAACAACTAGGGATGCAAAAAGTGACGTGCTCAGGTTTTTGGTTCAGCAGAGTTCAGAACCCATTCCGATGCGGATTGGTTTGAATTTAGCCTCTTGAGTTGTTAAGTATCCATACCTGCAAAACTTGAAAAGCAACTTATGAGAAAAAGTCTGAGCCAAAAATGGAACTCGAAATGGAAGACTGTAGCAAAGAAAAACAATGAACCTGAAATTAAAGAGACAAGGGTTGTTGGGAATGTTGATTGTCATTTTAGGTCTGGCTGAACATCTTAAATTAAAGCTCCTGTGGAGTTTTTCACTGGTTACGAAACTACTAAAACTAAAACAAACGTGCCTTCATAACCTACAAAAAGAAAGGCCACTGACCACATAGAAAACGATTACTTGTATTTAGTTATTTGTAATGTCTGAAGCACTGGTCGGGGGGTAGGTGTCAGTCAAAGTTACTAACTACACACTTCCGAAACAGTCATTGTGACCATTAAAATAGGCATGGAGTTTATTCTCTCTCTTTTTGAGAGGTGCTCTATAAATAAATCTTACTTACTTACTTACATTGTGGACAATATGGGATTAAATCAGTAAAGAAATAAGAGGTACTGTTTTGTCCACAGGGGGCAGCAGAATCAATGCAAGCTGAAAGTTCCTCACAGGAGCTTTAAAATCATTCCAGTGCATTGTCATCAGCTGCAGAACTTGTGACACCAACTTTTTTTTCTTACAAAACCGATTTAGCACCAGAAATGGGACCTTAGTCTTGTTCTTTTTTCTTGAGATCTACACATTCTGTACTAAATTTGGTTAGAAGCTACCTATGATGATGATGATGATGTTGAAGGCTGTTAAGAATCTTTGTCATTGACTGACAATCGTCACAATACTGATTGCTCTCCTACAGCTTTATGTTTAACATTTACACAAACACAAGTATTATTCGGAGTTCACTCGAGGTGCTGTGGCAGTCGTGCTCTGCAGTCTGATCGTCTCCTTCCTCAGCCAAACTGGCTCGCTCCATCACCCCGGTCTGTTGGAGGCCCGATGGTGATGAATGTCTTTTCCTTTTTGTGAAGTCCCCTGTACTGCTCCAGCATGCCAGGCAGAATGAAAAACAGATTAAAGAGGCAGGAAACCGACACAGAGAGGATGTTTGGCTGTTGGCTATTGAGTTATCAGCCCTTTTCACACCTAATGAAACAACTTTCAGCACCGCAGCTTATTAAATATCCCCCAGTCACTGGGCAGAGCTGTGGAGTCGCCAGGCCCTGAGAAAGCTACATTAGATTTTAATTAAAAACAAACAAATTACCCAGAGCCACATGCATCCAGGAAATTTCACTCAATTCAAATAGGATCCAACTTTTAACTGTAGATTGATGGAGGAGGTTTCAAGGTTCACTCTTAAAAAACACCTGAATGTCTATTAATGCTGAGGAGTGAGTTAAAGACGCTTTCATGAGACTTTTGTGAACTAAAAAACCTAACTACAAATAATAAGATGCAGGGACACCGGGTGAAGCATCTACAAATGCATCCTGTGAGCCCAGCGAATAGGAAATCATCAATTAATAATTCATTATTTGATAATCAATCTTATCTTGTCGACCTCCACTTTGGATTTTATCTTCAACACATCCATAGAAACTCTGAAAAATCACATTGGCAAGCTAATAATAATTTCTGTTCCCTTTGTTCTCCAAGAATTTAAAAAGATTCAATCTTAAGAGCTAAATACGCCCCTAAGCTGCAAGTTCCTCTGAGATGAAGCTGTCAGATCATAGCAGCCTTTCTCTCTGGAGATCCAGGTATTAAAATTAGAAATATTAATCAGCCCATTAAGCCTTTCTGTGTGTTCATATTGCTGTTTTAATAAATCTATCAATTTCTCCATCACTTTGTTCAACTGTTTCTTTCTTGTCCCTCCATCCTCAGCAAAGCGACACTCAGACATCCGCTTTGAGGGCGCTGTCTCGTCTCATCGCAGGTTTGTTAAAGCGGCAGACACTGAACACATCCTCCCTCCTCATGAAGAAGTCTCAGCTCATCACCAAAATACAGCTATGTGAAATTATACGAACATGTGCATGGACTTTTTTTCCATACACAAATGAAGACAGAGTGGAAGCTGGCTGAGAGGCTGAAGGGGCATCTGTCCCAGCAGCTTTAACCAGTGTGGACTACTCCTCCTTCTTCTCCCCAAAAGTCCCCCCCTCCCTTCATTCTCTCCCTCTGGATTTCTGCTGTCCTCCAACTGCACACGTAGCAGGCTTGTTCCTTTCATTTGGATTTGACCCCTGCTTACCTTACTTCCGAGTGGGCTTCATTAAACGTCTTTCTGGCTGTTTCAGGGCCTTCTCTTTCTCTCTCTCTCTGAGACGCTAACTAAGTGGGAGAATAGTAACAAAAGGGAAGCCTCCAATGTGTAATTCTCAGTGGAGAGGGTGACCCCAACTTCAGGGAGGAAAAGAACCTGAGGATAATAGCAAATGAAGCCAAGGGCTGCGTTAATGGGCAGCCAAAGCACATAGAGTTCCTGCTTGAACTGACAGACATGTATATTAATACTCAGCACTTTTTTATCGAAGTGGAAAAATATGAATATTCATCCTCATTTATATTTCAAGGCATTTCCATTCCTGCGGGGGCCTTGGTGGGTTTTGACCAATTTCCATCCCCATTACAGAAATGACAGCTCTCACTCTCGGGCCCTGACAGAGGTCTGCCCAATGCACAGGAGGTCTTCCGAGGAGGGAGCCCGCGCCCGTTCCCAGCTGTCCACAAACACTCATTAACAGAGGAAAATATCCAACGGAATCTCTGTGAGAATTTTTAATCACACAAAGGTCCTGCTAATTAGGCAGCTGATGGGGCATGGAGAGCACAAGGACGAATTCTTTAAACAAAGGACTAGAAACTTTAGGAGCCTTAATTACTCGGGCAAAGAGTTCATTTCAGAATGGCAGAGCACATCATTCCACTAATGAGACCAAGTGGCAGCACATATTAGTGAGAAATAATGTGGAAAGTTCAATTACATTGTGCTTTTGGAGCCTTTTCCCTCTTTCCCTCCCTGCTACTTATGCACACACATAAGACAAAGCCCGGGCCAGCGCAGGAAGCAGGCAGGGGCGGAGGACACGTAATCACTGGCACCAGCTCTCCGTTCTTCACGTGGATCTTGGCAGGCTTGATCATCTTAATTGCCCATTAGAATGTTCTCCTGTTTGAAAATGAATATCATTATGGCCCCCAGTTCTGGCCTTAGCTGAAGAAATACTTGCTGCAAATTTCTCCATTCAATCCCGCATGTGTCTTGAATTCCAAACGCACCATTGACTACCAATTTGCAGTAACCAAATCCTTAGAAATGCTATGAATTAAAAGGCCAAAGGTGGTGTTAATTACCAGGAGGTAAGACTAACTCTTTTTGTGCTTGCTACATGGACAGATAGTCGTAAAGAGGATGCTGTGTGTGGTCCTGTTGTTGTTGTGGATCCTTTTGATTGTTTACACAAACTGTGTCTTTAGAGGGGGGGGGGGGCAAAATCTTTTTGGGCGGGGAGCGGCCGGGACACTTACTTAATAGGAGTAGTGTGCACACACACATGTTGATAGCAGTGATTTACCATTTGTGGTCCCATAAATAAAGTCTCCTCTCACTACTATTAAGGCATCATTGTATCAACTATCACATTCTGTTATTGAATTATTTTGTAATAATAATAATAGTCATGAACTTTTTTAATGGAAAAAACCCCAACAGAGCAGCTGTTGATAGCAAATCACAGCTAAGGGTTGCATCTCTAAAGAGTGGAACAGCCAAGGAAAATATCATTCCTTATTGGTTTACTTAACTTCATATGCTGCCTTTCATTATAAGACTCTTTATACTGATATTAAAACAACACTGCCTCTTGGGAAATACACAAACCATCTTGCTTTGAGGATTTGGCTCCACTACTGAGACATTTAAAAAAAAATCAGCACCCAATTTCAAAGTCTAAAGATGACGTTATTATCCTCCTTGTGCAGTGAGGGTGTCAAAGCAAAGATATACCCTCCTGTATTTAGCTAATATCATTAGCCACAATCTTAAATGTTGTTTCACACAGTGTATGGGTAAATAGTTGTGAATGAGAATCAAATAATGTGCCACTGAAAGGGTAATATATGCGCATTCTCACCTGCATAAAAGATTGTATTAAAAAACCTAATGCCCACATCAGGAGGTGCCTGGATACCAATTACAGCAAGCAGGAAGCAAATTTCCCGTGAAATAAAACAGCTAATGGGAAATAGAAGGCGGCAGGCAGCATTCCTTATTGCCCGCTAAGCTGGAACAAGGAAAAGAGGCAGGCGGAGCCCGATGTCCACCACTGGCCTGGTCTTAACCACACTGGAGTCAAATACATCATGAGGACCATTAGAAACAAGATAGTTAAATATAGTGTGCTCAGGATGATGTCACTGCCCACACATAGGCTACTCTTTGTCCTCAATGTTAGAGATTCAGGGTCTTTTTTCTGTATTTTGTACTGATTTCTAAACTCACTATTAATACATGAAAGGCTTTATGAAGCATTACAATCGATATCATTTCATATTTAAAAATATGTTCATCATTACCTTTTGTGAAGAGATACATAATATTTGACATGTATAAAAGGATGATAGGGATGGGCATTGTTGGCAATGTATCGACACCAGTACTATTTGTCGCTACTGATTCTTATTGATACTCTTTTCAATACTTCTCTCCATCATTTGGTGCAAAAAGTAAAGACATGACATGATAAGATGGAAAACGATTCAAATCTTTTTTACAGCTGCTTCTCTGATAACAAAACCCTTTATCCAGGCATGACGCACACATTCTAGCACGAATCAATCTGTTGGTTTTACATGGTGAAATAAACTGAGTGGTTTGATGTAAAACACAAACCTAATGATTCTGTTTACTTCTTTAACACCTGAATTAAAGCTAGGGTTGGTAGTCACGGAAAACTAGCATGAATTTGAATGTAGCATTTCCTCAGGACTCCGTCTAACCCCTTCCCCCCCTTCCCTCAGAGCTCCTCCAAAACGACGCCCCTGCTCAAATGCACGAGCGCTGCTGATTCGTGACCATATGATGGTGACTGATTCAAAACCGGTCCTCAGCACATCGTTTGTGTTTTGCACTACGTCAACTCATGCCTCACTCAGCGGTAAGAAAGCACCAAAACATAATAGTGAAAGTTAAACAGAATGGCAGGATGGGATTTGATTGGTTTCATAATTTGGCTCCTGATGGCAGGGATTGGTTGGTTCTTTCCCAGGTTTACTCCGGCTGTAGATAGCGGCTTTTTTTCACTCTTTTTTAAGAACACATTATGTATTGATTGTCATCGGGACATTAAGATCATTTTAACCAGTATAACAAAAAGTGTATCTAAATCTGAATACCAACCCCAGCTTTAAACAGACTTTTCAGAGTATCTAACCCAACGTTCGAAGCTCACACAATAGCGGAATAGGAAATATGGAACTAGAGATTTCTCAATTAAAAGGAGATTGCAATTAAATGTTTGTAGTCTAGGACTGTACATGATAGCTTTTATAGGGATGTATACATTTTTCAGTACACTCCCCACATAGTTAAATAACCTTGGAATCTCTGACTGTAGCATACGAACTCTTAGTGTTATTTGTTTCTACCTACTGAAAGCTACCTACTTGGTCCTGAAAAATCACAAATAAAACACAAAAAAGTCTGTTTTTTGATACTCATCCTTAAACAAAAGAGTAATTGAACCCTCAATAACCATGAATGTCTGATTCAAACAAACTCAGTTATGGTGTACGCTGTGAGGACCTGAGGGATCTTTGTAAGCAGAAGGGGCAGATTGTCAAGTTCCCTAGTCCACTACCTGATTCCTACTGTGCTACAAAGACATCCTCAATGCTTCATGTCAGCTCTTGTCCCAGGGACAGTTTCGGACAAAGGGTAGAGGTGGAGTTGTGTCGTCCATCTTTAAATACCGCCAATGGCAGCAAATGGTCCTTGATTTATTTTTAACCCTTTGAAAAGAACATTACACTCCTCAAACTTGACAAAACTCCTCCAAAGCTAAAGAAGCTAAAACTCTTTGGATGGGTTGCACTTCTCATAACTTGACTCTGACATGGAAAATTGGTTAAGAGGCACTTTAAAACATGACCCAGGAATCATTTGAGTCTCTATTATAACCAGCCCTTGTCTTTTTCAGAACACTGTTATCTGTTTGTACTTCCTTTTCTCAGGGAGCTGAGTGGGTCACATGAGCTGCCTTTCTCTGCAGAGCCCCATTATAACAGAAATTTGGAAATCAAGAGCATGTTGACTGTGTGCTCCCTTGCTTACAGCCTGCACACAGCCTAACCCGCAGAGAATAGTCTGACCAGAGAAGACCCACCAGTGAGGGAACCTATTGATTTTTTTTTCTCCCCATGTTCTCTCTGCCAGAGTTGTTTGTTTCTTTTTGCTCATTGGCCCTGTTTTATTTACAGGCAGTAGGATCAATAGAGACACTTCCTCACTCGCTTGTTTCCAGCTATATGAAAACACATCTCTCAGCCTCTTAAGCACACTGGCAGATCTACATCATTTCTCCAGTGGTTCAGATAATTTCAGTTCAAATGATTGACAAGTGCAATTGTGCAAAAAGCCTTAGCTGTATAGAACGCACTGAAGTGAAATCTTTATATATATATATATATTTGTGGAAACTCTTCTGAGCTGTCACAAACTTGGAGAAATATCTCCCAAATATTGACCTTTGCAGCCAGGAAAGTGTAAAATGTGCTTTGAAGGCTTTGTTTTTTTAGTTAAACTGGATAGGAGGTTTAGTTTGAGATTGTCTGTACCTATTATGGCTACAGATCAATATGTTGGTCATCTTGGAAAACCTCTACAAATTAAAATTGTAACACAACAGTGGGGAAAAGCTCGACCATTGAGGCAGAGGTACTGATTAAAGTGTGTGTTTGTGCAAACTGTACTCCCCTAGCTTTTCACCTTTTGACCGCTGTGGTCTGATCTATATGTTGGTGCAGCTCAACTAAATTGTCCTTCTTTGTCCATGTTCAGAGATGACTATGAAACACCTAAATGACATGCTAACAACAAAGCCTTCCAAAGGTTGAGGAGTTATGACTCTGACTCTCTGTTCATTGGTAGCAACAGAGAAGTCTGACACACAATCACCTTTTGTTGCTTTGTTTTTTTTTCTTTTTCTTTATGTTTGTTTATTGACTATATATCTTAATACAGTGCTCATAAGTTTACATACCCTGGCAGAATTCATGGTTTCTTGGGTAGTTTCTGTTGTCTTTATGATATAAAAAGAGTAAACACAGTTGTTTGATACAAATTTTGCTTCAACCAACCACTAACCATGAGTGAAAAAAAAGTTTTTCTCTTACCATTCATATTCTCTGAAAAATGGCCAAAATAAATCACAAATTCTGCCAGGGTATGTAAACTCATGAGCACAACTGTATAATCATAAATGATGTTTTTAATCTGGTTAATTAAATCTTATACTTTTTTGCATTTATTCTGCCTGTAGGTAGCATACTTGTATGTAAGTTACCATTTAAATAATGTTAAGTTCTAAACGTTTAAACCTCTAAGTCTGCAGAAACAGGAAGTTATGGTGGATGAATAAGTAAACTACTAATGAGAGTCATTATCAGTTTCCTTTACTATGGTTGTAGTTTTTCACTGCGCTAACCCAAAGTGGTTTCATTGTTACATGATAACAAAGGTCTTTACGTAATTATTTCAAGCCAAACTATAATTTTTTCCTGAATCATGTCCAACTCGTCTTGTAAGAAATAGAATTGGTGTGCACGCTCAAAAATACTCAAAAACAAATCGATGCTCTTTCTTTCTTTTTCTTTTTTTGTGCTTTTTGTTCCCTTTTTCTTGTACTGTGTTATTATTGTTATTATTTTTTGGGTTGTTTTGAGTTTGGGTTATTTTCTTTTATTGTAATTTTTCTTTTAATGTATGTAACAATATGGAAAAAAATGCAATGTACTTGAAAGTACAGTGATCTGGAAAGTTGAAATTGTTTTCCATGGATAAAGTAATAAAAAAAAACAACAAACAAACAAACAAAACAATCGATGCTGACACAAAGTGGGTAATATAAGCGCTTTCGAAAACACTGACGAAAGCCTAGGACTAAAATGCGTTGGTTTCAATCATCAACTGTATAAAATATGGATGTAGTATCCGTGACGTCACCCATCTGTTTCTGAAGAGCTATTTTGAGACCAATCATCGGCGGCAGCCATATTGCTTCTGTCAAGCCAGTGTGACGTAAAGAGGCGGAGTTTGAGCCTCCTAGCCAACAGCTACAGTGTTCCTGCAGTCAGCTGTGCCTCTCATTGGAAGACTCGCAATCTCAATATCTGCGAAATTGCGGTGTTAGAAAAAAAATCGCCCCCCCTCACAGTGAGAGCTGATCGAGAAATGAGCTATCCAGACTACACTCATCTTTTGTACCAGGTTGTAAACATGTTTTCTTTCTGCTGTAAAGATTGGCTTTTTCCCATTCATGTGTATGTGGTTTCTGATACTTCCGGAGCCAGCCTCAAGCGGATTCTCGATGAACTGCAGCTTTTAGCACTTCCACATTGGACTCATATTTTTAGATCAGAGGTTGCCGCTTGGTTTCAATAAGCTACTGTAAATTTCTGACATTAAAAGTTTTGAACTTTATTGCAAGTGACATTTTTCATTTGTATCGACTCATTGAAACTTGTCTCAGTTGTGTAAGGGCAGAACAGTATTTTCAGTATTTGGGACTGTAAGACCTTTCTCGGGGAAAAGTTTGATATCATACTTGCATTTGTCCAACCATTAGCAAAACTGCTTATCTGTAAAAGGGTGCAAGAAACAAGCCAATCACACCTCATGTTGGACATGATGGGGTACAACCTGGAATAGTCTCCAGTCACATATGGGCTGGCACAAGTACAGTAGAGAGATGACCATTAACGCTCAACTTAATGCCATAGACTATTCATATAAAAAATTAGACGTCATCTATTAGTATCAGTGGAAGCACAATAAAGACTAAACACAACAGTTGCCCAGGCACCTGCTGATATGGAAATGCTGCCTCCAACTAACTTCTGACTTTTCTGGTAGGCCCGAAGCCTCCCAGCAAACAGCCACAACCTGTCAGTCAAATCAGCAATGCCCCAAATTATGCCTAGTTATGCCTCTTAGCCTTAAAACAATAAAAACAGATGAGTTCTAAGAATATATTCAACCCCCTACATTTTTTTACCAATAAAGAAATTAGCTACCGAGATCAGCCTCATGTGGACAATTGACGAACTGCAGTTTTCTGCTATATTGCAATGGCTTCACTTTTCAGCCCCTTGATTCACTACAATGAGGAACCAGAATCAATAAACATGCTTTTGGACTGTAAAAAAAAAAATAATCAGGATCAGGATAATTTTAAGTCTTTTAGGGTAAAAATTGTAAGAACAGAGTTGCTAAATGCTGGACAAATAAATGGAATATTTGTTTTAATAACGAGGTGATGTTTCACCTTTATATGCATAAGATTGTTCTTCTACAAGTTCAACAACAACCACTCTGCATCTTAAGTCTCAGAGGTCTTGGGAGTAATGGGGTTTGTACTTTATAGACTGGCCCTCCTCGCCCCCCTCCTGTTGACAGGCAGGCTGCTCCTGCCCTGATGCACAATGCGCTCACACTCATTCTGGTGCAGAGGGTGCTACACATTGAATTAAAAGAGTTCTGATTGATAAGGTAGTTGAAGGCAAATCTGCTCCCACTAATTGTCTTTCAAATGCCCTCATTAATCAAAGCAGCGCTGGCCCCGCTGACGGGCGGTCCTGTCAGCCGCTCTGCTACAGGCTCTCCTCCGGCCACTCACCTCCCAGCGTGACGCCTGCTTCCCCTCTGTCAGCCGCCTCTGTCCGAGGACTACGGGAGCACAGGCCATCCGTCCGTCCGCCGTACACCTGCCTTCTGCCAGACAGGATCTGGCCGCCCCCTGCCACTAGGACGGCCCCAGAGACCAATTTAGCAGCCACTTAATGATTCATGACTTCAAGTGGTGGAAATGAGGGCAGCATATGATAACAGGAATAAACACATTTAATTAGCTCCTCATATACATTATTTATTTATTTACCTGCACTCTGATTAATTTATATATTTTGTGTCAGATGATTTTTTGGTATTCACAGCATCTGGCACAGAGCCTTTGTTGTGTCTCCCTCACCTTTCTTTTTGGATGGGGGGTTAGCAGTGCACCTCCTCCTTATCTGGGGACCTTTTCTGAGGGTGCGGCGGGGTGGGGTACCAACAGGGATTTGGCAAGACCCCTACAATGAAATGAAAGGAAATGGCGAGGAATATTAGACTTTAAAATATACAGTTCCCTGAGCTCTAAGTAGCCTTGTTTGTGAATTTCCTGACAGGTAGTTACTCCCCCAGTTTTCTTTGAGCATAGGGCATACATTTTCATGGAGGTGCTAATCAAAGCTGCGCTGCGGCAAACAGCAGAGCCACAGAAGGCCCAATCAAAGCCGTGTACCTGGCTCTCTTCCATGAGGCTCCAGCAACGCTGATGACAACTCTTACCCTAGCATCTGCCATCACATCCATCACAGGTTGATTTCCTTCACACCTGCTCCCCACATCTATCTCTCTCATTGACACATGAACACAGACTGAACCATGAGCTTGAACTCTACAGCACTAACTTCATGTTTCTGGGAGTTGAGTACATCTTGGATGAGTTACATCTTGTGGCTGAGGAATGATCTGATCTTGTAAAAAAAAGGCAATCCAGTAAAAATTATAGTAGAGTCAGACTTTTATGCAGAATGCTCTTTAATTGTTGTTTTGGTTTGATTTGTGTTGTTGTCTCCTCTTACACTGATTACAGAGTGCAAAAGGAGGAGGAGGTGCATGAAACCAAAGAGACAAAGGTTTAAACACTGCCACTGATACTGTTTCCTCTTAATTAGCTGTTGAAGAAAAAATAAACTATAATTGTCCGCATGGCAGCAAATTAAAACGTCTGGTGTAAAACATGCTCGGAAAAAAGTGTGGGAGTGACCTCCAGTACTGTCCTTTCAAGGCTCGCTCTTTTGTCACTTTTGTAAAAGGAAATTAGTGAGAGCGGTGGGCATGTGATGATGATGATGATGACAGAGGGAGTCAAGGAGGTGAGAAAGGCCTTCATCCAAAGCAGCGGTTGTGGAGATTCCCACTGGCAGCTCTCCTCTTCTCTCCTCCTTCGTCCCTCTTCTCCTCTAATCCCTGGCCGCTGAAGACCTCCAGACGCCCTCCTCTCATAATGACACGGCTATCAAACCCAATTGCTGTGGCTCAGACCCAAGGCAGTGCATTAAACCCCTTAGTGTCTGATTGCTTCTCCAGAGTCAAGTGGTTGTGTCCTCCCTGTCATTCCCCCTGACCACCGTCGCCGTCGCCGCCCCGGCGGCTGGGAGCTGCAGAGACGAGAGCCCTCACACAAGCCTGGTTAACCCGCTCAGACCATTCACACTGACCTCATACATGCAAAGAGGAAAAGGACTGCACAAAAATATACACAAGTTCCATGACGGGCTGCAAGGATATTTTCAAGGAAAAGAAACTAGAGAGAAGAGACTTCCACAAAGTCAAAATGACCTGATGAAAAACTCCCTGTAGGTTTACTACAAGCTCCTCAATAGGAAAGGGTGTCAAATCCTGGGAACCGTGTGTTCCCAAAACATATTTAAAAGTATATTGTTTTGTTTTTTAAATTTCAAATTCACCAGCAAAATAAAGCAACTCTCTTACGCTGTCTGTTAACTAATGGTTAATGGAAAATAAAACATGCAGATTATAATTTCATGGTGAAAAGAGTGTTGTACTGAACAGTACAACACGTTGTTATGGTTATATATAGTAGCACTATCCTAGAGATACTTAACCAAATACAGCTGGCATGATCAAAATAAAAATTGTTTAATCGATAAGTAAAGCTGAAGACACAGAAAACAAAAGGGAGGAGAGAGTGGGGATGACACGCACAAGACTGAGGCCCGGATCAAGCCTGCCAATGATTAGAGTAAGACTGTACCCTCTGTACATGGCACCTGCTCTCCTTACTGAGTCAAAGAGTGCCTCCAAAATTATGAATCCAAGAGTCTAAAGTTGACATTAGAACCCTGCATTCTGAAGTACAAAGGATCTAGAAAAAGCTTAGGTCAACTAAAGTGATTGTACAAAGGGGCTTATTATTCTTGCTGTTGTGAGTGAATTAAGCACCTGTTTTAAGCATGTTAGCATGAAGTCTCACATCCAGTCTTTGTTCATCCAAAACACCCTCAACACAACAGAGCGAATGCTGAGCTCCAAAAACGAAAAACGAAATAAAATTCTGGGCTGTGAAATTCAGTTCTTCACATTTTCTTGGAAGAGAACTCGAGTAGTGTGGAAATATCAGCAGAGGATAACTATGAACAGACCAGGTATGCAAAAAAAGATAATTTCCCAGGTGAATTTGAGAGAGGGTATCAATGAGAACTTTTTGTGAAGTGCAGAACACAGACTGCCACTGCTGTTTTCTACATCAGAGGTTCTACGGTGTAACACTGACTATGGATACTCTGGTTGCTGGAAAGACTTCAGTTTTATTTTGTGCAGTGTAGTACAAGGGTCCATTCTGAGGGTAACAAGTGGTTTGTTTGCATGACTGCAATTTGGATGAGTATAACTTTGGTGCTGAGGTGCATGCCAGTACAGAGGTCTCCAAGTGTTTGTGTTTTGTTTAAGGTAAGAACAACTTACACCAGAAACATTCCTTGATTTCATCTAGTTCAGAACCCTGACACGTATTTTCATAACATTTTTGAATAAATTAATTAGTTTTGGAGACATACTTTTGTTCTGGAAGATTGTTTTATGAGTCAGAGAAAATTAATCGTAATCAAATGTGAAAAACAAGTGAGTGCAAAGAGAAAACAAAAAGGTCATAATTAAATCTGAACATTCAAATGAGATGAGAAGTTTTTCAGAGAGCATGAAAGTCACATTTTTATGACCCTTTTGGTCCGTGCGTTTTCAAAGATGAAAAACAGCGCCACTGCAGACAGCTGTTCATAAAATACACAACGAGTTTTGACTATATTTCTAAACATGTTTTTAATAATATGCACGATTGATTGCTGGGTGTTGGACTCACAGTAATGATTTAAGGAGGGAGCCTTCACTACACATTGCTGCAGGGATGTTGCTACAGTGCAAATGGCAAAGTACAGACCGTGTAGCCTGCACACATAGAGCTGCACTGAAGGGAAAAATAATGGGAATGAAAGAGCAAATATCTGTAAGTATTTGTTTGTCACTGCGTGTGTGTTCCTGCATGTTTGTGTGTACATGTGCATGAGCAGTGTATGTGTGTGTGCTGCTGTGTAAGATGGAGTGCAGTGTCGGAGTTTGGGCAGAAGGTGAATAACTACAGTGCTTACAGTGTAATCATGGTTCCTGTCAGCCCTGCTGCAGGAGAGGAGGGGGCGCCCAGCAGACTGAGCTCCTCGGTGATGAAGTACAGGCACCGAGGAGCGCTCTACACCTGGATATTTATTAACACAGGCCTGACAGTAATGAGGCCTGAACAGGTGGGCTGGGACACACATATCAGAGTGAGGAGCATCCGCCAGGAGGCAGTGGGGGAGACGGTGGAGACGAGTGGGAGAGGTTCACCCCGCAGGAACGCAGCCCTACAGAGAGCTCAGGCTGCACACCCACTCATAGCTACATACACAGCTGACCTGAAACAACAACAAAAACAAGTACCGAGTGTTTATTTCTACTCTGCTGCTCCAAAGTGTGCATGCTACACTTTTGGAAAACTACAAATTTCTTCAGAATTTAATAAATCATCCAAACTGTGAGGTGCAAGAAAGCCTCGCTATTACAACTAAATGTATACAGCTACTTGTTTTGTTGCTTTTTTGTGTCAGAAAACATTAAAATTGCACAAAACAAATGAAAAAAAGAAAGGGAATATGTTGTGGGGTATAATTTACAAGCTAACAGCTGCTATCATAAAACAGTCTATGGATATCTTGAGCAGACTTGCTTTACTTTGACAGGAAACACCATCATTCCATCTTCCTATTCACAGTAAACACCACCTTATTGCTGAAAACGACCCTGTTGGCATTGCTTAAGCTTGATAACATACTTTGAAACTGTCTGCAATTCAGCTGAACACTTATTAAAGAAAGTTGCAGAAATCTGATGGAGAAACCTTCGAAAGAGTGTGACTCAAAGTGAGAAAAAACTACCCCAATGTCTACTTGTAATCCAGAGGCTGATATTAAGAGAAGCTTACAGTCATTAAAATGAAATAAGTAGCTCTCAGTGTGCAGGGTGGACTCAGGGAAGAAAACTCAGTGATACTAAGACTGGGAAATCGCCGATAGAGAGGGACATTTTGCAGCCCTCATTAGGGTTAGGGCAGAGTCGTGTTTAGTGCCGGTTAAGGGCAGCACAGTCTAGGATGTAGTGATTATAACTGCTGTGTTTGTGACTCTGTGTTGCCTCTCTGTTACTGCAGTCATCTTATTAAGACTCTGAGTGAGGCTAATCATTGCTGTCATCTCACGCTGAACAGATGCAGCGAACAAAGAAGAGGAGGAGGAGACCACTGCAGGCCCAAGGTGCATCTGCGGGGGAGGAGAGGAGCTGTGCTGCTGCTGCTGCTGCTGCTGCCTGAGTTGATGCTAGCTGAAGGCGCTCTCCGTCAAGTACCTCGCTCGGAGACTAATGGGTGGAGAAAAGGTAGAGGGGTGACTACGTCCAACATTTCATGTCAAATCCACCTTAATAATTCGTCAGTGCCAGCTGTGAGTGACACAAAGTGCAGGTGAGACGGCGTCTGGTGCACACCCTGAAATGGCACATGGGGAAATTCACTTAACTAATGTGGTGGAGTCTGGATCCAGTCTGGTGTCTTACTAAAGACTGAGACTTGTGCTTTACAGAGGGGACATGAGTCTGAAAATGATTTGGGGTAGAGGGATGGATAATATTTCCACGTGAACGCTCCCTTTTGTTCTCTGTTATGTCTCTCTTTCACTTTCAATTCTGTGTCTTTCTACCCATCCTCCTGCTTGTGCGTGTCTCTCTCCAAGTGTCTCATTCTTTTGAAAATGAGGACCTCAACTAGGACTGCAGACAGACTTTAAAAACCAGAGCGGTGACTATTAACTCATCTCTCCAGCCGTCCTGCTGAGTCTGCTGGGAGCTCACTCTCATTTCCTATGCAGACACTCCTTCCTAACAGATGACCTTGGTCTTATCAGGACAGGTCTAGATCCAACCGAAAGCTGCAAGACTTAATATTACTGTTAAATATATCTGCTTTAAAGGGACGAATATCATTGTTCATCTGTCATTGTGTTCAAATTTAGCCTCCACGAACCACGCTGCATTGTTGCAGTAATGAGAAGTCAGAGATCTCTGCCATCTTAACAGCTTCAACAATACTTCCAGATAAGTCTAATTTCAAAATGTTTGATACAGTAGCTTTGAGCTAACCTACATAGATGCATATCTGCAAAGATGGACCATAAGCTTCTTCTGTAAGTGCATGTTCTGGAAGAAAAGTCCACTTTAAGTGTAATTGGAAAGGCGTGTTCTCTACATGGATTTAAATGAATACCACACATGTCCTGCTTTACACATCAGCTTCCTCTTCTGCAACACTCTCCATTTACAGCCCTCCAGTCAAACCAGTCACATAAGCATACAATAGAGCTTAACAAGCCTATCCTCTACTCTGCCTCTGCAAAGAGGACAGATCTCCAATCTGAAGAGAACAAGCGGTTCCCTTTAAAGATCCTGTGTCTGCGGCTAATATGGTAAACTCCAATAAATGCTTCCCAGCACCCCAGATGGAAGGAATTAGCAACCCCAGACAGTGCAGAGAGGCCGTAAGCCTGTGATATACCTCTGAGATTAATTAGCTTCCAACTTTAGATATTATTATAGAACCTTAGGTTGCCACAGAAATTACCATGTCTTCAACTCTATTGGACAGTTTTGTGCCATGGAAGCAGGCAGAGAGGCGAGGCGCTGAGCCAGGCTCGGTCCTCCATAATGCATGCTGGCCTCATCCGTACTCTGACAGCACTTAAGAAACCTACAGCCATTTGAGTGACAAAGATCTCATCTATTTTTCAGTTTTGACTCTCACTGTATGAGGGAGGATCTTATGTGTCATAGATTGTGCATTTCTGTGTGTGTGTGTATGTGTGTGTGTGTAGATCATGTGTGTGTGTGTGCATGTGCAGAGGCAATTAGAAATATGTTGTTGGACAACAGTCTTGGATTTACTCACAAATCATCTCAACCCAGTGCAAGCCGGAGCATCTCCGTGTGTGAGTCACAGTTTTAATGAGTTCTTTTCATGCAGTCCTCGGCTGCCTCGCTCGCCGGCGCTGCAGATTCACTGTTTTGCTCTTACAAATCTGTGTGTTCAAGTTTATGTGCAGGATAAAGGGGAGAGGAAGGATACATTCAAAGAGAGGATCTCCACCTTAAAAATGAAGAAAACAGTCTTCCTCCTGCTCAGAAGAAATCTGTGTCAAATTGTTTTGTGTGGGCAGCTCAGACCTCCATCTTTGTCCATGTCAGGAGGCTAAAATTCAGAGTCTACCATTATTCCCTCTGCTCCCTCTGAATGAAAATCATCAGATATTGTGAAAAATATATTCTTAAATCCCCAAAGCACTCCATCACCATCAAAATAACATGCGGAATAAACAATGTTGAATTAACATGACCACAGTTACCCAAACTCAAACTGTTATTTGTTACATCAAGTGAAAGCTGCAGCTTAGATTTGAATTTGTTGCACACCAGCTTCCTTTAAACATCTGACAGTGCTGCTCAGCATGATAAGTTTCACTCCCACAAAGAGGCGGGGCCAGATAAGCCATTAATGTAGCATTAGAGCAAACTTTTAAGCTCTCCGAGACAGGCCATCCCTGGTATTTGGCAACATCTGAGGTGGGCGGCCTCTTATTGCACATTAAGTGCTTTTAGACACAAGAGCAGAGCATGTGGTGAGTGATGCATTAGGAGACAGACTGTCGAAGATATGCGCTCTCTCATGGATGCCACTTGTATTGATTTCTATGGCCTTTTAATTTAAGGCACTCGCACTTAAGGCTGAGATGAATGTGAGAAAAGGCCGGCTGAATATTCCGCTGTTAATGCTACAATCATGTTCAATTAAAAATGCATGAAGCCGCAGATTTAAAGATAGGTCCTTTCAATCGGCTTGTGTTTGCTCAACGTTTAATACAACCCCAATTCCAGAAGTGTGTGATATGTTGATAAAAACAGGATTTGACGGTTTGCAAATCATTTAAAGAATAATTGTAATCAAAAAATGTGCAAATACAACATATCAAACAGTGACAACAAAACGCTGAAAATTTAAGCTACGTAGTGCTAAAAAACACCCGCAGGATCATCTCTCAACTGATTAGGTTCATTTGCAACAGGTTAACAACATGACTGAGTATAAAAAAGGGCCCTCCAGAGAAGTCTCACAGAAGTAAATATGGGAAAAGGTTCACTATTCTGTGAGCAACAGGGAAGACCTAGCTTAATACAGCTTGACAATAAGAAACTACATTTTGCATGCATTACAACCATAGACTGTATAAAATATGGACATAGTATCCGTGACGTCACCCATCTCTTTCCAAAGCGCTGTTTTGAAGCCAATCGTCGGCCGATTGTGACATAAAGAGGCGGGCTTTGAGCCTCCTAGCCAACAGCTACAGTGATCCCGCTTGTCAATCAAGTCAGCTGTGCCTCTCATTGGAAGATTCGTAATCTCAATATCTTCGAAATTGCTGCGTTAGAAAAAATTCACCGCCCACAGTGTGTGCCAATCGAGAAATGAGCTATCCAGACTACACTCGTCTTTTGTACCAGGCTGTAAACATGTTTATTTCTGCTGTAAATATCGTTTATTTTGAATGTGTGTGTATGTGGTTTTCGGTACTTCCGGAGCCAGCCTCAAGCAGATCCTCGATGAACTGCAGTTTTTAGCACTTCCACATTGGACTCATATTTTTAGACCGGAGGTTGCCGCATGATTACAACAGCATGGCTCTGTAGTAGAGTCCAGGTGCTAAACTGTCCTGCCTGCAGTTCAAAGACTGTATAATAAATGGACGTAGCATCGTCATCCATCTGTCTCTGAAGTGCTGTTTTGAAGCCTATAGTCAGCTAGTGCCATATTTGAAATGCTGAACTCAACCTAACGTCTGTCGAGCTAGTGTGAGGTAAAGAGGCAGGCTTTGTGCCTCTTTGTTAACAGCTACTGTGTTCCCGCCTGTTAATCAAGTCAGCGGTGCCTCTCATTATGCTAAACTCCTAATCTTAATATCTTGGAAGCTGCTGAGTTATGAAAAAATTCCCCCCCATACAGTGTGTACCGATGGAGAAATTAGCTATTCAAACTAAAATCATTTTTTTGTACCAGGCTGTAAACATGTTTATTTATGCTGTAAAGATCAGCTTTTTTGAATGGGTGTGCATATGGTTTCTGGTGTTTCTGCAGCCAGCCTCCAGTGGACACTCAAGGAACTTAGATTCTTACACTTCCCCATTAGCTTTTCTTCTCGCGTGCGGAGGTTGTTGCTTGCTTATCACCTATTGAGAACATTTGGGGCATCATTACACAAAATAATACGAAAAAAGAGACCTTGAACTGTTGAGCAGCTAAAATCCTTTATTAGGAAAGAATTCCCAAATGTTTGCAGTGTTGTTAAAAGAAGAGCTACACAATGACGCAACACAATGGTTAACATACCTCTGTCGCAACTGTTTGGAAACGTGATACTGACATCAAATTTAAGATGAGAATCTCTTTTTTTTAACACAATAACATATTTCTATTTCAACATTTGGACTATTTTCACTTTTCATATTTCAAATGATTTAAAAACTATCAATTCTTTGTTTTATCAACATCTCAAATATTGTCCCAACTCTATTGGGGTTAGATTTGTGAAAGATGGGTGAAAACATAAAAGCACAGTGTAAAAGAATGCTTCCTAACGATTATCAAGCACCTTGTGTAAGCTGTAAACTCGTGGATGGGTTTGTCAAAGACCGTGAATGAGACAGCGAGGGGACAATTAAGTCCTTAGAGACTCCGACTGACAAAGCAAGTAGATGCAGCTCATCACCGAGCGTCTGACCTTGCTGAACAGCCTTGAAAGGCACAGGTGACCACTCTGCTGCTCGATAACTTTCCCCTGGCTGCATGTGCTAAGTGAAATTGCTGTTTTCAGCCGTGGCGATGTTAGGCTTCAGGTTGACGGCATGCAGGGAGAAAAGAGGGAGGCGTGCAAGGTAACTGTGTCTGTTGAGCAGGGCGAGGGCACCCCAGAGTCAAGCTCATTAACCCCGGCGAGGGAAATGTTACTATGAGACAGAAGATATGCATGGCATCGGGTCACATCCTGAAGTGCTGCTTCTTGTAAAACCTGAACTCTCTCCGACTGACACAGCAGCAGCAGCATTTCATATATTAAAGGTCTTTTTTTCTCTGAAGTGGTGGGATGGTGTTTGAGAGGAGAATGGGGAGCAGTGTATGATACTGTAAGTACATTTAAATATTCAAATGCAGGCAGGGCAAATGTGATGGAGTGTACATCAATATTCTGCTACCAAGGCCTTTCCGTATATCTTCATTTATAATGCTCTCCATATAGTCATCTACAATCCTGACCTGTTCAAACAAAGCCTTTATCCCAGACAGACACAATCAGAGTGATGGGTAAACACATACACTACGTCTATCTTGCCTATTAATCTGAGCACCCAGCTGTGAGGAGAGCTTTGCTGCCCTATCTTTCCTCTGGTCCACACGGTAGCCTCCTTGGTTTGGCTCCACCATGTTTGGATTTCATCGAGAGCTCGGGATCATTTCAATACAACACAGATCAGAGCACATTGTTTGATGGACTGTAGCTGTTTCAGGGAATATTTTGATTCCGCATGTTTGTAGATCTAGAATATGGACAAGTTAACTTTTATGTCAGCTAACAGTATTATTCCATGCATGGTTATTGGGTGATTAAACTCAGGTAGATAAAATGACGCTTAATTGGCATCTTATTTCCATGTGGCTCAGAAATATGGCGTCTTATGAAATATTCAGAAGTATAACCTTAAGTTACCCCAGTCTCCACAACCTCTTAAACACTGTTCTACATGCTTAAGGCTAAGGATGTACAGGTTTAGTCGACTCAATGATTTAATGTCCTCATCCTTGCTGGTCGACATCAGGATTACAGGCTGGTTAAACAACTATACATGTTTTTCTTATTGTAGGTCTGCAAACTTGGTCGTATGTTGTGTCCAAAGCATGGTTTACACTTCTGCGTTGACCCTACGCCGCAGTCGCTGATACAGTCGTGAGCACAATACTCTGCCGAAACGCTTGAGGGCGGTATGGTCTCTCTGATAGTCGAGTCGCCTGTTTCCAGTCCCGTTATGTTTGGTTTTTCACAGCAATTCTGAACGTATTATGTTAATTCAGAAGTGATACATGTCTCTGTTTATCATACAGCAATGTCTACAGGGAAGAATAGAGAGGAGACATCGGAGGAGATTAAATGTGTGGACTATATACGCCCATGTGCAGTGATTCCAGATGTGTTGTAAATGCAGGAAATACAATGCCGTCTAGCGGACCAATCACAGCCTGGTTTATACTTCTGTGGCGAATCAAAGCCATAACCTATGCCTTAGGTCTGCGTTGACTTCTGTATAAGAAAAAGGGCTATGCAGACCTACGGCGTAGGCTATTGCATTGATTTGCCGCAGAAGTATAAACCAGGCTTAAGCTGTAGTACACCCACCTGCCACTAGCTGGTGCTAGCTCTGGTTAATTACTACTATCGTAATGCTATAATGCTTAACAACCTGGGTGTAAGCAAGCACAGATGACAGATGGCTTCTTGTAGCTTGACAGTTTGGCAGTATTTTAAACTTAAAAATTGAGTTGAATATGATTGATCAACTAACCAGACGATCTCTCATCACAGGTGTTCAGAGAGAGAGAGAGAGAGAGAGAGAGAGAGAGAGAGAGAGAGAGAGAGAGAGAGAGAGAGAGAGAGAGAGAGAGAGAGAGAGAGAGAGGTCAACCAGTCCATCCCTCCTGTTCATGATATACTGTAGGTGCTACATCTCATGTTAGAGTTGAACCTTCTCATACTGCTGTTTTAAAAGTGATGCTGATCCAGTTTCTGCTGATTTGATTCTGCATAATCTTAGTTTTGGATCGAAGCAAACACTACGTCACTAAAAAGCCTTGTCTACACGTGTATCACCAGTTGTAACAACTTCATTGTGAAATATATCCAAATACAAGTCGCGTTATTGGGCGTCTTAATAAAATTGATTGATGAATATTGTCAAAAGATCTGACTCTTAAATGCAAGAATAAACGTCAAAAAAGTAATTTTTGAACCGATACTTAAAAAAGTTAGGAGGGCGAACAAAATATTATTAACAGCATTAATAGTATTATATCAAGTGAAAATGCTGAGTGGCTAGTAACTTTGGAAAACCACTTGCCACATTGGCTGGTGAGCAAAACAGTAAATGTTAGGTTAGTACCATAGACTGTATAAGTAATGGACATAGTATCCATGACGTCACCCATAATCTTAATGTCTTCTGAACCGTCACGTTAGAAAAAAATTCACCCCCCATACAGGATGTGCCGATAGAGCCAAGCCGTTTTTTGAACCAGGCTGTAAACATGTTTATTAACGCTGCAAAGATGGTCTTCTTCCTCACCCGCCTTCAATCTTCCCTCGGTATCACTGGCACCGCCCTCTCCTGGTTCAAATCCTACCTCTCTGACCGCCACCAGTTTATCAGCATCAACAACCTCAAGTCACGCACAGCCCCCCTCTCTCATGGTGTCCCCCAGGGTTCGGTGCTTGGTCCCCTCCTCTTCATCATCGACATGCTCCCCCTTGGTCACATCATACGCCACCATGGCCTCCATTTCCACTGTTATGCCGACGACATCCAGCTTTACATTTCAACCACATCCATCACCGCTGCTTCCCACACCACCCTCACAAACTGCCTCACTGAAATAAACTCCTGGATGCAAACAAACTTTCTCAAACTCAATTGTAATAAATCCGAAATTCTTATCATAGGCCCAAAATCCCTCACTTCCACCTGCCCTGACTTCTCACTCACCATTGATAAATCCACTGTTTCAGCATCCACCCACATCCGTAACCTTGGTATCATTTTTGATCAGTCACTCAACTTTCAACAACACATTAACAATATTTCAAAAAACGCTTTCTTCCACCTCAAAAACATCGCCCGTCTCCGCCCCTCCCTTTCCTTCACTGCAGCTAAAACTCTCATCCACGCCTTCATCACCTCAAGACTCGATTATTGCAATAGCATCCTCTACGGTACACCCAAAACCCTCCTCAACAAATTACAATACATACAAAACTCTGCTGCACGCCTCCTCACTCACTCCCGCTCCAGAGACCACATCACCCCAGTCCTCCAGAACCTCCATTGGCTTCCCATCCCCTCAAGAATACAGTACAAGATCCTACTCATCACCTACAAAGCCCTCCACAATCTAGCTCCCTCCTACCTCACCGACCTTCTGCAGCCATATAATCCCTCCCGCAACCTCCGCTCCACCAATGCCAACCTCCTCACCCCTCTCACCAAACCCAAGCACCGAACCTGGGGGGACAGGGCCTTCTCTGTCGCTGCCCCCACCCTCTGGAACTCTCTCCCCCAACACCTCAGATTCTCTCCCTCACTCACCAAATTCAAATCCGGACTCAAAACACACCTATTTACAAAGGCTTTTAAACTATAATTGAGTGATTCTTTTTTTTTTTGTTTGTTTTGTTTTATTGTTTCTTGTTTTGTTTTATTTTGCTGCCTTGCTTTTCTTTGCACTGTTTTCCTTTGCTTTTCTATTGTATAATTTTATTTTCCTGTAAAGCGCTTGGAGAATCTTTTAAAGCGCTTTTATAAATAAAATGTATTATTATTATTATTATTATTATGTCTATGTGGTTTCCGGTGTTTCTGCAGCCAGCCTCAAGCGGATTCTCGATGAACTGCAGTTTATGACACTTCCGCATGGGCTTCATATTTTGTTACCGGAGGTTGCATCTTGGTTAGTACTCAGTAGGATGTTCTTCAGTCAAGAGTGCACCATTAAAGTTAAAGGTACAGTGCGTAGAACTAGGACTACTATTTTGGACACACATGCTTCCTTGCTCACCCCTCCTGTCAGTGAAGCAATGGTGGCCTTGGAGGACAAATAGCTCCTGTGATGCATTATAAGTATGATCCTCCATTTCTATCAGTACAAATTTTAATTTTGTGTCCAATAACTACTCTCTTCTGCTACATCTTCCAAGTGATGCTGATTCAGACTCAAATATCCTTTTTAAAAATAAGATTAAAAATGAGAATAAAACAATGACCCACAGTTTCTAAATGATTCGACAATTTTCTGCACTGTCTCACAAACATTTGACGGAGCTGTCTGTTGACATTTTGGACGACTGAAGCTTTCACACACAGTGAATCTACCTCTGAACAGTACTTCATGGGCCATTAGTCCAACATACTGTGGTTTTATCCCTTCAACAGGACCAAACCACTTAACAGGTGGTCACTTACAGCAACAATGGCCAAGAATGGCAGGCACTTGAAAGGTGGGAAGTGAAAGTTGTCAAAGTTTAAACTTTACTCACAAAAGTAACGCCTCTACATGTGCTGCTGAAAAAATAGAATCGACAACCAATTCAAAACATCAAGAAATAGATGTGCTCTCGTTAAGTGGTTTGAACTTAAGGCGTAAATACATGCTTGTGAACACTGATACATTATCACGGGCAATGCAAGCAAAAATAGGCCTGCATGTGTAAAAAAAAAACAGCATATGAAAAGATGTGTACAGTGTGTAACTCTGCAGGTGAATGTTCCCTGACATTTCATCTGCAGTGGTATTAGGTGGGGTGTGACGCTGGCCATGCGGGTACGGGGCTGGCTGAAGCATGAAATGCATTGTCAAATACTTTTTTACAGTTTAGGAGAAAAAACAGATGAAGGGAAAATCACCAGAAAAAAAAAAAAAAGACGGCCTCCCGGCATGAGTAATGTGAGAATACTTATTAAAAACACACAATATTAAATGCCTCAGAATGTGACGAAAGGCTGCTCCCTCTTTAGCGTGACCACAGAGTCATATTGAAATCCATCATGTCATTTAAGATGGCTCAATTCATAGAAAATATAGGCGTATTAATAGAATATAGCAGAAATCCTATTACTCTTTAGAATCTTGTGTGAAATGCATAAATTGCAAATGGGGCGGTGTTCATGGGATGTGCGACAGAGCCGTTAATGAAGGGCTCTGATTAGCATTTGTTAAAACTCAGTGAAGTTCTTACATGCAAAAGGTCAGACGGCTGATCTGACATGCTGAGATGAAAACGTTCTACTTTTTTGGGGGGGAATGTCATGATTTGAATTAAGATTGTCAGATTGGCTGTAAGCTCGTATCACAGTGCAGGCTTCTTGTATGACCTTTTCAAGGAATTGTCATTTTCCGCCCCTGTGATGCCACCACGGCTCAGCAGGGGAGAGGGCCCCTCTTCTCTCGCCATGTAATTTGTCTGGGGTGTTACCATTCACACTGCACTACTCCCAGCCACTCGCCCAAATGCCTGTGTATCTACAGACCAGCAAGCTGCGACTGCAGAATAACCAGAATGCAGCTGCTCAGGTTTGACTCCATGCTCTGTGTACAGCAGGAAAGGCCTCTGCTGTGTGCTGCTGTTGGTCTGAGCATCACACACTCACAGCCCTGCATGGCTCCAGTGCTGCAGCAGCCACTGATCTACAACAAATATGATCGCAGTTAATGATACTAACTGCACTCACTTCACCGGCTACACTCATGACTGATCAAGCACTGATGCCAGCTGTTCAAGTTGCTGTGTACTTTGCTGTAAACTGTTCTCTTGCTCACAGCTCTCTGTTCATAACATTCAACACAACAACAATTACAAGCCGTGACAATGTGCTGGTTCTTAGGAAACAGCTTGTATCTTGAAAATATTAGCGATAGAACATGGTCTGTCATTTGCCAGGATTAAGGAAAGGATTAGAAGACAGTTTTATGGAGCTTTGAGTATTTTGCAATGTCACTGTCGGCCCTTTTAGTATCACCAGTCTTTCTCACCTTTTGTTCGGATAACATTGGACTATTTAGACATTATAAATATCAAATAGCCATTCTCTGAGTTCTAATTTGCTACCATTACCCACCCAGTAATGGCCTGTTCTTTATGCATCCTTGATTTTATAGCACTCTCGATCAAACTAATCCAAATTAGCACAGGTGGCTGTTTGTGGACTAAGTCCAGAGTTGAGGTTGAGGAGGAAGTTTGCCTTGAATTACAATTTCTCCAAAGACTACTGCTTAATGTCCATTTGTCACAGTAAGATCTGATATTTTAAAACATAGCAGAGCATTTATAAGTGAAATTAGTTTTTTAAAAAAGGGAAATTTACGATGGCAGGGTTAAACATAAGAAATATTTCGATTCATTTAATGTATAGTGTTGCATAGAGTTGTGAAATAGCAGTTACTATATCTTCAACGATTAAACTTGCACCAAACTTGGAACCCATACTCATATGGCCCTTTTCCACTACACAGTTCCAGCCCTACTCGACTCAACTCTACTCGGTTTGGGTACCTTTTCCACCAGCCTGAGTACCGACTCACGGTGGGCGGGGTCGTCATAACACAGCTGCACAAAACTGCTGTGCGAAACTGCGTTCACATCATTTTGAACGCGACACAAACACAGCAATCACAAACAATGGAGGACATGGAGGCAATGGTTCGTCGGTCACTAGACCCAAAAAAGTCTGGACCTGGTCAACGGACCACAGAGAAACTTTGCGTACAGACATTGTACAGTACTGATGTCGTTTTTAAAAAAATGGCGGGTTTGATTCCTGTGTTGGGCGTCGCGCTCATGACTCTTCGGTGACGACATTCTCTGACCAATCAGTGGCCGGCAGTCCGTCAACGTCACCTTTTAGTATCGGTTCAGCTCGCTTGGAACCAGAGCAGAGCAGGTATGAAAACTGGTATCTGACACAAGGTACCGCGCCCGTGGAAATGCAACACAAACCGTGTAGAGTCGAGTCAAGTCGAGTAAAGTAGGGCTAATGGTGCGTTCACACCAAACACGAATAGAATCATTCGCGCGAATGAAGTACATGTACAATCAATGCAGAGGCGCGAGTAGAGGTATGGCGGCGCGTATCGCGCGTATTCAGCGATGCGAATGGCGCAATTCGCGTGTACAGGGCGAATTCATTCGCGCGAACGATTCGCGAGAGTTGAAATATCTGAACTCAAGCGAATGAATCGCGGCGCGATAGCCAATCAGCGTGCAGATCCCCCGGTGACGTGTGTCGTGTGACGTATGGACCAGCCGAGATTCCAACAGGGATTCCCTCATCTGGAATACATGGGACACTTTGATTCTATCACCGTGCAGCTTCCCCAAACTCTGTGATTCTACCTGTTCTTATGGGATGAGGAATAAACAGGAGCTCACTGTGAGGACAGAGAGGGAGGAGGATTATGTGGTGAGTTGTGAAGAACCTTGTCTGTCAGCTATCGGTTGTAGTAGTAGGAAGTTATCTCTGCCTACTTTAGTATAACCGGCTTCCCCATTCAATGTCCGCGAGCTCAACCTTGTTACTGCGGTCAAGCCAGCCTCCACTTCTGAAACGAAAGTCAAGCCAGCCTCCACTGTATTCTGTTTGATGACAACAGACAGCTGTGGCGTGGGAGCCCCCCTCCCTCTCACGTATATTCGCGTCTTGGCACTCGTTTACACGCGATTTTTACACGCGGATTGAGTGAGTCATTCGCGCGAGTAAACACAAATCATTCGCGCGTCTAGCGTGATCGTTCGCGTTTGGTGTGAGCGCACCATAAGACGGGCCGGTGGAAAAGGGCCAATAGGGAGACCAAGAAGCCTTTGGTTTGGTGCTCGATTAGTTTTGTTAATTTGATTAACTGCAGATCTGCAGGGGAATTTGAACTAATCTGGATCATTCATTATCACTTTTGAACGACCATCACTGTTAGTCATCAGTATTATCATTTTGTTTAGAAATAAAAAAATACTAATAAAATCTGTTTAGATTAAATTTTGCACGTAGTAGTAGGTGATGATGTTGGTGAGATGCAGTGAAGGCAAAACAGCAAATTTATGCCCCAGGGACTGTCAGCTAGTCAATCCAACCTGTTTAAAATCTGATTCATCAGGTGAGAAGAAATGACAATCATTGATTTAGAAAATACTATCAAGTACAATAATTGTATGATAAAAAATAATAATAAAGGAAAGGGTGAATCTAACAGCAACATCATAAGAAAGAAAAAACGTAAAGCTACGTGTCTAGACTGAAACGCTCCCCTGCTCACCCCTCCTGTTTGTAAAAAGATGGTGGCCTTGGAGGACAAGAAGCTCCTTTGATGGATGGTAAGTCTGAAGTTTTTACTATCAAAATTATACATGAATACAAATGATTTTGTGCACATCAGCAACTCTCTTTTTCTTTGTCTTCCAGATGTCGCATTTTGGCAGTCACTAAATAGAAAAACATGTACGCTGCTAGTTTGTCCGTTCTGTGCTCCTGTAGAAACTATCGAAACAAAATGACTTCAATATTTAGGTGATTACACAATAATTCAAACATTCTTCCTAATTTTAATTTCAATTCTCCTGAGTCTGTTCTTGTAAATACTGCTTATTACTTCACACTGCATCTTTAAATCAAAACATGAGTCTGTATAGCTGCAGAACATATTTCAGACCCGTTACAGAGGCCTTTAAAACTCTTTGTCCTCTGTTCAGACTTTAACTTCCACACTTTAGCCACTCTGACACAAGTTATGAAGTCTGTCATCAGAGTTTTGCACCTAAAACGAAGACCATGCAGCATAGCAGCACCGAAGCTGATGTGGCTCGGCTGCCCTTTCACAGCTAATTGGTCGCTGTGTGCTCATCATCTGGTTATCAGCAGTGATTGGCTGATGGTAAGCTGCAACTGGTCATTCGAGTGTCACTCGCCTGTGTTCCTGTAATTAAAATCTGTCATCCAGAACCACATCCCTCGTCGCCACTAAACCCTTTCGTCAGATGGCAGAGCTCAGATAAACGGCCCTGCAGTTATTTCTCTGATGAAAGAATGGCACGTTTGTGTTGCAGAATTTAGGAAACAGAGAAGACACCTAAGATAATCTCTCAAATGTTCTTTAGATGTGCTCATTGTGCCAAGTAAATCAGAAATGTGTTTATTAACTATCACATTCTAAAAAGCTGAAAAAGAAATGATCAAAATGGAATGAAACAAAGCATTAACCTGTTTTAAAAGTTCTAAAACTAAAGAGTTTGCCTGCTCATGTGCAGCCAATAAAATGGTTAATGTCTTTTTACTGTGGCTCTAAAACTTTTAACAGTGAAGTGTTCTATCAATGACAGAAAAAGTAGAGCCACTGCAGATAATGTAGTGGGAGAGAGGAGGAAGCAAGAGATACTTGATATTTTTAATGATGCTGAACATTTGTTCAGGGCTTTAACTACTGGAGGGCACTCCACGCTGAAGTTTCCCACCAGGCTGGCCTTCAGAAACATGGACAACAGAAATCTTTGGAAAATTAATTAGAGACAAATCCTTTCTCACTACTGAAGTGTGGCATTTAAGGCATTGTCCTTGGTGCTCGTATAACACCACCTTTCAGTGTCGACCCCGCTCCTTCCACCGGCAGGATAATGCAGCCTAATCCACATTAGCAATCACTCTGGTCCCTGTTGTGTAGTGGCAGTCCTTCCTAATTGCTTTGCATTATTAGGTACTTTACTTGTAAATTTGAAGAGGAGGAACATCATTCTACTGCATCCAAGCAGCAAATGATCCAATTTGCTTAATTTCCAAGAAACACCAGCAGTCTGTTTTTCCCCTCACTGCTCCCCCTATTGTTAGGCAGAGGGAATGAAAGGGAGAACATAACAAGATGTCAAAGGTGGGTGTTTGGATGTTGCTTTACTTTATCAATATCTGAAAATAATTTAGGATTTAGGAGGATTTAAATATGTGTCTATACAAACAAAAAGTATCGGTAAATTTAGGGTCAGAGCAATGAGCAGTAAGAGTTTCATCACATATGTGTGACTGTGATGCAGGCCACAAGTCTGACTGAAATCAGCTTGTATTCAAATGAAGTGGTGTCATTGTAAAGAATACCCAAAGCAGGCAGAAGATGGAGCTTTGATCTAATGTGACGACTATCCTTCAGCGCTGCAGAGTTGTTTACTAAATTGGAAAATGACATTTATTTATAAGTGGAGCAAAGCATAATGCATCAGCTTCCCGACAGGAACCGGCCCCTCAGACACGCACACTGATGATTTGCTGATGCTGAAGCTTCAGATCTTTAAAATGTAAACTAAGTGACCTTATCTGAGACTCCAACACTCCAATGAGAGGAAAGAGTGTTATATATCCTCGCTCTCTCTCTCTCTCTACCTGAGTTATTTTTACAGTCATTTTTGTTGCCTCTGTTTCACTTTTACAGAGCTTTAGGAATGAGTTGTTGACTGCTGGTCTCTCTTTATTCCTCCGTCTGCATTAAGGGGTATATGAAGCCCAATCCGGCTCATCTCTCCCTCTGCCTGTCAGTCAGCGAGACGGCCAGTGTCCCTGGACCGCATGTGTAAGGAAAAAAAGGGGGGTGGAGGAGAAAAGTCGACGTGGCCCAAGGCATGCCAGTACACACCAACGGGGGGGGGGGGGCGAACATGGCAGACATGACAGCCTGATGACACTTGCTTTTGTGTATCGTATCATTTTACCAATCATCTGCATTTCATTTATGTAAGCCTCGGTACTCCGACGCAAAAGTGTCAAGCCAGCTGGCCTACTTAGGTTGAGAGTGAAGTTGGCGAGCTGATGAAACCCTCCTGTCCATGGTCCCTCTGACAGCCACGGCACTCCAAATGAAAGCAGAAAGGCAGCCTTATTACGACAGTACGTTTCATACAGCAAATGGGGAAACAAATGTGACTTGATATCCCAGGATGCCCTCTGTTGTTGCTGTTATAGCTGCTGTTGTTATTGTCAATAATGGTGATGATAATGCCTGGTGTTTTGTTGCACTGCTCTCTTTTGTTGTCTTTTTGTTGTTCTATCCAAACAGGGTTTTGTTGGCACAAGAGCTGCTGCAGCTGGAAAGAGCAAATTTCTCACGTTGAGCTCTGCCCTTTGTTATTGTGATGCTCGCTTTTTTAAATTTTTTAAACTTCAGATGAAAAATGGAGATCCAAAGTTCATCTGGCTTTAACAATGTGGTAAACAAGAGAGCTGTGTTACATAATCCAGACCTGGAGCAGAAAGTTTTGTGTGTATTTACATCTGACTCTTGTATCTAAGCAGAACGACTCATTCTGAGCATTCTGCTCTTTAGTGCATCAAATACCAGACATTGATGGATCCCCCATCTCTGCATTATTTATGATTTTTCTGAACTGGCAGCCTCTTTCATGAAGGTTTGAGGAATATTTACCGTCAGCCTGCATGTATTGATCACATCAATAAGTAAATGGCATCCTGTAGTCCATCATTATTAAATCTTGTGTCCTCACATAAGAACTATAATCTGAGTTTGCTTGAATTTTGTGCTCACACATTTCCAAAGCCGTACACAAACCTGGCTTTAATATGCTTATTTACATATTTTATATGAGTTGGTTAAGTGCTGACACAAATTCATCTTGTACTATTATAGATTAGCAATTAGGCTCTCTTCCATCCTTTGTTGGCACTACTGTCAGCTTTCCAAAGAGACAGAAACCCTCAGAGACACGGGTTTAAAAGCTCTTCGTGTTAAAACAGTAGGAGAACTCTGTCTGAAAAAAGTCTAAATACGGAAATGAATAAATAAATACAATAAAATGCGGGCACTGTTCTCATTTTGCTGCCTGGATGCAGCCTTGTCAAACAGCACTTAAAAGCAAGGAAGCCGGTCTTGGGGGAGGTTGAGATGTTTATTCTAATGGATGCCATAATGAATGCTTACGGAGTCAGGCCTTGGCTTCGATAGGGGGCTCTGTGCCAGCGTGGTTTTAAAGCAGAGCAGTCACTGCAGCAGCCCTGGGCGCTTGGCACGCCGAGTTCTCCACAATCTCCAGGCACACACAGAAAATGGCAGCAAGGACCTGGAGATAACCAGCTGTGAAATCTCTCATCACATGCCTTTGATTACTTGTCCACTATTTACTGTTTTTTAAACCCTGAACTTCAAACACAGCAAATAAAACACAATTCCTGTGACATCTCCTTCCTCACAGGGCCATGTTTATGGAGGAGGCATTTCGGCAAATTGTCCAAATGTTGTGTTGTCTCAAGTAAGACTTTTTGGAAGCACAAAAAATGTAAACAAAGTGCTGGATTGTTTATGGAGTATCTTATTCGTGCACTGTTTTATGGAATCATTCAAATATTTAACAGTTTTAACATCAAAAGCAGCTCTTTGTAGATTTTGATAACTGTGTGTCTATTTTTCCAGATTAAACAGAGCCTACAGTATGTTCTGCGCAATTTGTATAGTCTATGAATGTGTTTCTGTGTGCATGCATTTGTGTGTGTGTGCCTGCTGGGGGTGAAGACTGAAGCGCTTTATTAAAATGATGAGAGCAAGTTCAATTTGAATCATGCAGTGCCTGTCAGTGGCTTCTCGAATTGCAGCACTGATGAAATTGCTCTTGCCGTTATTTAAAAGCAGTTGTAATCCATCTGAAAATGCTGTGATATAATCCATTTAATTTCTTATTCCTTGCAGCAATAACATTGAGTAACAAAAATCTATCAAAGCAATGTAGCCTGGTGATTTAGTAATTATCTTTATTTTACATTACTGCAATTCAGCCCGAATTAATTGGAGTCTTATCTGAACAGAGCGGCAGGTCACTTACCTCAATGCAACACAATGAGGTTTTATCTTAATCATCAACCTCCACAAACCCAATTGTGACCCGCTGTGCCAAGAAATGATTATTTTCTGTTGCATAAAATCAGCAATTTATACTCAAGCCTAATGAAATTGACAGCTATGAGAGTGTCTCCAGCTGTTTCGTTCCAAATAACACATAAAAGTGTTAAAATAAAAACACAGAGGACACCACTGACCTAAACAAAAGACATGAAAATCATTGCCATGGGAGAGGGAACAGGATGTATCACATGGGAAGTGTAGTGGAGTGATTCCTGTTTGGGAGAACTCACCAAATATCCAGTATTGATCATCTGTTTAAATTGAGTTAATGTATGAGCGATGCTCGATGTATTCCCTAATGGGTAAGCTGCCTGTAGGCAGTGCTCTGGTAATAAGACCTCAGACAGCCACATAACTCAGCCTGTCTCTAAGACCACTCTCTTTTTCCTTCACCTGGCCCATCTGACATCTGATATTAGCCAAATCACCCACTCTGGATGGAGGAAGAGGAGGAATAAAGGAGAGAAGAAGAAGACCTGTGAGGCCTGTTTCAGCTACGGTTACTGAAGGAGAAGTAATGAGAGCTTTATTCACCATGAAGGCACCAAACTAGTTCTGTTTCTACTGTAGTAAACATGCACAGGCTACATGTTTGCACACTTACCCTTACAACCCTACAGTCATTAGGTTATGTGCACTTGATAGTGTTTTCAAAATTCTACTGCAGTGACTTAAAACCTAGTTTAAGAAAGTTATTTTCCCTTTTTTTGGTTCAAATTTTATAACTATCTTTAAAATCTTGCGTGTGTTCACTGCTGCTGGGGACCAACCAAACGTGAAAGATTGAACAGCATGAAGGAGGAGCCAATAGGATCTTATCTTACTCAAGACTGATTCTTTCTCTCTCTTATATTAACTTTTCCCATCTATTTAATGAGAAAATATAGCTTCCATCTTGAAACTATTTATAGTCCTGTATGTCATTCACAGTGCAGCCTCTCTACTTCCCTCTTTGAAGTTTCTTTCCACATTCTCCCCTCTCATATATGTTTTATTATAATGTTCAATATTTGAGCATTCTGACTGCAACCACCAAGTATTTTGATAGTCGACGAGTCATTGATCAATCGACTAATCAGATATTGAATTGCACAATTACTTAATAGCTTTCAATCATTTTTAAAATTGAACATTACTTCCTTAAACTCAAAGAATGCTGCTCAAAATCTCGATCTCGATGCAAGCCATATTTTGGCTTTAAACATAACTCTTGTTAATGTAAGACTAATGATTAGTTTTCATGTTTAGCTGGTTATAGAAACGGGAGCGTGCCTATGTTCCCACATACAGTATATACCGTATGCATATTTGTACTTATCTGGTTTTGTTTGTCTGTCTTAAGGAAATTAAAACAAGGGTTCGGCATCTATAAGCTCTGCTTCAGCTGAAGCCCTTTTCGATCAGCCTAATTTATTTTGTCTTGTAATGATTGTGATTGTGTCGATTTCAGCTGCTGCTGATCTAAATAAAATGACTCATTCATTCATTCATTCATTCATTTACTATAAAGTGCTTCAAAAAATCTTGTAGGAGGATAGGGCTTACATTGAAGGGAAATGTAGGAACATAAGACCTAATTTTGAAAATGTCCTAGAAATGTGGGAACATAGGGATGACTCCATAGAAACTTGTGAAAAGATAGCTCTACTGTTTAGGGGGAGGAGGAGAAGGAAAGAGAGATAAGAAAGAGAGAAAAGATTGAGTGTTACAGGGAAGGTTTAAAGGTGAGGGACTGAAAATGTAAAGGTCATAACTTTGGACTGTTTAGATGAATGTCACAGTTCCTTTTTTAAGACAGACGTCCAACATGCCTTCTTCTCAAACAATGAAACATCATAAACGTGCCCCCGTGATACAGAAGGTCTCTTTACAAGTTTTCCTGTCGATCCTTTTTTCTGCAGGGTGGAGAGAGAAATTATCTTGGCCTTAAGAAGTTTCAGGATGCGATAGTGTTTCATCGGCCACCGCCATGTTGCTTTGATTTGTTTACCTGTCGCTCCCCAATCCTTGTTTAACATGCAACCCTCAGAGCAGAGATAGTGAGGATGTGAGATGTCTCACTCCTAGGCAATCTATTTTGCTTTGTTTTGTTTACCTGTCACTCCCCAGCCACTGTTTCACACGTGCAACTCTGAGCAGAGATAATTTGGATACAAGATGTCTCACTCCTCAACGATTCAAGTCCAGAAAACAAACTTAAGTCCTCTTAGAGTACAGTATGAATTACACATGTGATGACTTGACCAACTATTTGTGAACAAATTTTGTCAGGGTTGATGAATCCTTGCAAAAATAACACATTTTGGGGCGCTGGTGGCCTAGCGGTCTAAGCACCCCACATACAGAGGCTACAGTCCTCGTCACAGAGGTCACCGGTTCATTTTAAGCAATATTATAGAGAAGATACACAAGGAGAAAAATGTATTATAATTTTTTCAACTATATATTGTCTTGCATAAAGGAGGTACAGTACATAACTGTGTACAGACATGTCTAAATAAGCACTTCACATCAACTAACCCAGAGACAGTTGTCACCAGTCCATTCAAACCCTCGTGATGTGGTTAATTACAATCCATGGTAAAAGGTTGAAAAACAAAGGTATGGGCCTTGATATTATTTATTTATATGTGTGTTCGCTCTAGTGGTGTGAAGGACATTGGCGATTGTCCATTTGCTGCCTGCCTGCCTGCTGCTGGATAGAACACATAAAGGACTGTCCGCAGTAAGATTAATTGATTCCTTCACATTTGGATTCAGTTCAGAGAAGCAGAGAAATTGGTTGTTTTGACAATGACGCGGCTCTCACCCACTCACTCACGTCCAAAAGCACACAAGAACACTCAAACACGGACGGTATGGACATGGATAGTTCTAAAACTTTGCTTTCTTCTTCAGATGTTTTGGTACATTAGCGTTAGAATTAGCAGAGTCAATTGCCATGAAGATAATGATTATGAGTAACCAGCAGGGCCATCCATCTGCAGAGGCATCTTCACAACACATCAGCTCTCGAAACATTATTTGTGCTTTTTAAATCACTTCGATCATGCAAAGAGCAGCGCTGTCCTTCTGAAATATATTTTCTCCCATCGCAAGAAATAAATACATCACAGGCAGCAGGTGAAAAATCATTATTTTTTATTTGAATTTACCTTGCCTGTAGGTATTGATGCCGTAGCAGAGCAGGCACAACAGGCCCAAATAGAAACATGTAAACCCTTGGCTGTGGTGGGACTTCATGATGGCGTTTTCATGTATTTTGATCATACCCTCTGCACTCCCGGAAAGCCCCTCACATGTTCGGTGGCATAAGTGCTCATGTCTAATACCCTCAGAGGACGTTTTGGACTGTCTCTATGAGTCTAATTTACGGATATCTGCATGAATTGGGAGGGCCTGGGGCCAACCATCTCATGTCTTTTTAGGGGAGGGGGTGTGCTGTTGCGTTAGGAGGCCCTTTCGGGACAGGAGCAGCATTTCAGATAAGATCAGCGGCGGGAAGTGGTGAGCCGGGCCGTTTGTTCTCGTTGGCCATCTCTCATGTTGCACCACTGATTGGGAGGAAAGCTAAAATTGCTTTCACCGGGGCTCACTCCAGCAGTAGGCAATGATAACTAACAATGCCCCCGGGAGCTAGTTAAAGCTGCATCACACGCGCTGGAAAACCACTTTAATGTGGCAGCATTAGGAAGCTGTCAGTTGGGTTGGTGGGGAAAACAGATTCCAACTCATCGTGGAATTTGGAAAACATTTGTTATCGTCACTTCAGAGAATGCCAGCAAAATGCATATAATCAAGCAGGCATTTTTAATTTCATTTCACACAGCTTACCGTGAAGAAAAAAAACAGGTTTTAAGATCATAAAAGAGAGTATACAAACAGAAAATTACCATGCTTCCCTCTGCTCTGCTCTGCTCTCAAACCCTCTGCTGCCCTGCTCAGTCATGGGGATCAGGGGGCTCTTGTCATACAGCAATGCAGCAGGGGGAGAGTTTCTCTTCTTTGACTCGGGTTATAATGCAGCACATGTTTTGGTCTACACATTATTGACCAATATATGTAATTTCTCTAAGTGCTACTTAGAATTAGTGCTACTCCTGGTGACTACTAATTACACTAAAGCATTCCTTGTCAACTGTAAAGCAGAAAACGAAATAAATAAACAGATAGCTTAATTTGATGGAGCTGTCTCTCATATACCACTTTCATTAGGGGATAAGGGCACACAGTACGAACCAGAGGTCAAACATGATTGATTTTTTTTCAGACAAAAATACTGTTTTACTGTTTATATTTGTAATCCACATTCTGTATGCACATATGTGCATGCAAACAGGCTACTACTGGAAGAATCAAGGACTAAAACTGAGAAATTATCTAAAGTTTTGTTGATATGCATCATGATGATCCATCTGTCATGAGTTACTTTTGTTTTGTATTTCTTTGCTGTATTCTGTCTGATTGCTGGTTTTATTCTATAGATGGTCCTTGTGTTTCTTTTATATTCTGTATTGTTTATATGTGATCTTTGTCTTGTGTGTGTGTTTCCTACTGATCCTTGTGTGTGTTTCTTGTCTATCGTGTTTCCTGTTTTTATTTTGTAGAAATAGTCTCCCAGTATGTTAAGTCTAGTTTTACTTCTTGTGTTTTTCCCTCCTTGTTGATCGTCCTCACCCCATCGGTCTCACCTGTGTCCTGTAACTCATTACCCAGTATGTCTATAGTCTCTGTCTGTTTTCGAAACCGCCTACTATACTAGCAGCACGTACTGATTTGGCCAAAATTCAGTATGTAGTATGTGAACAAGAGCAAAATCTACAGTAAGCCAAAACTCCCTGGATGTCGTACTGATTCAGGAAAATTTCTCAGTATGCATTGGACCAGTCTCCCTCGCGTACTGTTTCCCACAATGCACAGCGCTCATTCTGCTTTTTCTTGTCTCTTCTTTTTTTGACGGGGAGAACTAAGTTTTTAGGTGCTGTGAAAATTATTGCATTCCATATAAACCACTTCCTAACTTTTTAAATCATTAGTGATGCTAAAGAAGTAGTTTCTCTATCAACTTGGCCGTTGTTTACGTCCGCTTTCCGAAACCGGAAATTCAGTGACGTTTGGCCCAGCCTACTGCAACACAGATCGAACAGAACAGTCATACTACATACTAAATTCAAAAGCCTACTAATGTAGTACTGCCTACTACATTAGTAGGTAGTATGTAGCAGGCCGTTTCAAAAACAGCCTCTGTGTTTCCTCCCTTCTGTGTCAGATCATTGTCTACCTCACCCGTATGTTCCAAGTGTTTCCAGTTTTTTTGTTCAATAGTAAGTTTTGTTAATCAAATCCTTTAAGTTTTGAATCTGCATTTTGGGTCCTGCACTTTTTGCCTTTGGCTGAATCGTGACACCATCTCCATACGTCTGGGGATTGATGGGATAGATTTCAGGCTAACCTAGAAACCACAAAATAAAATGGAGTTAAGGCTAGAACCTTGCTGCCTGGTAAACATCTACACTATGCCTACCTGCCAGCCAAATCAGCCACGTCCCCAATTATGTCCAACTGCTGGCCTTAAGAAAATTACAAGGATGTGTTGTGAAAAAATGTCACCCCCTGTGTTGTTACGGATAAAGACATGAGGTATAGAGAGCAAACCTGCTTTTGTACCTTGCTGTAAACATGCTTAATTCTGCGGTAATGATCATCTTTTGAATTTGGGTTTTATCGTTGATTCCCTGACTTTTGAAGCCAGCCTCAAGTGGACACTTGAGGAACTGCAGCTTTCTTGAACTTCTGCATTAGCTTCACTTTTGAACACAGCAGCTTCCTCCTTGGGTAAGATAGGGTTTGCAGTGCTATTGGAACCAACAATTTCAACGTTATTTGATAAGTTTTGATGTTTGCCTTTGCCAGTCTCACACAGTAATGTCTAAATAAAACATCAAGGTGATACATTACGTTTTTTCTATGTTTCTGCGTTTTGCAGAATGATTGTTATCCCTGAGACCTGCCTCTGTAAGCCAGTGAAAAAGAAACATGCAGGCTGTAATGTAGTAATTATAAATCTCATCACTCTCTGTAATAGCAGGTATAATTAAAATCAAAACTGATTTTTAATCCTTTCAACACATGCTGCCAGCAGGTGAGAGAGAGGGGAATTATAATGCTGATTAAATGTGTTTACTTTATCATCTTGCTGAAGAAAATGTCAAAAACGAGGAATACGATGGCGCCTGTTCCACACTAACATAGCTCTGATCACTCGACAAAAGACACACTATTTGCCTAATGCTTTCTCTTCCATTTGGCAAAGCTCTCTGAGTGTCCAAGAGGTGTTCTTATCCTTTTAATATATGCTCACAGTGTATCCTGTCAAATATAGATTTGAATCAATAGCACTCTGGAGTGGCTCGTTAAACTTAAATCAGCTTGGAAGTGGTGCATGCCTGCCTCACAGCTGCTGTCATTAACCACCGCCTCGCACATTATTGGAGAAACGTCCTTGTGTGAGCAGATTCACCAGTTTACCTGAGGACTGTTGGTTACAACTCACATGGAAGATCAAGTACAAACAGCAAATCCACATGGCAACACCCATCACCGCAATCTTAAAGCAACATGAGCTTAATATCGAGACACTTTCAAAGCAGCTGCCATCGGTTTGCAGATTTACCATATGTGTCCAAAGTGCGCAGTTTACAGGAGAACATTTTCCTCAAAATACATCTGCAATCTAATCTATCTGTAGTGTTTTTATCTGTTCGTTCATGTTGTTTTAAACTGAATTATTTAATTTAGTTATGGGTTAACTTCATCTCATTCTGCACACTTTACCCGGTTGAGCATCCAAATAGGTTCACATGCTTGGGGCATGTTAAAGGGCTCTAAACTGTCATTGGTCAGAAGTGCTCTATCATTCCGAACTCTTACTGTTTTCCCTTTTTTTGATTGGCTTTTATGTCAAATATCTTATCAGTAAAACAGCATTTCTACCGTTAAATGAGTACCTGGACCAAAAACAGCCAGGGTTGACTCGTATCTGGGGTAAGTGAAGAAGTGAAGAAGAAGTGAAAAGAGTAAACATTGCTTTAGAGCCCTTGTTTGATGTGCTAACTTGTGATTAGCTGGCTGTTCAGATACAGTAGTTTACTTTTATCACTGTCTGACCTATTGTCCTTGAAATTGACATGTTCTTGAACAGGTCAGGAGTCACTGAGATCATCTCTGGCCTGACTGCTCTGCCGGAGCTGCTACTTTTTACAAAAAATGTGAGAATATTTGAAAAGTGGAAAAGATATTCAAACTGTAATTATCTACATTTTGAATTCCCCATTGATGAGAAGCCAATGAAACCAGAACCAGAAGTTTGAAAGCTTCAGAAAATTGTATTAACCTTTGTAAATACTGCAACAAAATCAAACATAAAGTTCTCAGTGGCATGTCATGAGGCTCAAATGATGCATTATCAAGGAAATCTTTTCAAATTCACATTTTAGTATACCAGAAGAGATGAGTCCATGAGCAAGACATGATGTTGCTACTTTATCAGACATGAGTGTGCTTACAGCAGGAGAGAGAGGACTGTTGTGATGCTGTTAAGACAGTTCTAGTGTCTCTCAATAACTGGGTTTTGGATGATAGCTGGTAGAATATAGACAGTAAATGTCATGTCCAATTTTTTTCCAAATTTCAATGAAAGAAATGCTGAATGAGAGACTACATTGAGTTGTAAAAGCTAATGGAAAGCTGGATCTCTTAAAGCACAGAAAACATTGGTAGTAGTTTGCCTTTGGGTCCAGCAGGAGGTGATTACAGACTTCCCTATCCCATTGGGTCCATTTGGGAGCGACATAACCTCAGTTTCCCTTTTCTTTCATATCTAGATATAGAAGACTGTTTTTTGATGATACTGAAAAGATGTTGTTAGAGTACCTGAAACCAACACACTAAATTCCAAAACTAGGATACAAAGAAACCTGGTCGGTCAAGTTTCACTCAGGCCTCAGAAAAGGGAGGGGCTACAGTTTCTAAAGATGAAACTTGACAGTACAGGGACAATGTTGTCTAATAGTGAGGATTGTCCCTTCTTCTGTTGAACCAGAATGACTTGTTTCTTTTCTCCTCGTTTATATAAGTTATTTAACTACGACTGTTTTGATTCCCTGAATGATCTTACACACACTGCAGCTAAATGGAGTCAGTTTCATTCCTTTTTCACGAGTACACTTAGTTAATAAAAAATGAAGAACAGTAGCAAACAAAACCCAACAGAGCCACCCTACTGGTGCATCTGGGAAGAAGTGCGTTGATGTGTTTTGAGCTCTACATTTTAAGAAGCAGAAGATTGCAGGTTATTAAACACTACAGCTTTACACTTCAGGCGTCATCAGAACAACCTCACAGGCCAGTCTCAACATCAGGACCTTGGCCAAGAGCTTGAGACCAAACTATCACCAATAAGTTGGCAACATTTATATGTTGCGGTATGTGACTAGTCAGCTCTGTTTTCGGTGGAGGTTTTCAAGATAATGACAGAATTGGGACAGTGGGGCTGTATATGGGGAATTATATAGCGTGTCTCTGAGAACAAAGCAAAATCCATACTCAACAGAAGAATCATTAAAGGTACAGTGTATAGAAATGGTAATATGTTGTGGTATCTGGTGGTCAGATTCTGGACTGATATGCTCACCTCTTTGGTCAGTGAAGCAACAATGGCCTGAAAGGACAGGAAGTGATGCAGGAAGTAATGCATGATATGTGTTATCCTTCATTTGTCATGTTTTAACCATCAAAACTTCTATCAGTACACATTGTTTTTTTTGCACAACAGCACCTCTATCCTTCTTCATCTTCTGACAGGTGCATTTCCCATGGCCGCTCATTAAAAACAAAACATGTATGTTAGTAGTTTGTTCATTCTGATTTATGGTAGAAATGGTAGTGGATGTAAAGGCTCATTCTAAAGTTAAAAAAGCTTAATGATTTTTGCACTGAGGTGATTATACACTAATTTAAACATGCTTATCAATATTAAGTCAAGTGTGTTCTGCTAAATGTTGCTAATTATCACACACTGCACCTTTAAAAGGTTTCCAAAGAATTGAAAGTTGACCTTTAGATACATTTTTTATGGTTTAATTGGTTTCTTCCAAAAAGCAGTCTTTCTAAATGAACAGAGTGCGTCTCTGTTAAAAAGAAAGGTTCAGATTTTTTGTAAATTTGTTTCCCTTACACCCCAGCAAGCACACTTAGACATCATTTTATATGGTTATGGCATTGTAAGAGGTTTAAAGATAAACTGAAAGATTCCCTTTCACGGTCCTCTTAACTGGTTTCTGCTTAAATAACCCAAGTAATGTCTCTCTCGTGTGTTTTTCCCCGTTTTCCAACTGCATTAATAAATTAAAATACGAAGGAGTAAGTGATTCATCCACACTCCTGTAAAGAGTGGAGCTCATTGCACAGCCACGCCTTGTGGGAAAGGGTTAACTGCAACAGCTACAATAATGAGAGCGCAGTGAGACGTGTGAAGTAATTAGTCAGTCTGCTCTCCAATATTTACCCAGTTAATTATTTGTGAGTATTACTCTTGTCTTCCCTTCAGATGGCTGCCTGTGTTGTTTTTTCCACACCATTTGTCACTGTCCACCTCTTGTGGGTTCTCATCCCTTCTTCCTGTTGTTTTTCTTTCTCTTTTTTCTTTCTTCTGTAATGGCAGGAGAGTGGCATTTCAGTGAACCCTTGTCACTGGAGGTGTTAGACCGCTGTCCCTGGTTGTGCGAGGTCAGCTATGATTATTTATTCATCTGTCTGTTTGTCTAACGTTAGTAGCGAGATGTGAAAATGGTTGCTAACTTTCCAGAGTAGTGCACATCATTGAAAGGTCAGACAGCCAAGTGAGGAAGGGGAGGACACCTCGAGTTCAAAGGTCACTGCTGTGCTTCCAGGCAATTATGGAAACAGAAAAATGGGAAGAAGTGCTGGGAAGTTATCAAATTTATAGAGATACATTAGAACATGAAACTTATTTGATATGTCCAGTAGCATAGGTACGGATGGATGTATCAATGAAATAACCTTACAACCAACTTTAAGTAAAAGTAAATCATGCTGGCTGATGCATTTGCCAGGAGCGTACCGGTAAACACATGTGAAGCTTTAGCTAGCAGCTTATTAGCCAAACTTAGCACAAACAAGAAAAGAACTAAGATAGCGTCATCTGAACGTAAACAATCTGCCTACCAGCTCCTCCAAACTCTAATAAAATATTAAATTTAGCTTGTTTTTACCATGACAAACATAACATTTAACAAATTTTAGTCTAATCACAGAAGGTTTCACTCTACTTTTTGGTTTACGGCAGGGACTTCCTGATGACTTATTATTTAGGTTGATGGTAGATGGACTGTGTTTATATAGCCACTGTCTCTAGTCGTCTGACCACTCAAAGCGCTTTTACATTACTTGTCACATCAACCAATTCACACCACATTCACACACTGATGGCAGAGACTGCTATGTAAAGAGCCATCAGTATTAAGTAATCCCATTCACACACCGATGGCACAGACACTGGGGGGAGTTCGGGGTTAAGAGTGTTACCCAAGAACACTTTGGCATGTGGACAGCAGGACCTGGGATCGAACCCCTGACCTTCCGATATAGAGACAACCAACCCTACCACTGAGACACAGCCACCCCAGGAAGGCATAGATATACTGTATATTTTTTATACCTTTGGACAGAAACACTCCAACAGTTTCTGCATTCTCCCAGTGTTTGTGTAAAGTTAAGCATAACTAAGCTGAGCTAGGCAGTTTGTTCTACTCTTGTATTTAAAACAGTTTGTCATTCTTCCAGTATTTGTGCTAAGCTAAGCTAAGCTAAGCTAAGCTAAGCTAAGCTAAGCTAAGCATCTACTTGAAAGGGATTTGTGTGTTGTTAACTAAACAATCACATGTCCTGCCATCAGAACTAGTTTTAATAGTAAGTTAAATTAATTATTAAGATATTTGTTTTAATTGTAGGCCCATACATGGGAGTTATACGAAATGTCTGAGCTGTAACCAAGCAGCAACATCCGGTCTAAAAATATAAGTCCAATGCGGAAATGCTAAAAACTGGTTCATCGAAGATCCGCTTAAGGCTGTCTCTGAAATACCGGAAACCACATACACACAAATTCAAAAAAGATGATCTTTACAGCAGACATGAACGTGTTTAAGGCCTGGTACAAAAGATGAGTGTTGTCTGGATAGCTCATTTCTTGATCGGCACACACTGGGGGTGAATTTTTTTTCTAATGCAGCAATTTCGAAGATATTGAGATTACGAGTCTTCCAATGAGAGGCACAGCTGACTTGATTGACAGGCAGGAACACAGTAGCTGTTGGCTAGGAGGCTCAAAGCCCACCTCTTTACCTCACACTCGCTCGACAGCAGTAATATGGCTACAGCTGAGGATTGGCCTCAAAACAGCGCTTCAGAAACAGATGGGTGACGTCACAGATACTACGTACATATTTTATACAGTCTATGGCTGTAACCCAGCCAGCTCTGCTAACATTAGCCACACTCAGCAAACTAACTTGACATCATTAACCTGCAGACTCTGTGATCTTGTGTTTAGCCATGTTAAATAATTTGTGCTCAATTTGGAGTTTCCTTACTTTTCGATTGGTTGGTTCGTTAAAACTTAAACACCATTGACATCAGGAAATTAGTCGCTTCAGAGCATCTCTGCAAATTGGAGTATCATAGTATTTTACAGAAAAATATGAGAGTTGTCAATCTTCTTAAGTGACTCTTAGCAAGAAATTGGGTTACTTAACATTTTCAAACAATACAATAACTTTTTTTAAATTAACATGTTAACTCAAACTACCATGACTGACCTCGATGGATGCACAATGATGGATGCAGAAGAAATGTGTAATCACTGTTGTTTAATTAGTGTTCACACATGCAGGATACGTCTTTTGCCTGTATGTGTGGGGGAGGGGTCAAAGCAGGGGGAAAGTGGATGGGCTTGGTTGGTTGAAAGGAAGACAAAACAGTAATTATTTCATTATGGCATGACAGCAATAATATTACAGTAGTGCAGTGTGCAGTGCGCCTATCTGTGGAACAAATGAGCTCACCCCCAGGAGAGCAGAGCGCAACACTGAGCCTAAGGTAGGGTTTGCATGGCTGTCTTTCTTTCTTTCTCTCTCTCTCACACACACACATACAGACTTTCTTTCCCCTTCCTCAGCTACTGTTTTAATATTCTCATTCATAGCACATGCAATTATTTTAAAAATAAATTTAGCCCAGATAAAAAAAGAAAAAAATTGGGCCTCTTGGGTGACGCAAATGGCTTCCTTGTTTTTATTAGAAGACAAGGTGTTTATTAGGGGCCTTGTTGGCTTACTGCAGGAGGTTTCTGAGTTTGAGTAATTGTCCAATTAGGTGTAATTTCAGGATTGGTGCTAACCCAGGCGATTGTGCTGTAAGAGGAAGACTACCACCGGGACACACATTAATGAATCCCACTGAGACCTGTCTACCTTTAAGAAAGAGAGACTGTGTCTGCTTCTGTTTCGCCTTCCCAAATCTTTTTAACGAGGCATTATAACTAGGATTTACAATTGAGACAAGGCACTTCTTCTCCATCCCCCACTTCATTGTTTCTTATTCTTCACCGTCTGTGCACTGGGTTACAAAAATAATTTATCATTCATGTTATTTCAGTTCTCTGAGCAATTGCCTCTTATTCAAACAGAAAGGTTACCTTAATTGTTATGTAGCTCAGCTATTTATGCCCTGGCATAAAAATGCATGTTTGCTGCTTCATGGAAAGGTCACTCATTACAACCCAAATAACTTTTTCTCTGTCGCTGCGGTCTCCTCAAAGAGTTTGCTGGCTACTTTTCACTGGGAGATGGATCAAGGTTTTCAGAAAGGTCTCCAGATGTCACCTCCTATCCAATGTGATGAACTATCTCTGCCTCTCTTTGTCGCCCTTTCATAGCATTCTCAGTCCTCTCCCTCCTTAATAACAGTTAACCAGTTTTGAAAGTATTCTTAATTTGCTCAAGATAACACTCGAATGTCAGTCGGTTAGAAGCAAGGAGACACAGTTTAGCTCAGCATAAATTCTGCAAACAATGGAAAGATCTAGCAGTGTTTAGTTCAAAGTAAAAAAATAAATAAGAAAATCCAATTTTGATAGCTCAGCCATAAATAATAGGCTGGGTTATTAACATTTATGCAGTCTCAGAACCCATCAGCCTCTGGGAGCACTGGCCAGCTTTTGAGGGCACTTGGTGTTGCAAGCAGTGAGCAATAAAGAACTTAACAACCAAGAGTTCTCTTCTACTGCTTTGCCTCTGTTTAGCATCTTTAGGAACTAGAATTTGTTGGAGTTGGTGTTGGGAAAAGACGTATAGTAGCAGAGTGTTCGCTGCATTAGCATGCTGCTATCTGTTTTAAGACTTTAACTAATGCTTCATTTTGGTAAGATGTGCTACAGCTTTTGCAGCAAACATAGAGTCAACACAGACTCTAAGTGAAGACAGAAATTAAGCACTCACGATACCAAAATCTGGTCGGGCAGAGTTTAACTTTTATGTGATGTGCTGCAGTTAGAATGTTTTTACAGAAATAAGTAGCTAAGGCTAAATGGCTAAGAGGTTAAGGTGAATGCTGCTGCATTCAACATATGTAGTGCATTTAATTGGTACTCCGGTATGCACCAATACAGCTGCTGAACGTTAGTATTGGGTGATTTAGCCCTGTTAGCAGACTATGGCCGAATGTTGTGTTTTCCAGACCGGTCATTTTGTGTTCATACTGCAAAACAAATGCTGTGCGTTCTTGTCGTGGGTTGACTTGCAGCAGTGTGGAGGTCAATGCCTCATCGACATATGGCAGATGAGTATATTTCTCAAACATTGGACATCACTCACAAAAATACATACGCAGTGCATGAACTTTGACCTCTCTGCTCACCTAAGTGTGGCACAAAGGCCAACAAAACTCAAAATGCAGTATGTAAAGGTATGACCCAAGCGGCAACCTCCGGTCTTAAAATATGAGTCCAATGCGAAAGTGCTAAAAGCTGCAGTTCATCGAGGATCCACTTGAGGCTGGCTCCGGAAGTACCGGAAGTCACATACACATGAATGGGAAAAAGCCGACCTTTACAGCAGAAATTAACATGTTTACAGCCTGATACAAAAGACGAGTGTAGTCTGGATAGCTAATTTCTCGATCAGCTCATCTGTACTTTACGTCACACTGGCTCCACAGCAGCAATATGGCTGCTGCCGCCGATTGGCCTCAAACTGCTCTTCAGAAATAAATGGGTGACGTCACGGATCCTACATCCGTATTTTAAACAGTCTACAGTATGACCCCAGCTTGGCAGAAGTGGAGGCTCAAGTGATGACAAGGAAAAGTTCCTCTGGTTCCACAATCTGGAAAAACTCTGTTGCTGAGTTCTGTGATGTTGCTACTCGTAGCTCTTCTGCTCATGTTGAATTGGAAGGAGATGGTTAGTAACATTAGCCTATAGCTGTTATTATGCTAACCACCAGTTGTAATCAGAATTGTCTGGCAGCAGTATTACTGCATCGATTACCACTAGCCTACCACTAGTGTGATGAGTCAAGCAGCTGTTTGTTCTGGTTGCTGTGTTGATTGCATTTTTTACTGCAAATGAACCGCTTCAGGGTTTGATTGTGAGCGAGCTGAGGCGAGCTGAAACCTCCTCTTCTAGGCGAGCTCAGACAGTCTGCAATAGCTGTGTTCACATATGTCCAACAAACCTGGCCAACGTCTGCAAACGATACAAGTGAGAGGGCAAAGATCAGGAGCATGGGGTTTGTAAAACATGTTCCAGGGAGATTTCAAGAAAAGGGAATTCTAGCAACAAGCAACAATCTGATTGCTAACGCTAGATCTTTTAAACATAAAAACATGACTGAAGAATCACTCCCAAAGTAGAACTACTTCTTTCATCAAAGCAATCTCTCTTAAATCTTAATGTGACAAATACAATCAGAAAAACAATAACTGTTTGTTGTTGTTGGTTTTGGCATGAGGCTTTTGAGTCAGGTAATGTTTTGTCAGAGGAGCATGAGGGAAAATGAAATCTAGATGACTTCATTTTTAAAATGTACTTTTAATGAACATTTTAATCTGTAAATGGAAGTTTAGGAGATGGAAAGGGAAGAATATTTGTATGACACAATAGAGCAGAGGAAGAAAAAAAAAGAAGAACAGGGAGGACCTCTAAAAGAAATATAGAAGCTGAAATATTCATAAAGGTGAGGGCTGTGATGTTTAAACTCTTGGACAACATCCTCCCGCATGTGTTTGCAGGCCTGCTCTTTGTGGACAAATAATAGGTGTTGGACTGGTCTAAAAAATTCAACACACTGCATAATGTACAAAGGTCTGGCACGGAAGAACGAGGAATAGGAAGGTGCCTCTATCAAAGAGGACCCTGGCCTTCACGACACGTCCACACTTGCTCCCTGTACCACTCTGTTGTTGCACCTGTGTGGACTTAATGTTGGAGCAGGACACAGAGGGGAGAGATGAAGAGGGAGTTTTCATTAGGTCAGAGCTGGGTGCAGCAGAAATGGCCGCACACTACCTGACCACCAGACCCTCAGAGTGGACACCATGCAGTCTCACCTTCTTTCAGCCTGTGGAGAGATAAAGCGCTAAGCTGCTCATGTGAATGCCGGCAGCATCACGAGAAAATGTGTCAGAAACTCACATCTAGTTTGGGTTCATGTCAAGGTTGCATTACACTTCCCACCCGCCCACCACCAACACCAACACCAACACCACCCTCCTTTTTTTTTTTTCTCTTCATCCCTTCTCACATTAGAGCCTCTCACAGTCTCGCCACAACCACTGACACCACCACGAGCACATCACATCCTCGCAGCAGCTACCCACAGCTCATCTTCACACTAAACCTTGTCCTTCTTTCAGGCTTACGTCTCAACACTCCCTCAGAAATAAGCCATTTCAAAAAAAAAAAAGAGAGAGAGAAAGATTCATGAGCAGCTGGAGCCGCCATGCTGTATAACTGCAGCCATCACAGGCTTCTTTCCCTGATACGGCCTGACGTCTCAAAAGGCTCCGGGATTCAAAACAAAATCAGGTTTTCCTGATCCAGCGACAAACTGAGCTATTGGGAAGGCGCTTTTGCTAAGACTCTTTGTGACATGATGATTGGGAGACAGGCTCAAATTCCCTATGAATATGGATGCAGCTGTTTATGCCTGAAGAAGAGAGAAAATCAAGCACATACTTGACTGGTAAATATTTGTAAAAAAAAATAAATTGAAAAAACGCTGGAATGCTTTTGGCAAGGTAGGCTATATATCTGTTTTGTTCAGGTTAGATTATTCATTTCCAGTGTGTGGGCTTGGACTGTCAGTTCATAGTATCTTAAAAAGGATTATCTGATGCACCTAGGTCTGATTTCAATTTGAATAGGTGTGAATTTATTTTGCAGTGCTCAATATCACACACAAATAAGACCCCCCTTATAATCCAATTCCACCCCCACCGGAAAAAAAGGGATGAAATAAGAATCTCATTATAGTGTCCTGCTTTATGTTCCCTCACAAACAATCTTCTGAATTCAATATCAGAGTGTTTACTCCCAGCTCTTCAATGGACAGAAATGTAAGTGAACGACAGGTGATATTTTTCTAATTTCATAAAATTCAGGCACAGAAATTCATCCCAAAGCTTTAATTCATTTGGAAATAACCTGCACCCTGCGTCTTATTTACTGCCCCTGCAACACTGAATTCCTTGTGATTGAATGTGGAGGTATGAAATTAGATTGCATTGTGTGTCTCTGGCTAATAATTCCAGATGGAATAGCTCCTCACTCTGCTTGACATGATGCACCCGGAGAGAAATATGGAGGCAGAGAGGGAAAGTTAAGGTTGCTTAGGTTCATGCGGAGGCCTTAGAAGCACAATGAATCAAGCTTTCCTAAACCTTGGGAGTGGTGAGGACCTGTGTAATTTGCTGTGAGAAGTGTTCTCTGAGGAGGCGTGTGGTGCTTCTGGCCTGCCCTCTTCTGTGAGTACGCTGTGATGTGATGATAAGATGAGGTGTCCTGTTTAAGAGCTTGATTAATGGCGGAGGAAGAGATGGCCTCTCAGCACAGATACTGTTTGCCTCTTCTGAAGCACACTTCTGTTCAGACAGAGGAGCACTCCTGGGGTGCTCCAATTCATCCTCAGCCCAAGCCCCCAAATTACCAACACCACAGTCACCACGGCTCATCTTTACTTAAGGCGTAATGGCAAAGATCACGATCAATTTTCACAAGTCCATTGGAGCAGGCTCCTTCATTATGTTTAAAAACCAGTCACACCGATTGATCCGCCATGAGTGCATGGTATTGATAAATAATTAAAAAGCTCTCAGTTTAATTTGGGGGTAAGTAGAGGATGGAGAGTGCCGGGTGGGGGTCGGTGGTAGGGGTTGTGTCAGGCCAGTGGGCTCTTAGTTGGTGTAATGAAGCCCGGCCCCCTGCTGTGGCACACCCAGCCGCTGCTCCCCGTCTGCCTCCCTACTTTGTCCCAGCGGACGCACAACCAGCTGGATTCGTCTGCCATATTCGCAGCAATCAATGCAATCCAGCTTGAAAGAAAATCAATAAGATGTGTCCACTTATGCCTCAGAGTGGAGGAGGAGATCTTTAGCTGGGGTAAAGCTGCAAAACCAACACCAGAGATTATATATAAGGTTTTGTAAGGTGTCCCGATGATGCAGGTCACTTAAGTATTTATACATTTAAGGCATATAGCTCACACTAAAATGCAAACTCCACAGAAGGCTTTGAAAAATAGGAAGTTTTGTGATGATAATTTACTGACAGAGGCCACAAAAACATCAACCTTCCAAATTTATACCAGTGTTTGTTTGCTTAATGAATCACCTCTTTATTAATGAAGCCCTTGTTTGGCTACATGCTTTGTAGTTGTCTCTAAGGTCTTTCTTCATTGGTGCTTTACGTCTTTAAGAGGTGAACACATCAATGCAGAGTCAGCCTGACGCACTGGTCTTCATTATTCAAGTGGATCTAAACTACACTGACGGAATAAGTATTGCAACAAAGATGTCATTTGGGTTGTATACTGTATAAAATCTATTCTATCATTACAAGCCTTTTAGTATAGTACATTAATGTTTATTACATACACTACCAGTCAAAAGTTTGGACACACCTTCTCATTCAATGTTTTTTATTTATTTTAATTATTTTCAACATTGTACATTAATACTGAAGACATCAAAACTATGAAATAATATGGTTGTGCCATAATATGGATTACAACAGTAGTCAAATAGGGCTATCCAAATTCCACAAATGAACTCTTGACAAGGCTCATGTTAATTAGAAACCATTCCAGGAGACCACTTCATGAAGCAGACTGAGAGAATACTAAGAGTGTGCAAAGCTGTCATGAAGGCAAAAGGGGGCTACTTTACAGAATCTAAAATATAAAACATATTATGGTTTGTTTAACACTTTTTTGTTATTTAAATAATTCCATATATGTTATTTCATAATTTTGATGTCTTCAGGATTAATCCACAATGTTTCAAATAATTAAAATAAATGAAAACCCTTGAATGAGAATGTGTTTCCAAACTTTTGACTGATAGTGTATATAAAAACTCAAAGCTTCTAATTGTACAATAAACATAGAGAAAAAAACCTTATCACACTGTTTCAACATCAACTGACCTGCTTTCAGAATCTCACTTAAAGCTCATGTGAGGAGTTTTCAGCTTGTTAAACATGGTATACATGAATATACTGCTGCATATTAATCTTAACTTTTTGATGGATGAGTGTGTATGAATGTTTGCTGTGTTTCAACCAAATGGAATATATATTTTTACTACTATAATCTTTATTGCTTTATTTTTTGACTATATTTTACTAGGATCTCCTGGACACACTCTTTTGTTTTGTTTTTACACTGGTATGATCAACATTACAATAAAGTGTGATTTGATTTGATAATGGAATAAAGTAAAAATCATACTTATGCCTATATATATCACTTAAAAAAGCAACCAAGACCCCCATGAGAGATCCAGTCTACTCCTATTTAACCAGTTTAATGTCCAACACTAGGATGCAAAAATGTTGGTCAAACATCAGTTTTGGCAGATATTGGTCCAGTTGACAGATACATTGGCACATTAGCAAGCAATGTGTCATTCCACAAATGTCAGCAGTCAATGTTTATCTGTATCTTTTCCTATTATTATAGCATCAATTTCATGCTGACAAGCTAGTTTACTGCTGACTCAGAAAAGAGGAAAGAACACATGAAAGAAAACTTTGACAGTGTGGGAGTATTTCACTGTTTCTGAGAAAGATCAGCGACTTGAAGCTTGTAAAGAAAAGTTTTAAGGGAAGGGACTACCAGCAACTATTTAAACACACCATCTTATAGCTCATTTGAGAAACAGAGAGAAATAAGTATTAAGGATAAATGCAAAAAACTCTGGTATTGGCATCAGCTATCGGCTCAATTATTATTCAGTATTGATTTTGGCCCAGATTGTCAGAATGAGTGTTTCTTTATCTGAAACAGCTGCCAACGGGTAGATGTCAGACAAAGTGATTAACACTTTGCTAAAAAAAAAAAGAGCTTTTATTACATTTCCACTGCAAATATTTGCAATGAGTGAGATGCTTTACAATTAGAAGAGAGCAGGATGTTTGTCAAAAAACTCTGCTTATACAAGTACAGGATAAAATCAGCAAAGACATAAGAAGTAACAATTTTGTCCAGAGGGGGCGCCAAAATCCATACAACCCGAAAGTTCCTCAAAGGAACTTAAAGTACGTTGTACTTGTAAAATGTCATTAGGCAAAGGTACTTTACACATTTTAAGTATAAGCTCAAATACATTTAAAAATGTTAAAAGGTGTCATATTGATGATGTGATTAAGTATAAAAAAGCAATTTTTCAACAACAAAATTTTCTGTGTTGTTGTACTAATATGGTATTAAATCATCGACTGTATAAAATATGGACGTAGTATCCGTGACGTCACCTATCTGTTTCTGAAGCGTTGTTTTGAGGCCAATCATCGGCGGCAGCCATATTGCTGCTGTCGAGCCAGTTTGACATTAAGAGGCGGGCTTTGAGCCTCCTAGCCAACAGCTACAGTGTTCCCGCAGTCAGCTGTGCCTCTCATTGGAAGACTCGTAATCTCAATATTTTCGAAATTGCCGCATTAGAAAAAAATCCACCCCCCTCACAGTGTGTACCGATCAAGAAATGAGCTATCCAGACTACACTCACACTACAGTCTTTTGTACCAGGCTGTAAACATGTTTATTTCTGCTGTAAAGATCTGCTTTTTCCCATTCATGTGTATGTGACTTCTGGTACTTCAGGAGCCAGCCTCAAGCAGATCCTTGATGAACTGCAGCTTTTAGCATTTCAGCATTGGACTCATATTTTTAGACTGGAGGTTGCCGCTTGGATTAAATTAGCTCAGGCCGTAAAACATTGGTGTACTTTTGACCCCGAAAAACCCAAATAAGACATAACAGACTGAACTGAAGATTAAGACTCTTGAGGGATAGATGTTTTGTTTATATCGATGGATGACATTTGAGAAACTCCCAATATTATTTGAATTTAGAAATTGGAATAAATAACTTTGCAGGGACAACATTTCCATTAGAGATGTAGTAAAGAAGACATAAAGGACAATTACTATACTTCAGTAAAGTGTTAGTACCTCATATATGGTCCTATAAATATGATCATATAATTTTAACATTGATTCAGCTTTATTTGATACTGAGAATGACTTGGATGGGATATTGTATTTGTACTTGTTCAATGAGCTTATGCTGTATGGGGCCAAATGATCATCCATGAAAGCCTTTTTAAACCTTCAACACAATGTTGATTGTAGAGGGAAGCAGCTCAGTGTGGCTTTTTTGAACGTGTTGACAAAAGGAGGTTCCGGAGAACACCATGAAACATGCACTCACAGTGTTACGTTCAAAGACATCACATTGTATTAGACTTTTTTTGAGAGGTGTGTGTGTGAAAGCCTGGCAGCAAGGAGGAGGAGGAGGAGGTGTTGTCCAATACTCTGGGGTTCATCAGCTCATGGGGGCTTTTAATGCTCAACCTCCACCACTTCCTCCACCCCCTGCTATTGCCACCTGGCTAAACCAGTTAACACTGCAGGCTGGAGGTCATGGCTCAGCGACCCTGCTGCAGACAGCTCCTGGAGGTGTGATATGAGGCCTCTGGTGGTGTGTGTCCCACAGCCTCACACACTGCTGAATGTCACTACATGCCAGTCATGGACTCACACCTCCACCCAAAAGCATGATGACTGTAAATCGGAAACAAAGCATGGTGGACTCCGACACAAGCAGACGGACACTCACATGGCAACAGGTCACACTCAGTTTGTGTCAGAGGTGGTGTGCGTGTGTGAGTGTGAGTGTCAGTGTGAGTGTGTGTGCGTGTGAGGTCCCTTAGATGTCGTTTTACTGCCTTTTGTGCAAACCAAAAAACAGAAGAAAAAAATTATTATGCTGTGTCACACTTTTTGGTGCTGATATCCGTCTAATTGATGACTTTGTGCCACATCAATCCATTATGCATAATTTAACATGGATCAAGTCCCACATTAACATAATCACCCATTGGATATTCTGCATAGTGTGACACGCTAGTGAGGAGCAGAACCCCAGCCTGAGAAAAAGTGACAGGGGAGATGCACCCTGCATGAGTAGGCAAACACACACACACATGCACACACACACACACACACACACACACACACACACACACACACACACACACACACACACACACACACACACACACACACACACACACCACACACACACACACCACACACACACACAAGCACACACACACTGAGTTAAAGCTGGGATGTGGCTGATGTTAAGATGTCAGATCCTTATTCGCTTTAAGCAAATTGTGGGAGTCCAGTCTAAGCATTTTGCGTTTATGCAGACCCACATTTGAATAAACAACCATAAACACATGCACACACACACACGCACATGCACACGCACGCACACACGCACACGCACACACACACACACACACACACACACACACACACACACACAGTGAGTGAACAGCTTGGAGAGTGAGGGGTGTAGAGCCGCCTGCTTAGACGCTGCCGTTTGCAATCACTAAGCAGCTTTAGTGTCTCCTACCACAGTCCTGATTTAAAATTCATAAATGCTAATCCTTCATAATTTACAGTTTAAAAAGCAGCCCTGCTCACAGGCCCTGTGGCCACAGCTCTGTCAGAGTAATTATACCAAGGAGCCGGGAATGGACTAGTAGCAGAGACTTTCAACAGTCAAGGAAATCCCCCTCACTGGCACCAGACCCAATTACTCCAAATACCTAAACAGATTAGCAAGTCATTTTCCAGTTCAATCTGGACATAGGTGCCAAATCGGTGTTATACTTTAGTCAGGTGGGTAAATAGCATTAAAGTTGGGACAAGCCTGTTTCTTATTAAGTGGACAGTATGCCAAGTAATTTTATTAGCCATTTCATTTAATTTGTGGCCCCAGCGATTGTCTTTTACAAGGTTACTTGGCTCCCTCTATTCCTCTGGTGTCAGAGGGGTGATTTGCTGCCCTCTCACTGTTCACTGACATTGTACTGTGTGTATGCTGTACATGTGTGTGTGTGTCTGTGTGTGTGGACGAACGTCACTGACGGGCTGATGCCTATTTGGGGAGGTGCCAGTTTCTAAACCAAATTCTTTGTCCTTGCGAGGACAAAATACATTAGTTTAGATGTAGATTATCTGTGATTCTTTCATCCAAGGTCACTAATAGAAAGCCATTATCAAAATGGGCAGATTTCACTGTAATGGCCCACAATGACACCACAGAACCATTGAAGGTCCTGTGAAAGCGCCGCCTGCTTTACATGTAGAAGCTCTAGGTGCAAAATGGCTCACCGTCCTTTTAAATGCATAATTAAGTAGCTTTCTCAAATATTGATTCATCTCTCGTCCTGATGCTCTGTATCACGGTGAAAGAGGTGTAGACATATGTAAGAGAAAGGGATGTTCAGTCATTTGTGATTATTATGTTTAACAGCTCAGCAGCTACATGATTTTTTTTTCATCGGAGCAGAGTGATACACTCGCCAGTCTTTCATTATATATATGCAACATCAAGAGCAGCGGAGAGAAAAATACAACGAATTTGAGGGGGCTTTAAAATCAGGGAAGCAAAAGTTTCAAAAATAGGTTTTCGTCAGTGTATAGGGACATGAAAATAAGAATTGTTGGATATACATTGACATAGAATGAGCTTTTGTGTCTGTATAGGGTCTTGTTTGTTTTGTCCACAGAGTTATATATTGTCTAGAACAGACAACCAAACATGACTTCAGAGTCAGCTTGTTGTGTTTTTGCAAGTCATAAGGCCACCATGAGTTGTCCCACCAAATGGAATGCGAGGGTAAAGAGGATGGTTGTCAGTCAAGTCAAGTCAACTTTATTTATAAAGCACATTTAAAACAACCTGTGTATGCCAAAGTGATTTACAAGTTAGAAGTACAAGAAAACAACAATAAACAACATATTTACATAAAATAGTAAAATCCAGGAAAATCAATTAACATCTGAGTTATCTGCAATCTGCAGCCTCTGCAAGATGCAACATGACACTAACCCACTAGTCAAGTAAAAAAGCAGTGCTAAGTTCTCCAACTTGAGATGGTTGCATTTGGAGTGAATCACATATCAAATAAAGAGAAATAATGCTGTTTAGTTTTTCCTTGGTTACAAAACGGTTGACAATGAAAATACATGGGTTGGTAGTCATGGAAAACTAGCATGAATTTGGATGTAGCATTTCCTCAGGACTACATCTAACCCCTCCTCCTTCTCCCCTCGGAGCTCCTCCAAAATGACGCCCCCGCTCACATGCACGAGCGCCGCTAATTCGTCACCATATGATCGTGACTGATTCCAAACCGGTCCTCAGCACATCGTTTGTGTTTTGCACTACGTCAACTCATGCCTCACCCAGCGGTAAGAAAACACCAAAACATTATCATAGTGAACGTTAAAAACACAAACAAACATGAAATGTACGTGCAGGAGGCGGACAGAACAGCAGGACGGGATTTGATTGGTTTCATAAATTGGACCCTAAAGGGGGTGATTGGTTGGTGTTTTCCCAGGTTTACTCCGGCTGTAGAGAGTGGCTTTTTTTCACTCTTTTTTAAGAACACATTATGTATTGATTGCCATCGGGACATAAAGGATCGTTTTAACCAGTATAACAAAAAGTGTATCTAAAGGAGACTACCAACCCCAGCTTTCAGGCTGTAACTAATTCACTTTTATGTAATTTATTCATTTGCATTTTTTTCCTACATTTTCTATTATATGTCAAAGTATATAAAACGTTTGTTTTATACATATATATCTTTAAATATTTTTTGAACAAGTTATCTTTCTTATAAAAAAAACTAACTAAGAGAAAGCACATTACTTTTTTTAAATGACCTTACACTGGCTGCCTATTGCTTTAAGAATAGATTTTAAGGTGTGTACTTTTAAAGCACTTCCTTGCCTGGCCTGGCCCCAGAATAAACCTGTGAATTGCTGTCACCCTACCAACCAATGCCTGTCTCAAAATTTAAAAACTAAAGGTGACAGAGTGTTTGCTGTTCGGGCTCCTCAACTGTGGAACGACCTGCATGAGGATCTCAAGCAAGCTACATCAGTGTCTTATATATTTATATTGAATTTATTTTTATTAATGCTCTCCTTTTATTCAATCCTTGTTTTCGATTGTTTTTATTGTTTTTTAGTAGTTCCTCTTTTACGCTTTTACTCAGCTGTTGCTTTAAGTTCTTCTTAAATTCCATATATCTTGCTAGTTTATTATGTTTCCCTATCATGATTTGTTCATTATTGTTCCTTTTTTTATGATGTAAAGCACTTTATAACGTCTGTTTAAGTGGTATATAAATAAACTTAATATTATTATTATTATTTTAAAATGATTACTACTATGGTATACACTACATGTTCCACACATTTTTAACAGCCATCATCGTCAAATCTTTGGATGATTTGAAAAGTTTCATCAAGTGGTCAAACAAATGTAAAAACTTTAGACAGCTGCCCTCTTTTACACTGCAAAGGCTTCAGAGAGATCCCCTCTCTATTGTGTCTTTATTCCTGTCTGATGTCCTATCAGAGACAGCCACAGCCTCAGATGAAGCCTGAGCACTGAATCACAGTGACTCTCATCTCTAAGTGAAAGAAATCTGATTTCTATTAGAGCAGATTAGGGAGCCCGCGCCGGACATCATGTCACAAATCCCGAGCTTTAAAGTTTCTGTGTAACCCTCCGCCATTGGGAATGACTCGCCCAACGCTCACACGTCTTCCTCTCTTTATTTCACGCTGCACATCCACCTATCACAGCTAAATACTGCTGCCTGCATCTGTGACTAACACTTCTGCTCTAAAACTTGGTTGAGATTAATACACACATCCGTCACAAACAATCCCTCTCACTACTTCTGCAACAGTTAACTTCTGAGATAATATCTTAAGCAGCAAATAACTCAATTAATTTCACACTGTGCCTTGAGAATAGTGCTGTTTGATTGAGATACAAATATTAAAAAAATATACCCCAGAGACAGACAAACCAACAACAGTAATCTTGGAAGAAGTTATTATGATTAGCTTTTTGTTTTGAGCAGAGGCCTGTCTTAGAGAGTTGGATTACTGCTTCAGTGATCGAACTTAAGTTGTTGTTTTTTCATCTCACATCATCAAGGGTGGCTCACAGTGCTAACTGATGCTAGCTTACTGTGATGCTAAATTAAAGCTGTTATTAGTAACAAGCAAGGTATTGCTAATGAACCCTCAGAGAATGAATAATACTACGACTAACAATAACAACTACAGTCCCTCTCAGTCTTATATTTATTTCTCTTATTTGTTTTTTGAAACCATATTTGAGCTAAATGTTTTGGTTTTATGATTCTTATAACTTTGAGCTGAACAACTGGCAGGCAGCAAATTAACGACTAGCTAACTTGATTCTGGTTTCAATCTCAAAGACATTTGTCTGGGATCACAGCTATGGTTTCACAGTGTTAGGACAATGGGATACCTTAAGCCTCCTCTTCTTTTCTTTTCTTTATTTTGTTTGACTGGTTCTCATGTTGGAAATTGGGATTGGGTTCAGTTGTCACTGGTTTGTCCGACACTGTTAAACGCACCCATGAAAGGGCTTGGTCTTGTTTGTTTGATGTCAGCTGATTGAAGTGATGAGCTGCAGCTGGGAACTAATGAGGACGCCAACTCATCAAGACGGGACTCAACCAGAGACGACCACAAACCTTTGGAGAACCAACAGCACCTTTTAAAAGACTTATCCCAACCAAACAAAACAACTATTAAACTCATCAGAAGACGCTCGCCCCTCTTCACTCTCGTTTGATCACTGTTCATGTTAGGGCATTTAGGTGGCATTCATACCTCTACTCTGGGAAGTCCATAACAATAGGTTTGAAAAAAGATATACTTATCACTATGGCTGTAGTGTGGCATGACAGTGATCTGCTGAAGAGCTCAGGCTCTGGTTACAGTTGAGAGACAAGAGGACAAATGAGTTCTCACTGAAGGAGGTGGAGAACAAAAAGGGGTCCTAAAGTGAATATCGATTATTTGGGTTGCAAGACACAATAAAAAGGAAAATGTTGCATGCAATATTTGCATGAACTTGACTTTGTGTTATCAACAAATTGCTTCACAGTTTAATGTCAAATGGTTATTTCCAGATTTTTCTCACCAGCTCACCATAGTGTTGGCATCTAACAGGAAACGGTTTACTATTACCTTTTGAATGTGTCTTCATAGAGCCTGAAGGTTAACAATCAGGGTGTAGCGGTACTCAAAAATCTTGGTTATATATGTACATCAGTCATGGTTCGGTTAATCTTTGGTTTTGATGCAGCAAGGCAAAAAAACAAAAAAACAATTAAAAAACTTCTTGTTTCAAAGTTTCTAAGTTGTCTAAAGGTCAACATCAACAGTTCAGGGTCACAGGCTTGATTAAGTTTTGTTTTCTTAACATTTTAAATGAATAATGCTGCAACCTTTTACCAAAAATGTCTCAAATAAATTAAATTAAACTCCTTCAAGTTTATTGAATGCCCTTTTAGACTCAACCTAAAAAATACATTGGTAGCTCTGGATGTCCATCCATCAGTCCAGAGTGCTACAGTAGATGCCTTGGACAGGTCACACACAACGGCAGCTTTTGCTTGTCAATTAGGGCTGGTATGACTTAATTGCTGAGCTACATGGTAGAGGTACATACAGATAGATGAGAAATAATTTTAATCGCAGTTCAATCACCTTCAATGTGAGTTTAAATTCTGTGCTCAGCAATTGTTGTTGCTTTGGTTTGCTCAGAACTACCAGTAAAAGGCTGCGTTAATGCCAAAAGGAGATGTTTTTCCTAGCTGCCGTGATATTCACGTTCCTTTGTTGCCGATATAAATGCGTCAACAGGTCGAACGTGATGCCAGAAATGTAGCTGATTGCTGCTTAACAATTCCAGCATGCTACTTTCATCTTATCCACTTATCTTTGTCCATTGTTGTATTTCACCAGGAAACCAAAGTGTTGCCAAAAAGGAGACCTTTATGATAACAGGGAATTTCAAGGGTCTTGTAGCCCCTGGCGGAACCTGGATTTTAAGTACTTCTTATTAAAAGTGCATTTGCATCGCAGCTGAACCATACAGAAAGTCCTGTACTAGAATGGTTTGGTACGAATACATGTACTTTTAAAACCCTACTAACAACTTAATTTTTTTAACCAATGTATGAACGACTAAATCCAGCCTTTATTTAGGCCAGGAGTCCTAATGATAAATAAAAGATTCCAAGTGAATCATTTCTCTCAGATCCCAATTACTTCAAGGTTTATCAGTGTTAATCAAGTTCTATTTCAGACAACAACAATTTTCTATTGTGTGTTTTATTATTTATTATTTCATTTTAAAAAATATTTTTCATGCTTTCATAAAAATAGTGACCCAACATTACCTCCTTTTCTTATGTTTGCCCTCCAAAGACTTACCTCTTTCTGTTCTGATTTCAAAACTGGAATCAGTCGTTCAATATGCTGTGTTTGCTCTGTTGATGTTGCTTGTGATTAATGCAGTTACCCGTCATGGCAGTTACCTTTTAGTCTTGTAGTCTACTGATGATGAACTCACTTCATGACACAGGCACAAGGTCTTTTCCTATCAGTGTTCAGAAAAGCCGCCTCAGAATGACAACACACGCACACATGGTACCATATATCTCCTCCAAAACATATCATGGCTTCTAATGTGTTGGGTCTGCGGTGCGGCAATTTCACAACCAAATAGCTCACAGGAGTGATAAGAGTTTCATTATTGCTGAACAAATCAAAGGCAACAAGCAGCATCATTCATAAAGCACATTTCAATATTTCACCTGTTTTAATTTAGGTGTTCAACAAAGCAACAGAGAGATGGGAGACAGAGCAAGAAATAATGGAGAAGGTGTGTGTAAGTACACAAAGAAATCAGCACCCCAAAGGATATTACTTTTAGTTATTCTAGTTGTGTGCTAAAGTCTGAGCTGTGTGTTGTGCAATTCTGAAAAAAAAAATCTAATCAAAACAACAATGCCTGACTCAAAACCTGCCCCAAGGCTCCATCATACACTTCGGCTGAAAACAGCATGATGTTTTTACGTTTTTGAGCTTAAAAGCCAACAATAGCCTTAGCCAAATTCATATCTGATGTTGGCAGGGCAATTTTCTTGACAACAGATTTACCAATAATGAATTAAGTTTACTTATTACCTGACCCGATGTTGAATACTTTATTTTGATTGGTCAAAACCCCCTATCAGTGGTGATTCATTCTCACACAAGAGAGAACCCATGATCACACATTAGGTGGTCCATCAGTTACAGGGCACCGATGTGGGAGTAGAGGAGCTACTAGGCCCAAACCATCTTTGACAGGGGAAAGTGGAGCAAGATCCTGTCTCCCAATCCAGGCAACAATAGCAGAGTTGGTGAGTGCATCTCTGAGTTGCTGATCACTACAGTGGAAATTAAACTATAAGGGGTTGCGGAATTAAGAAATATGATAAAAAATGTCAAATAGGGGCGGCTGGGGTTCAGTGGGTAGAGTAGGTTGGTGGTTTGATCCCAGCTCTGGCATGGGAAGTGTCCTTGGGCAAGGCACTGAATCCCAAATTGCTCCCCACTGTTGTTCAGGGGTGAGTGAATGTGTACAAATTATATTATTGATGGTCCCTTACTATGTAGCAGCTTCTACCATCAGTGAGTGAATGGGTGTCAATGGGTTAATGTGGCGAGAAGTGTAAAAGCACTTTCAGTGGTCAGAAAGACAATAATAATAATAATAATAATAAGAAGAAGAAGAAGAAGAAGAATAATAAGAAGAAGAAGAAGAAGAAGAAGAAGAAGAAGAAGAAGAAGAAGAAGAAGAAGAAGAAGAAGAAGAAGAAGAAGAAGAAGAAGAAGAAGAAGAAGAAGAAGAAGAAGAAGAAGAAGAAGAAGAAGAAGAAGAAGAAGAAGAAGAAGAAGAAGAAGAAGAAGAAGAAGAAGAAGAAGAAGAAGAAGAAGAAGAAGAAGAAGAAGAAATTTTATTTATAGGCGCCTTTCTGGACCCTCAAGGTCACCTTACAACATACCAATAGTAAAAACAACACAACAATACATAAATAAATACATCAACACAACAGAATAAAGATACAATACTAATAAGATGAAAGTGAAGTCATTCCAGTCCCATAAAGACAAATTAAACCCAGTAGGCTTGGCGTAAAAGGTTTTGAGGCAGGATCTGAAGGTGGTGAGAGCGGTGGACTTTTGTAAGTCCTGGGGGAGAGAGTTCCAGAGGCGGGGGGGCTGAGCGGCTGAAGGCTCTCGACCCCATGGTGGTCAAGCGAGCAGGTGGGAGGGTGATTTGGGTGGAAGAGGAGGACCTGAGACTACGGGTGGGTATTTTGGCATGGAGGAGGTCGATGAGGTAATGAGGAGCTTGGCTGTTGATGGCCTTGAAAGTAAGAAACAGAATCTTAAAAATGATGCAGTAGTTGATGGGGAAGCCAGTGGAGTTGCTGTGGGACAGGTGTGATGTGGGGTTCTGGTGACGATGCGGGCAGCGGAATTTTGAACCAGTTGAAGTTTATGGATGGATTTGTCTGGTAAACCAAAAAGAAGGGAGTTGCAGTAGTCTAGGCGGGAGGGTAAGTTCAAGTCCATTTACTATTTACCAAAATATGTTTTATCTATGATCAAAGGTGAGCCAACTGCAAAGCTCACAGAAGAAGAAGAGCTGGATGAGGAGATAATTAAAACAAATATGCATGCTAATGTTTTACCCTGACCTTGAATTGAAATCTCCAATTTAATGTTAATTTGTCTGTGGAATGAGAAGGACAATTTTTTGGCTGAATTAAACCAATTAAACCAATATTTTCTGTTGATTTGATAATGTCCCTCGCTGGGTAACACAGGACAATTTATAATGAGCAGTAGGGGGTGGAAATCGAAAACCGGATCAGACTTAGAACCAGTTCCAATTGATCAATTCCATCGAAATTGTACACCTCAAATGTCACGTCACATCACGTCACGTCACGTCACGTCACGTCACGGTCACGGTCACGTCGTGGTATGTTGCATTACGTCACACACTATGCGATGCAGAACTCCTTCAGCTACGAGGTTCAAAGTATTTTCCCCCAGGTTCCAGGGCCACGTCCGGACCCACGCGGCCAAAAATGAGGCACCAAGAGTGGGTAAAATACTTCCGCAATGACCCCCGGAGGAAAAGCGTTCAAAGTCTTTTCCTCCAGGCTCGAGGGGCCACGTCCAGACTCACACGGCAGAGAATGAGGTCAACCTATTGTTCAGTATGTTCAAGTTAAATATGTTCATGTTCAGTCTTGTGCAGACATAATTTTGGAAAAAATAAAATGGTTCCTTTTTGTGCAGAAGACTGTGTAGAACTCCTTTTTTCCCCCTAAAAAAATACTCAGGAATCGTTAGGAGAATTGATAAGGAATTGGATTGATAAGCAGAATCGACAATGGCATTGACATTGATGAAATCTTATCAATTCAGCAGGTGGTTATGGGAAACAAAATCCCAACAGGATGGGCAGGAACCTATCACCAAGGGTGGGACAAGACCCCTTTGCTCTGTGTCAGGATCCTACTCACCCTGTTGGGATTCTGTTTCCAATAACCACCCACTCACTGTACATCACCTTTATTTATTATGGTCTAGTTTTGAGCACTAATTTTTATTTGTGTGCACCAGGAAGATTCTATCAGATGTATTCCTGCCAAATTAACATTGAGTCCCAAAACCGTTCTAAATGCATCCATTAGTCCTGCAATAAAAAACAAATCTAAATATTCCATTAATGAAAGGCATGTTTTTATAATTATTTTTTGTGTGTGTTGCTATTATGTCAAAATGGTTTTGATTCAACTCCACTGTTATCCTCTAATTAGTACTATGTGTTGTTTTTGTACTAAACTGCATATCTTTACACAGGTGTTGTTGTTATTGTGTCCACCCTGCATGCCACACATACCAACCAAATCACAGTAACAGCTGCTGTGTTACAGTTACCTATAAAGCCATAGCCTTGAACACACAAACAGCAGTTAAGTGCATAATCATCTGATGTAACAAGGCCAAAACAGCCAAATTAAACATTTTATTTCCTCCATGCGCCTGCTCTTTTTCCACTCGTCATTCAGCCTTGTACACATAAAAGGCACAAAAAGCACAGAGGTTTACTAACGAGTGAGTGCTGAAGAAGTTCAATTGATGGAAATACAAAGGGATGGAGGAAGACTTTCTCTGGTATGATCACAAACAAAAAAAATGAGTCATGTTTAGGTCAGGGGCAGCATGGTTTAGCACAGCAAGGGGTTCTGGTTTTAAACATTGATGTGTTTAAAAAACAAAACAATATGGTATACTATGCCAAACTAACATTCTATATGCACTCCAGGAGAAACTGTTTAACAAATACCTGCTTGTGAGTGTGTATTTCTTTGACTCCCGTTGACCTGCCTGCTTTTAGCTTTTGGTGCAAAGCCATCTTTTAGACTTTGCCACATTGGTAATTGATATCAGACACATAACAAGGGCAAATTACACTCAGCTCTAAAACTTAACGGGCTTGTTAGGGCTGTAATAGTGTTTGGATATTATGATTTGGAGCTGTTCCACTTTAGAAATGTAATTTGTTCATATAGGGCACTGTAATTATATATTTTTTTACTTATGTGGCTTTTTAGTAATTTTTTTTATTGTCTTACACCTTTTCCTTTCATAAAATTCAAGATCCTTTTTTTTCAGGCCCCTCATCTGACTTGCAATCCACCAGTCTTGCTGTTCCTCGGATCCTGATTTCAGACCTGTCAGCTAGCAGGGCCTGTCTTTTGGGGGGTTTGTACATATACTACCTGAGTCAGTGTGGGTTTTCTCTGCTGTTTTCCCACAGTTGAAGAAAGAAAACACTGAAGAAGACACATGGAATTGTCCCTGTGGTTCTTTGTCCGTATGTGTTAGCCCTGTGACAGACCAGACACCTGTCCACTGTGTACCCTTGCTTTGGCTTACATGACTGTTCAAGTAAGTACTGAACTGTGTAAGTGGTTTACACAATAGAGGCATATACAGGCACAGCAACTTGTCATATACATTGCTTACATGAGTTTTGAGCACATCCGGAAACGGACATAGCTTCTGTTAAGTTTGTAAACAATAACTAGCCTAGCAGGGCAGAGAGAGTCGCAGTTCTTACTCAAAATCCATGGTGTTACAGTTATCCAAAGATCAAACTTCCTTTGGACTGATCGAGCAATCAGACTCCTGAAACATGTGATGTGGTAGACTGCTAGTATAGTTAGCTAATCCCAACATCCAATCCATATGACTCCTAGTTCAACACAATACATTGTTGGCATGACATGATTTAATAACCAACACTGTACAACAATAGATTAATGTGAGCTACCCGTCATTTCGTTAAACACGGATTAGATTACAGATTAGAGACGTTTTAAACCAGCAGCCATCAAACATGCCAGCAGGGTTTAAGCCCTGCCCCCACAAAGGGTTAATGTTTGTGATTGGACTGTATTGTTGTCACAATGCCAACGTTCTTGTATTGTGTACTAATGCTATCGTAAAAAAATCTGCCAAAACTGACCTATGTTTCGACACCATAAGTAAAAATGAACTCCTCTGCACCCTTTATGACAGGACAGCTGAAGAGAGACAGGAAACATGGGGAGTAGAGAGTCAGGGAAGACATGCAGTAAATGGTCGCAGCTGGGAATCGAACCGGCGACCTCTGCGATGAGGACTATAGCCTCTATATGTGGGGCGCTTAGACCACTAGGCCACCAGTCCCCTATTTATTTTTATTTTTAAGCTGTACATTACACTGGTGCAGAAATAGACACCAAACACGGATCAACATTACATATTTGTATTGAAGGGCAAAATTAATATGAGTTTCCTGAAAATGTAAACATGAAATCAAATATTTCCTCGGAATTATCATTAACATACCAGAAAGATAGAGTGGTGGTCCATCAATGTCTCTCTCTGTTTATAGTTTGTCTGCAACAAACACGAACGTAACGCCTGCACCTTAATAACATGCAACAAGAACAAAGATCTGTGAATGAGAGCAGCTAGCATGGTAGAGGCTGTGACAGAGAGCAGAGCAGGGAGACCCAGACCTCTACTTTCAGCAGCTAACAAAGAAAATCGAGCTCATTCCTTGATGTTTGTGCAGAGATGAGAACGTGATAGTTCTCTAAAGCATACCAGCCCTATAACAATCAATAGAAATAATTTCACAGTGTTCTGTTTCACCGCTCTGTGTTCTTCACTGTTGCCCTTTCTTTCACTCCTGGTATCTTTTGGTTGAAAATACGACAGTAGATGGTCTTTATTTTTTCATAAGCTTTGGTACTTTTCAATTTGATTGATAGTAAAAAGGATAATGTAGAAAGAGCTAGCAATTCCCCCCCTTATTGGAAAATTAAATCCAGGCCCTGTAATAAACTGTGTTTCTAACTTCTGATGCATTTTTCAAAGGCTGTTCATCAGATTTATAACTTCCTCTCTCACTCTGATTGATTTTGAGAGGTGCTATTTCAAATGTATTCTTTAAAGAATATCAAAACTTTCTTATGAGATAACTTTCTGTTGGGTTAATGACACCTTCAAAAGAAACACTAACAGCTGCACTGCAGCTAATGTCTCTATTCAATGCTCAAGACAGTGCATTTGGAGCTATACTGTCTACAGAGCTTTTTCTTTTGATCTCGTTAGTCTCCGAGGCATTAGTAATAGACCCATTGCTATTGGGGGAAAAAAAGGAAATTGCAACACATTTCAATAAAAGTAATTGGCCCTCATGCAGACACAAACAGCCACACATTTGCTGTCACTATGTATACCAATGTGAATGTAATTACCTCGCCTGTGAGGCTCCTCTCTCTCTCTCTTTCTCTCTCCTCCCGCGCTCTCGTATGATTATGTTTTCCTGCCTGTGTTATCTGTGAAAGAAGTGTGCTGATTAACAAATAATTCTGTGATGAGCCCCACAAATGTCCAGTTCACTGCAAACTGGATGCTGCATTTGAAGAGAAATGAGGCCCTCTGGGAGCAGAAAACTGCTAATCAATCATATTATTTTTTACAGCTGGAGGGCCTGAATTTCTATTTTGTAATGTGTTTCCTTTGGTTTGAGACTGAGCATCCGCACTCACATCCTTTCAGCATTATGACTGGTGGATGTGTCGCAGGCTATCCAGAACTGCACAGTGTGACTCTTAAAATGTAATTAGTCCATCTCTCTAGGAGGGTTTTGCCAGCTTTACCTATATGCCAAAGTAAAGTGCAGTCACTTTGATGATAAAAGGGATAAAAAGGCAGCGATAAGGTGGAATGTTGAACAGAGCGAGGCTGGTGTGAGCCAGCCAGCTGAGGTCTAATTGGATGAAGGAACCCTGTTGCATGAGGCGTTCTTCCCTGAGAGTGCAAAGACATTATGAAAAAACCTCCCACGCTGCTCTCAGTTGATTCAATTAATCTATTTTTCTGTTAAACTGATGGAAATATTGCCTCTTTTCCAATAAAAGCCTGACAGCTTTAGCACTGTGACATGGCTTGAAGTCCTCAGCTCGGTGGAATTAATAATTGTGAATGCGGTTTGCTCCCGTCACCAGCCCTGCCCTCATAGTGATCTCAAAAGGAAAGACTGTCTCCATGGCCTGTGGTCGAGTGATCTCACTCTGTTCCTTGTTTGGAGCTGTGGCTTTTGTTTTGACCGGGGCTGAGAGGGAACCTTAACTGATCAGCGTGCCACGACACAGCGGAGGAAAAACATTGGTTCAAACAATAGGCAGAGGATCAGAGAGGTGGGAGAGTGAATAATGTGTCAGGTGCTCCGAGTGAATTAAAGTGCAGAGCGGGGCTGTGGAAATACCTCTGTGTGAGGCCCTAATCAGTTGCAAACAAGGGAGGGAGAGAGGGGAAAAAAGAGCTTTCATTCCTGTAACTAATCATTTGCGGTTTCCCAATGCAGTCAGCCAACGCCAAAGGCAGAGACTAATAAACTGGGAGGCTGTGTAGATTTATAAATGATTAATTAAGGGGCCTCCCACGGGAACTACAGCAGCTATAAGCAAAAATATTAATTAGTTGAGATGAGACTTAAACTAACAGGAAAACATTCCAGCCATGTTGGAAAGCACATGGTGGGGGCAGCTTGTTTGACTCTGAGCCTGACAAAGAGGGCCCTCACTGCTGCACCACAGAGGGGTGAGGGAGGGGGCTGTGTTGAATTTGGCTGGAGGATAATGAAGAGTTACATGAAGTGTCAGACAGAGAGACACACAGGTCCTTAGTATTGAGTTGTAAGGAGAGATGACTGAGTGACTGAGAGGGTTAGGATTGGGTCTGAAATGAGTTCTCGACTGCCTCAAGTACCTCTGCACCCCCCCCACACTGCTACATTACCATCTCTGGTTGCCTCTCCTCATGCCTGCCCTTCAGGGAGGTCTCTAAAGCCTCTCTCCACCGCTTCTTTTCATGAATGTCAAGATGCTGAGTTTAAAGTCCTGCAGATTAAATGGGAAGTGTTGAGTTTATTCGGCATCTAATGAAAGAACTGGGTAATTTCATGCAGAGGATCTCAATGTCACAAAGCTTTCTAACTTCCAGAGCAGCGTCTTCATATTCCCTGCTATGCGCTGATAAGGTGAGAAATCATTTCATCATTTTTGATTTCTGCAGCATCATCCAGGCTGATGCTACCTGGGTGACGTGAACCAGCCAAAAGAGTGACCCATCCAATTTTTGGAGGTGTGATACAGTGTAGTGAAGGTTTCATGGTGCTAAAACTATTCATGGCTAGTGTCAAATCTGATGTCTGATCTGATCCAGTTTCTCTGTCATCCATCAAGTCAGCCGCCAACTGCTGGAGAGTTGGTAACTCAATAAATAATCTGTCTTCTCTTTGCAGTTAATAAGGATACAGTTAATTCATCGCCCATGTGTCCAAAGGATGCAGTTCACTTTTCCTGCGCAGCAAAATGCATTGCAGGGCATGAATTTCAGTGCATTATTGCAGGAACAGTGCACAAAATATTAGATTCTTGCATCTCTGACACTATCAGAGAATAGACTTTAAAATCGTGCTCAAGGTTTATAAAGCACTGAATGGTTTAGGCTCAAAATACATTCCTGATCTGCTGCTAGTTTATGAACCATCTCAACCTCTGAGGTCATCAGGTACTCTGCTTTCAGTCCAGAGAGTCAGAACGAAACATGGTGAAGCAGCGTTCAGTCATTATGCACCACATACCTGGAACAAACTCCCTAAAAGCTGTAGGTCCGCTCCAACTCTCACTACTTTTAAATCAAAGACTAAGACCTTTTCCAATTTTAGCTTACAGGGTTCCCACTCTTTTCCAGAGATCATTTTCCAGGACATTTCCAGGACATTTTCATTGATGATCAAGCTGGTATGACAGTCTAAATTTAGTTCCTAATTTAGTTCCTAAATAGTCTAATATGTTCCTCTCAGTGGAAGTCTACATTGAAAGACATGCAGTCTATGGCTATCAATGAAATCATCTCTTACATACTTAAAAATGATGGCAAATTGATGATAGAATAATGCAACCACAGATGTACAGCACTTCACTTTATTAGAGCAACCAAGTAACAATGATGGGCAACATCTCAGCTTTCTCTTTTCTCAAAAAATATAAAATGAGCTAAGAAAAAAACAAAAGAGCCAGCAAAGGAATCAGGAAGCTTCCTTACTGAAATCAATAATAATAATAATGATCAGAGGATCAGTGCTTTACTGACCTCAATAGATCTGAATGACAAAAATGGCCGAAAATGTTTCTCAACTCAACTCAAACTCAAAATATACCTGCTTAATCATGATATTCATGCTGCTAAGTGGTCGATATAAAACAAAGCAAATGTCACTTTTTTTTATTTGAGTTAAACTCTGAAAAAATCACACCGGTCTAAAGACGCAATCTGTATTTAAAGATCTCTCAGAGAATAAAAAAATGTAAACTGTCTTCCTGCATGGCGATGTCTGTTATGATCAGCGATGTCTACAACGTGGAGTTCCTGTGTCACTCTTTCTGTTCCGTTTGTTTTCACTATCGGGAGTTTTCACTCCTGCTAGCTAGAGCAGGGGTTCTGAAACTTTTTGGAGCCAGGGACCCCTTACAGGTGAGAAAACTGTCCATGGCCCCCTCATAATTGTAACACAGATTAAGCACATTAGTGATGTGTCATGATCAAAAGCTGCGGCTCTGAGAGACGATGCTTTATAGTGAATCAGAAGAGCCGGCTCCCAGTTTGTTCCTTTCCCTGCTTAGCTCTCTCAGTGCTCAGCCCCAGCTCTGCTCACAGCAGGACTTTGTTTTGATTGGTCAGCATGGCGGCCATGCGGCCAATCACATGTGAGGATATAGGATTCAGGTGATGGAGGGGAGGCTGTGTATCGTGGCTACATCTGTTCCTTCAGAGAGAGTCTTCTTGAAGACCGGGCAAATACTCACTGAGAGGAGAAATCAGATCAGCCCATCCAAGCTGAGGCATCTGATTTTTCTCAATGCCAACCTGAGGACATTAATAATGTTTGCTTGAGTTTGGTTCTGGTTCTGTTTGCTTGAGTTTGGTTCTGGTTTTGGTTCACTTTGCTTGAGTTCGGTTCTGGTTCTGTTTCGGTTCTGTTCCGGTTCGATTCTAGTTCAAGTCTGGTTCGGTTCTGGTTCGGTTCTGGTACGGTTCTGGTTCGTTTCTGGTATGGTTCTGGTTCGGTTCGGTTCAGGTTCGGTTCTGGTTCAGTTCTGGTTCGGTTCTGGTACAGTTCTGGTATGGTTCTGGTTTGGTTCGGTTCTGGTTCGGTTCCGGTTCTGGTTCGGTTCTGGTACGGTTCCGGTTCTGGTTCAGTTCTGGTACGGTTCTGGTTCGGTTCTGGTTGGGTTCTGGTTCGTTTCTGGTATGGTTCTGGTTCGGTTCGGTTCAGGTTCGGTTCCGGTACAGTTCTGGTTCGGTTCTGGTTCGATTCTGGTTCAATTCTGGTTCAGTTCTGGTACGGTTCTGGTTCGGTTCGGTTCTGGTTCGGTACGGTTCGGTTCTGGTTCAGTTCTGACAGGGTTCTGGTTCGGTTCTGGTTCGGTTCTGGTTCGGTTCTGGTTCAGTTCTGGTTCAGTTCTGGTTCGGTTCGGCTCTGATTCAGTTCTGGTTCGGTTCTGGTTCAGTTGAGGTAGGGCTCTCATTTGTTTCTGGTTTGTTTCTGGTTTGTTTCTGGTTCGGTTCTGGTTTGGTTCTGGTTTGGTTCTGGTTTGGTTCTGGTTTGGTTCTGGTTTGGTTCTGGTTGAGTTTGATTCTGGTTATCTTTGCGAAAGTTTGGTTCTGGTTCTGTATGCTTAAGTTTAGTTCTGGTTCTAAACCTAACCCTAACCCTAATCCTAACCCTAACCCTAATCCTAACCCTAACCCTAACCCTAATCCAAACCCTCACCCTAACCCTAACCCTAATCCTAACCCAAACCCAAACCCTAACCCTAACCGTAACCCTAATCCTAACCCTAACCCTAACCCTAATCCTAACCCTAACCCTAACCCTAATCCAAACCCTAACCCTAACCGTAACCCTAACCCTAACTGTAACCCTAACCCTAACTGTAACCCTAACCCAAATCCTAACCCTAATCCTAACCCTAACCCTAATCCTAACCCTAACCCTAATCCAAACCCTAACCCTAAACCAAACCTTAACCCTAACCCTAACCCTAATCCTAACCCTAACCCTAACCCTAACCCTAACCCTAACCCTAATCCTAACCCTAACCCTAACCCTAATCCTAACCCTAATCCTAACCCTAACCCTAATCCAAATCCAAACCCTAACCCTAACCCCAACCCTAACTGTAACCCTAACTGTAACCCTAACCCTAATCCTAACCCTAATCACAACCCTAACCCTAACCCTAACCCTAATCCTAACCCTAATCCTAACCCTAACCCTAATCCTAACCCTAACCCTAACCCTAATCCTAACCCTAACCCTAACCCCTAATCCAAACCATAACCCTAACCCTAACCCTAACTGTAACCCTAACTGTAACCCTAACCCTAATCCTAACCCTAACCCTAACCCTAACCCTAATCCAAACCCTAACCCAACCCTAACTGTAACTCTAACTGTAACCCTAACCCTAATCCTAACCCTAACCCTAATCCTAACCCTAACCCTAGCCCTAACCCTAATCCAAACCCTAACCCTTACCCTAACCCTAACTGTAACCCTAACTGTAACCCTAACCCTAATCCAAACCCTAACCCTAATCCAAACCCTAACCCTAACCCAAACCCTTACCCTAACCGTAACCCAAACCCTAATCCTAACCCTAACCCTAATCCTAACCCTAACCCTAACCCTAATCCAAACCCAAACCCTAACCCTAACCCTAATCCTAACCCTAACTCTAACCCTAACCCTAATCCAAACCCAAACCCTAACCCTAATCCTAACCCTAATCCTAACCCTAACCCTAACTCTAACCCTAACCCTAACCCTAATCCTAACCCTAACCCTAGCCCTTATCCTAACCCTAACCCTAATCCTTACCCTAAACCTAACCCTAATCCTAACCCTAACCCTAACCCTTACCCTAACCATAATCCTAACCCTAACCCTAATCCTAACCCTAACCCTAACCCTTACCCTAACCCTAACCCTAACCCTAATCCTAACCCTTACCCTAATCCTAACCCTAACCCTAACCCTAACCCTTACCCTAATCCTAACGCTAACCCTAGGATCAGGGTGAGAATGATTTTGGAACAGAATAAATGCACACAATTGGGCAATTATAAGCTTTCTCATAAAAACACTGTACGTAAAAGTGTTTTCAATACAAACCATTAGTTTTTGCAAAGTTAAGGTAAAATATACGGCTACAAAAGATCCTAAATTAAGAGCCGCTAGGGAGTCGAAAGAGCCGGCTCTCAACTTCCATCACGAAAGCACATGCTTACTACCATTTGCACTCTTAGTTGCCCTTGGAACTATTTGTATAGTCAAACGTATCAATGTAAATCCTTCAGACCTGTACCATAGTGATAAACAGATAACACTTCAATTTGAATCAAGTAAATACCACTTGTATCCTTTAAAACAGAGGGTCATTTCATTCCTTGTGGACTCAACATGACAACATTTATACTTTTCAAGTAATTGATCTTAAACGCTTTCAGAAAAATAAAAGTAGCAAGACTCACATATCCCTTCGAGCCACCAAATGGTATCATAACAATGGTGTATGCTGTTCTGTAATGACACAGCACAATTTTATAATTTACTAGAAATGTATTCAAATTATTTCACGGACCCCCACGCTATGGTTCGCGGCCCCCCAGGGGTCCCAGGACCCCACCTTGAGAACAACTGAGCTAGAGTACGGTAATTGAGCCAAATGTACCATAAAACATAAACAATATACCCCCGTTTTCTGTGAATGCATGATTATGAAGTGAAGGAGAAAAGATGTGAAAAAAGTTGTGCAGTGTCGCTGTCTTTTCCAGCACAGTGTGCACTCAACTTTCAATGAATGGGGATGTGTTTTGTTAATAGGGTCAGGTCGAACGCAGCCATGTTGGAATAATTTTCCGGGACTATATGTGATATTCCAGGACATTTTACTTTTTCTCCCATTTTTCAGGTGTTTTCCAGTACTGGAAAACTGGTCAACTGTTTTCCAGGTTTTCCAGGACGCGTGGGAACCCTGAGCTTATATTAACCCGCTTTAAATGCAAATTTTAATTTTATTTTCTAGTATATTTGTAATTTTCCTTTCTTTTCTATGTTTTATTATATTTGTCATTTTAATTGTGCTCTTTTATGCTTGTCTGAATGTTTCCAATGCTTTTAATGTTTTAATGTAAAGCACATTGAGTTGCCCTTGTGTATGAAATGTGCAAACAAATAAAGTTGCCTTGCCTTACCTTGCTGAACAATGAGGTAAAGTTCTGCACAAATTTACTATAATGTTCAGTAATTCCCTCGTTTGTCACATAGCGAACATTTGCACGGTTAGGAACAGGACAGACGAATCACTGCGGATGAATCCAGCTTGCTCTCGCCCTCTCTCCAGTATAGTCAAGGCAGGGCAAGGCAAGTTTATTTATATAGTAGTATACAACACATATTTGGGCAGGTGTGCACTGAAAAGGAGAAGCGACTGTCTGAAAGAGAACGCTGTAGACAACTTCAGCATACATACAACTTATCCACTCATAAACTTTGTTTAATGTTACTTATATTACGTCAATACAACAGGAAGTCATTTGATGGATTGTTCCGCAGTGTTTCTGCACAAGTTTCAGAGATTACCGCTATATGAAACCTTTCAGCTGCTGTTGGTAGGAATGGTGTAAGAATGGTTACTTTTTTTCTGCTGGGTTTGCAGACTTTGAGACTATTGTGAAATCTCTGCGTTTTCCAATGCCTTTGTATCAAGCAATGTTATTATTCATTATTATTTGAATTATTCGTTATGACGGACCAATCAAAGCTAATCTCCAATCCTCTGTCCTGATTGGTAAAGGGGCGGCCCCTTACTACGTCCTTTGATTGGTTATGAGTCCGGCACTATCATGACTGCACACGCCGATCTGTGTTGGGGGGCTAAGAGGAAATCTGGTTGGGAGGGATAGTGTTGACATTCAAAGTCCCTCTCTCTGAACAGATGTTTACTCTGTGACTACCAACAGCAGCTTTAAGCTAACAAGCATACATACCCTAGCATAGCGCAACACATCAACTGAGTAGTTTGATCAAAATTTTCGGGCTAAGTTGTTAGCGAATAATAATGTTAGCTGTATTAAACTATCGGTGTAGCTCAACCCAGCCATGTGCTGTGGGCTTGCAAGCAAAGTGCCCAGTTATATTCTGACAACACAAACAGGAATAAAGGATGTTACTTCACTATTTGTTGATAGACTGATCCAGTGATAACCACCTCTCAATACGCAAGGTGTTGGGAAAGGTGTGTTTTATTTACTTTTCCCAGTCAGGTGAATTTGTTAAATGGCTTCTCCAAATGTAGTTTGCATTAGGGAAGAACCTCTGTCCCCTAATATTAGTATGTTATATAAATACAATCCAATATAAATCATAGTTCTGTTCCGATCATTATTGATAGTAAAATGTAAAAATTGCATCTCTGTTTTTTTGTTAGTTTTGGGGAATCTTTAAGAGAAAGTTAGTAAGAAATTTGACCAGACACATGGAAAAACAGACCTAGAATAGAGGGCTATATGAGGAAATTAAATTAACAACCATCTGGCTATACAGTAAATCACTCAAATATAACCCATTTATATGAAGGCCGAGAAGGGATCACACCTTAAAACAACCCGATATGTCAAGAGCTGGCCTCAACCATTTTCATGTTTTCAGCACAGCATCAGATGAAAAGAGTCTGAGAAGGAAAATTAGGGCCGAGTAGACACTTGAAGAGAGAGGCAGACATTCCTGTAAGCCATCATAATTGACTCACTGGAGGGCCGGGCTCTGGTGGCACAGAGGTGCTTTAGAAGTCAATGTTCCCAGAATCTAGTGTCAAGGGTGAATACATGTTTTTAGATTTCATAAATAAATATTTCATTCAACTGTCAATGGCATGTATGTGGTGGAGGAGAGCCCTTTTATGTCACTCAGGTTTTTGGATGGCTTGGCGGTGTGTGTGTGTGTGTGTGTGTGTGTGTGTGTGTGTGTGTGTGTGTGTGTGTGTGTGTGTGTGTGTGTGTGTGTGTGTGTGTGTGTGTGTGTGAGAAAATTGAGGCTACTAAAGGCTACCAGCAGGAGTGAGCCAGAAAAGACTCCCATTTGAATGATGGGCAAAGAGTTGAACTGTGTTTTTTTAAGAACGCTCAGGGTGTCCAGCAGAATCGGAGTGACGTTTGACAACAATTAGTGGTGCAGCTTTGAGCAGTGACAGGCAGGCCTACGTACAACACAAAGAAGACTTCGGCCGCCAACTTCACAGAGCATCAGACCGCCACACACAGCAGCCCCATCAAAACTCAAGTGCTGCACTGTGCAGGGACAAGACTGACACTGTGAGACAATATCTATCTTAAAGAATCACAAACACGCATACACAGGTTAAATATGGAACATGATGGTTTTAAATTTATATAAAGTAAACACATCGGACCAGCTGACATCCAACTGATGTCAACAACAAGTGCTCTAAACTCAGGGACTCAACACTGCCAGAGAATGTTGTGATTGGAACTTTTAAAGCTGTTGGTAACAACTGTTACAAAACCAGTTCATTTCATTTCTGATCTGACACCACTTCTCTTTAAGCTAATTCAGTCTTAGAAGTCTTAGACTAAATTGGATGTAGATTTTATTTTTGCGTGTGCAGATGCAGCTGGTTCCCTCCCATTCAGGCAGATTGCCACATAGAAATATATATGTTGACACCTCATTGGCTGTGTTAATCCACTGCTGATATGTCTGCGCGTCCACCATATTGGTAGTGGCAGGTATGCCCTGTAAACTTATACAAGAAGACGTGTAAACTGAGGGTTTTCAGAATATGAAGCACTAACATTTATGTATAACTCATTTTAAGTTCAATGATTAAAATCAAAGTACTTATAATGATGATTATTTCATAAAAGAAAAGTATGATATAGAGCAAAGCAATGTTTTCATAAATCATAGCATGCCAAGTACATATACCGATAGGACTTGAATGTTAACACAAGCTACCTAGCTTTTCCAGCTAACGCTAAATGTCTTTAATCTGATTGGTTGTAGCCTCCAGACCCTGGTATGCCCTGGGAATGGCTCTTTTAGCTCCAAAATAAACTGAAGATGTCAGGTTATATCTGTTTAGGTTGAGGCAAGAATTCCACAACCTCCCCCACTCACAAGTTTAGCAGCCCATAACATTATCATGTTGCTTCCTGGTATCTGACATACATGGTTATGATTGACATGAAAGTTTACAATAAACACATTTTGTGATTCCAAACTCATCCCAAGAGGATCCTGAATAGAGCATCATCTTTAACAAAGCTTATCTGAGAAATGTTTATGTCTGAAGATTTTGTTTCTTGTGTTGCTGTGTTTACGTAAAACAACAAGAACTATAATGTTAAAATTTTTTAAATTCTGTACTACTTACCAAATCTCATATACGAGTAGTACCTGAGATGGACAAATGTGGACCACTGAGCATCTCATTTTAAACCTTCAGCAGATTACTCAGACACAATAAAGAATAATAAACCAAAGATTCTTAACAGTGTACACATACAGTAGTGTCCCTTGAGAAATTTCATGAAAAATTACATAAACATGTTCACACAACTCAAAAAAACACAAGTGTAAACATACAAAATGAGCCAAAACAAGCAGGAAAATCTACATTTGTCTATTGTTAGCTTCACATCCCAGAGGTGTTGAATGGGTTCAATGTCAGGGCTCGGAGCAGGCCAATCAAGTTTGTCCACACTAGTTTGAAAAAACGACGGTAAGCTTGACTGTTTTGCACATCAGGGTGTAGACATGCTGTAAATGGTTTACCTTAATATCTCACTCTTCAGTTCAAACTAAAAAACAATTTCAAAAAGGTTTATATGGCCAATTTGCTTCCAGCCTCAACATGTATTAACATGCAAAACCAATAATAATTTACTGCTTTAGTTTGTCATCACCATAAAGTCTTACACTGTCAGTCAGTCTTTATTTACCTCTTACCTGAGTTACAGTTCAAAGGGTTCCTGCAACCATATTGTATTAAAAACACACGCACGCGCACACAATCACACAAGTGTTTGGATGTGCGTGTAATGCAAATGTTTGTGTCTTGAGTAAATTGCAGGTAGAAGCAATGACTTCAGGAGCTAAAAACAAATTTAGGCAATAATTGAATTGTAGCATAAAATTGCCCCTGCAAATAACCACGAGCCATTATGTGAACACATTCCCTCCCCTTGCACTAAGAAACCAAACACACACACACATACAGGCACACACACACACACACACACACGCACACACACACAGGCACACACACACACACACACACAATTTCACGTGTATATACGCAAGGTGGGAGAGACCTTTGAGGGTTTCACAATAGCACATTTATCCACAAAATTAAAAATGGTGATTGATCCGTGGAATATTAACGGTCAACAGTGTTTTTCATTAAGTAGTGAAGGGGAGTGAGGGGAGGCATTCTGCAGGAAGAAAGGGAGCAGGAAGGGAAAAGAGCGAAAGCTTTATTTAATGCTGATCCCATACTGTAAAAAGGCCCAAAGAGAAATGTAAATACTAGACTCCAATAACACGATAGCACACTAATCATATTTACAAACTATATTAAATTTGCACATTGTGTTTGCCTTGCTGAGGATTGGCTACAATGTAATTGTCATTGTTACCAGTGTTGGCTTATGGGAAAATTTAACTGCAGTGATATAAGGTGACTGGTAGGATTATTATTACTTTATTATGACCCAGTATATGTTTATTAAAACAATTTGTCATGCAGAACAGGAGTGGAGAATGGAAACATTAAATCCTGCTCCACTCTGGCCGCAGAAATGAGTTACAATAAAATTAATGGTGGGGAGGCCTGAGCTGACACCAGAGTGGTACGTAATAACCTGCTGCTTCGTTTCATTTGCCGATCATTTCCTGTTGGGCCCTCACCATTAAACATACATGCTGGGGATTATTGAAATAGCCCTGCGACAGCCATTGTAGTGCCGGATATGTGTGTCTGGCTGCGTGTGTGTGTGTGTGTCTAACAGTGTGTACGCATGTGTGTATTTTGGCTGCAGACGCCGCTTTTATGTGGCCAGGCATTTGATCTTAAAAACACCGGCGTCATGGCAATATGCCACGGTGTGTTTGTATTTCTGGATGTTCTGTTATGAGAGGAGAGATATTAAGGACGGAGAGGCAGTCAGGCTGGGATCTGAAGTCTTAGGAGGAGGCATCATTTCACTGAGTGCCTGGGAGGGGCAAGATTAGTCTGTCAGTTCTGTCTAAAATGACTTTGAGGCTATAGCTACAGGGATGCGGCAGAAGTTTAGCCAAGGAGTTAAGTGCATTTACACTGAACAATGCCCTTCACTCCCCTTGTGGTTTGGTGTTTGTGAGGACTGCCATGGTGAGGTGGAGCCTGATTATTTGACTTTGAGAGCATTTTGCCTCTACCTGGCACGTTACTGCTGAATATAACCTAAAACAAAGTATAGTATGCACTTGTGGCAACTTAACTAGCAGAAGAAAAACACTGTACAGATTCTGAATTTTAAGTGTGTGTACAGACATCCCACATCTCAACCTGAGCTAAACAAAATCTGTCGATTGCAGGAGATGACACACCCACGCAAGAACCCTTCAGTGGTGCAGTTTTAAGATTTCATCAACAACCTTTAAGTTTTACTGAATCATGGCATGGGTGAAAACTTAGAGTGAAAGAATCTAAAGTGCTTGCAAAGAGAAAGAAACACGCACTTTAAGGAGGCTCTGAGCGTCCTCGAAGGTCACTGACGCCCACCTGCACAATGTTGTCTTGTTTGCCTTCTATGGTAGGTGTTATTTTGTCAAGTCTGATGTTGTGAACAGTTTCTACATTATTTTACTTTCAGTGAAGAGTATACTTGCTTCTCCAGGATGGCTGTTTTTTTGTTAGTACACTAGAAATCTACATATCTAAATGTTAAATACTTGAGGGACATTATAATCCATAATCCATAAAATGGAAATAAAGATCCCACTTTTGGTTAAAGAGTTAATAGTTGTTTTATGTTTGCTGGGCGGTCCCTGAAACTGTCCACACAGTTTGAATGTCTTGCACCACAGAGCAGTGCTTCAATGTCCCTGTGTTTTCCACTGTGGCAGATTAATGCCTGTCAACAGCACATTCAATATTCAAGGGGTTTCAGTATGCATAATGACTGTTTTGTGTACACTTACTTCAGCAACATTCTCAGTGTGAGCACATTACACGTACACACTATGTCGACCCCAGGAAGAGTAGATGTTGGTGTCGTGAGGAGCTAATAGGGACATAAACAAATAGCCCGATTATTAGAATATAGCATGACTTTGGGACACATCTCTGATAAACCAGCTATAAATCATTATCTACTCTTATTTACCGGATTTGTTACTGATCTTCCGGATGTGTAAGATGCTTGATTCTGATTGATCAAAACCCCTTGACTATGGTTATTAACTTTCTCTAATATGAGCAATGCCAGAGACAAACTGATCACACGTCGTGTCAAATCAATCCGCGGGAATGAGATCCAGCACATTTTGCTTCTGCTTGTTGACACCATAGACCGTAAGACGAAGTAAAACCGTTAGCGTCCGTTAGCATCAAAATAATGTGGCTAAAGCGTTAGTTCTGTTAGCATGCTAATGCAGCAGGCTATACAACACAGACATTTTCATATAAGATCATGTCCAGCAATCCCAGCAACTGCGGCCAAGCAAAGAAACTTAAATCATGAGCACAAACCATAGTTTGCAGTCCTAATTTGTCCTAGAAATATGGCAACATAGGGCTGTGGGAACAGGGATGACCCCGGAAATAAAATCCCGACTGGGTGAGACAAGACCCTGACTTTTAGATTTATTATTCAAATAAAAGCTGTGTTGTCTGAGCTTCAGAGTGCTTATTCTGTGAATTACAGTGTTTATTTTTCTAAAAGGAAAACACACAATAAGATATTTGCTTGAGTGCATGTTTAACATGCCACAACATGCCAAGGACATCCTTTAGACCAGAGTCTTTCACATTGCTGACCGGCTTGCAGTCAGTTGCCGAACATACGGCCACAAAGTCTTCAATGAACTCACTTCACCAATGCATATGCATAAAGGAGAATGTGCTGAAGTGATGAGCTCTCACTAGCACACAGGCTCTGTTTTCACAAGATGATTTGATCATAGATGGAGATTGCATGTCTTCTTGTTGGTCTGGTCAATAATTTGCTGACTAAACTGGGAAAAAACAAAAACATTGCTCTTCTGATTCATAGAAGTCAGTAAACTTAGCTCTTAGTGTCACATTTCTTAATTTTTCTGATGACTTTGATGAAGTCTGAGAGCCCCTTTGACATGGCTGTCCATCTGTGGGAGGACCTGAACCCCGTCTGAGGTGGAAAAAGGTCACACACACACAGGTTGTTTTCATCTGTTCATTAAGCTCAGGCACTAAAACACTTAGATTGGTCAGGAAAACAGAGGGTTTTTTTTATAATCACACCCACATTTCAGCAAAATCCAATATATTCCATGTTTTACAGTTGACTACTCCCATGTTTTTTTTCGCATTGTGGTAATCATAGGGCCCTGCATCAGTCTGGTTGGCTGCAGCAGTATGCTAGCTTGTAGGTGGAAGCTCCATCTCAAAGTAAATCAGTGATGTTTTAACTGCATAATACTTTTGATTTGCCATCTGAAACATCTGGTAGTTTTAAAGTAAAATGTGATATTCAAATGTGCAGTGGTGTCATTGGTTTCTATCAGTAACAGCAAGAGCAGGGAGACGCAGCTATGGCTAAACTTTGGCGTTCCAAAAAATAAATAAAATAGCATGTGATTAAAACAGGATCAACGTTTTAATTTCTGACCTTAATTTCATCGTGATCGTTTTTAGCTGTGTGAATAAATCATTTCTAAATCAATAAAATCATCTTTAAATCAATAGTTTTATGTCGTTGTTTACATCTTCAGTTGATAGTTCGGTTACATACATGCAGACAGAAGTGTAAGTACTGATTCTGCACTGTGTAGCAGACAAGAGGTTGACCAATTTGTTTCACAGAACCCGTACTGAAGCTCCATCATGGCTATTTCTTGTCAGGCACATGCAGTGACTTCTCCTTAAATTGACCAATGAGCACAGATTGTAATTCTGTGTGGGTTAAAGAGTCTCTTAGCTCTTTCAGTGATGTTTTCATTGCAATGCAGTTTATTGTTACAGTAGCAGGGTTCTTAATATGGTAACCGTGTCTCTCTCAGGAATTTCATAGTTATATCAAGAAGAATTGGTCACAGTAATAAGATAGGATCCGTCTGATGCCATTCAAAATAGCCTGATCAAATCTCTGCTCTGTGAATCTTAGAGTATTGTGTTGTGTTTTTGAATTTACTGTTACACCAGTTATTCCAACAAAGCCTGGTTTTTCTAAGAAAAGTTTCCTTATTACACAGGATACACAAATAAACCAATGCTACCCTCTAATTCCTCAATAATTAAAAAATAAGCCTGCGTTCACCATCACATGACTATGTGCTCTGAGATGGGCTCCAAGGCCTCCAACAGCTCTCATATAAGAGGAAATTAAACTTTTTGAGTTTACTGGGGGAAAAAAAGAGATGTTTTCAGAATGATGCAAGTTCACTGACCCTGATGTAGACCCTTGTTTAAGGACAACACGGTTGGTTTTGTATGATATAAATCCCTTCTCAAAAACACCAATAACAATGAAACACATGCACTCCACATTTCTACTGACCGTGATCCTGGTGGCTTTTAAAGTTTTTATCTACAGCATCTATAATCAGTAGTATCATAACAATGCAAATTTGCTGTATTTACTTGTCTGTAGTTGCAGCCAGCAACAATTCTTCCTAAATATAAAAAAATAACTTGCAGGTAAAGCTGGATGAGATGCATGTAAATGTATGTAAATGTAATCGATGTAAGAGATGCACATCCACCAGGTGTCTTAGACACAGCTCCAAATGCATGATAATGTTGAGTGCAGTGATGGACTGCAGCAGAGTTAATTTGCTTGACTACTGTACTGAACATTATTTCAGTGTTACTTGAGTATTGCTTTTGGAAAAAATGTCTTAATTACACTCCACTGCACTTGAAAGAGAAATATCATACCTTAGACCCCACCACATTTTTAAGAATGCTCTCACTACTACTTTGGCTCTTAAAGCTGATGTTGGTAGTCGTGATATAAACATCAGTTTCGGGGAGAGATTTCAAATGTCAACACTACCCCTCCCCATCAGATTTCCTCTCACTCACCTCCCCATCCCCTCTCTGCTCCCGTAACCCCACCCACAAAAGATCATTGTGCGTGTTCTATGAGGAAGAAGTGGCTTCCCAGCCAATCAGGGGGTCGGGGAGTAGCTCTGATTGGTCCGTGATAAAGGGAAAGAGGGGAATAATAGCATTGCTTGATACAAAGGCATTGGAAAACACAGAGATTTCACCATAATCTAAAATTACTTCACTTACAGATGAGAACTGATGAATATTATGACCTTTTCTCCAAACCCAGCAGAAAAAAAGTAGTTTTTTACACCATTCCAACCAACAGCAGCTTTAAGTTAGCTGAAACTGTGTCCAGTTAGTTCTATGTGTGGTTTGTCTAAGTGGTGTTGCCGTACCTGTACGTCACTTGTCTCCATGGTTGAATGTAGAGCAATCGAAAGCGGACGTCACTGGGGTCAGGAAGTTCATGTAGTCATGGTAATGATGGCTACAACAAACAATGATGATGATGATTCTCCCTTTAAATACCCATGACCATATATCAGCCCAGGTTTGAATTATTTGAAAAAAGTTATGATTCCTATCCTTCTGAATGTTCGCTCCGTTTACTGCAATGCAAACTTTGCCACAACCAACAAAAATTTGCCGTCCAACCTGAGAAACATGTTGAAGTATGTAGCTAAACATCTGTTTTACTCCATATGTTAAAAAAAGTTGTCTGTGCTTGTAGTAACTTAGTTGACGTTTTTTCTTCAATGGTTGGTTGTTCCTTGTATTGTTCCTGCTATTGTGCAGCTACAAATCTGGAGATCTGTAGCCTTTAAAAAATCTAAATAAACATAACGTGGCTGAAGGTACATGGATGTATTCTTGACTGCACTCATGCATTGTGAATATACATAATTTTTTTAGATCTTTTTTTAAAAGTAGTTTTAATACTTCAGTATTTTTTAAAAGCAAGTACTCGTGTATATGTGAATGGAGCAAGATAATTACCTGAATTAAGTGAGGAACATTCTAGGGTTCAAATAGGCACGAATAAAGCAAATGAATTATTATATTTGCATCTGGTCTTCATTAGCAAGAAGTTGTTTTTTTCACTGACTACTTGTACACCTCTGAGATTGGAAGTGTAGCAATGTGTAATTCCTCTCGTCTATATACATAATCACTTCTGACTCGGGGATGAAAAAAAAACAAGATGTCGATTGACAAAGTCCAGTTCTTGGGTTTTTAAAATGCTAATCCACAACCTGTGATTGTTATGGTTTAACTTGTTTAATCATAGGGCAGAGCCCACCAGGTGAGAGGGGACTCTCAGTGACACTGACAGTATTAGTAACACTCACGCACAATTGTCGTGTGTTTGGATTTAAATGTAGCTGAATCCAAGTCATAGCTGGTGTGAGAAGTGTTATGATCACAAGAAGACTGATGGACAAACCAAGAAAATGTAGATCCTTGTTTTGAGAAAAGAAGACAATAATCCTTCAGAGTTATACACTTTTCCTTCTTTAATCGTCTTAATACATTTAAATAATTAGTTTTAAGTGATTTTACTTAGATTGTCTCCTGAAAATTGCAGCAGATAAGTCTTATTTCAGGGTTAAAATAAACCAAGAACACAGTACAGCAATGGTCTGGTCTCAAGTTTGCAAACTTAACTTCCCTCGTCCATAAATGCCCCTTTGTGCACATTCTACTGTACATGTCTCTACACGAGCAGCACAGTTTGCACTTGTAGTGTAATAATAAAGTCCTTCTGTGAATACATTATAAAAAATCTCCACCAGTACTACTACTCTGCAACAGCCATTAACGTGATGAAGACGTACTTAATCTGAAAGCTGAAATTATACTTTGTTACTCAGACTCTGCCATTTTTGACAAAATTACTTTCATAAAAGTGGTGGTTTTCAAATGGACAATTAGCTTTTAAGTGTGGTCGTAGTGCTCTTTCCTCTTTTCCTTACGTCTACTGCCCAACCCTCATCAGTTCACTGCACTTCTCCCCCCATACAAAGCCTCTTATGGTCACATTAATGCAACTAATTACCATGTCAATCACGAGTAATGCTTATTAATTGCCCCTCAGAAAGGAGCTATTTCAAACAGTGAGCGGTGCCTTTAAAAGCCCCGCTGAAAGGCTGACTGTAGGGTAGGTTTTGAGAGAGAGAGCCATGTTTCAGCCCCACTGCTGGCATTAGTCAATCTGCTGTCCAGATGTCTTCCACAGGTGACAGCTGCAATAGCCTAACAAGCAAATTAATCACGGAGCTTTTGTGGCGCTTCATTTTAGGGAAACTCATTTCGTTTCATAAAAGGCTTCATCTCGTGTGAAAAATGACAAATTGCGGCCATGGAGTGATGTGGAGGACCAAGCAGCCGGCTCTCATTTCTGTACCGTGCCTGCAAGGTAGTGAAGAATAGAGAGGCAGAGAGAGATAGAGCAAAGGCAGAGAACTGGGCCAGAACCAGCGACGCAGTAATGAAGCCCAGCTCTGCCCCCGTGGGCTCGAGTTCTGACGAGCCTCACAGGTGGCTCGGTCAGATTAAAACCCAGCATGCTTATAAGGACCAGGCTTTGAAGGAGGGGATACACTCTGTGGTCTGTCAGTCATTGTCCACAAATTGCAACACGGAGGACATTTTGAAAAGCTGGCCCAACATGGCTGTGGTGGCGGGGAGTTTTCTTTGATTAAAACCCAGATGGCTTGTTGTACTTTAATGCTTTTTTCTTTGGTTTAGATGTGATGTTTTTATCTCATGGTGTAGTGGCGGTCAGGATTTTGGTGTCTGTTAATGAGCGAAGAAGAAAAATGCAGGGTATGCCTCATATTAGAGGAGGTCTCCCTGCTCCCACCATACTGTGGACTCAAGATAAAGCTGGTAACAAACACTGTCCACTGTGCAAAGTTTAAAAAAGACACTTGTTTTGACTAAGTGCATAGACTGAATAAAAGATGAAGAAGAAGATATGGAATTATTTTGTAGAGTATGAGTTTGAACCCTCCAGTTTGACCTTTATCTTTTTTTATCCAGTGCTCCAAGCAACTATATTTGGATGATTGGGCGGATAGTAAACATAGAGTATTTTTGTACACTGATCATGCAGGATAAGGATTGTTAGGCTTCTGGTTGAGTGGAAGTAACTTGACAATAACAAGACAGCTCTTAACTATCTAACTCCAAAATGTGGGATGTTCAAGTTTAGTCGATGAAATGATTAAATGTCATCACCCTCGCTGGTCAACACAAGAATTACTAATTGGTTGAATGTATTATTATACAAATGCCCGACTGGCTAAAATTTATCCTGACACTGACCACACTTGTAACAGATGCAAGAACTCACCTGCTAATCAATCCCATATGTTCTGGTCCTGCCCGCAACTACAAAGTTTTTGGAGTCAAATTTTTGACACACTGGGAACAGTATTCAATACAGTCCTTCTCCCTGACCCACTCATTGTCCTATTGGGAGTCCCACCTTCTGGAGTGCCCAACCTTTCAGCGACCAAACGGCACGTCTTAGACTTTACAACTCTGCTAGCTAGACACCTCATCCTGTTCAGATGGAAGCACACGCTCCCTCCTTCCCATAACAGCTGGCTCAGGGAGATCCGTAGTCATATTCAACTTGAGAAGATCCGATTCTCACTTGCGGGATCAAGACATTCTTTTGACAAGACCTGGAGGCCCTTCACCGAATACTTAACAAAACAACTGTTCACCCAGATGAAGCTTAGTTGCCCCCCTTCCCCTCTCGCTTTCCCCTTCTCTCCCCCTCTTCCTTCTATCTATCTTTAATGCCTTAAAGTTTATTTAAGTTTTACATTTTTAGTTTTTTTTATTTATTTATTTATTTTACCTAATTTGGTCTGTCTGTCTGTTTTTTTTTTTTTTTTTGCCTTATGTCAGTAATGTGAGGTTTGGGTGGGAGGGGCTTGGGGTCATGGTCATGAAAAGGCCAGTAAAATTGTTGTAGTGTGTTGTATTGAAGTACTGCCATTGGTGCACACACTCTTTATATCTACTTTTTTACACTGTCAATGCTTACATGCACTGTAATTCTAAAATCAAAAAAAATAATTGTGAAAGAAAGGAAGTATTATTATTATAAAGTACTGTTTTCCAAAACTATACCAGTGTATCAGTTGAACTGGTGACCCTGTTAACTGGTGACTTTTAGCCAACTGGGTGTGTCTTAGCTACAACAGCTGTTTATGACTCTCATTTTAGTGTCAAAATTAATTCATCAGCTGTGTCTTTAATGAACAACTAAACTAAAAAGCATACGTAAAGACTCTTCATATTATACAGTTGATCTAACAATGATAACTGCAGATACATTGGCTGAAAGTCACAGAATAGCAAGGTAAGAAGCAAAACCAAAATACCGGCTAGCTTGTTGCTATCTCTGTGTGCCTTTAACATCTGGAGAGCTTTAGCTGTTGCACTTGTAACTAACAGATTGAGGTCTTGACTTTCACCAGAGCTTGTGGACACATGTATTGCACTAAAGAAAAATGCTTTCTTAGTTGAGGAAGTTGCTGTTGTTCAATAGCCTATACTTTTTTTAATCTGGGCCAAACTGTTACTCCTGTGAAGGTTGATTATTGGTAGTTTGTCTAATGACTGATTAGGATTCTTATATATATTTAAAATTTTTAACAATGGTGACTTATATTTAGTATTTTGCCGTCATGTCTTAATATGTAGCAAGAGGCCACACATTTCAGAGGCAGTATATTAATTTTAAAAGGTATTTGTATGGTTTATTTCGTGATTTGAAGTCATGCTTTGCAGAATGTGTCACGTTCTAAATACATGTTCCCAAAGAGCCACACATTTTACCAGCATTTAAAAAAAAATCATTTTTGTTACTGAGCAGGGAGATGAATTGTAAATGTTGATACTAATTTTAAAATGGGGATTAAAAAGGCTGAACACGAAATGGTTTTGGACAGTGATACATAGATTGTTCTCAACTGTGATTGTTGTCTGAGGGTCTCCTTACCTTCAGACTTGTCAGCTTGTTTGAATCTATGTTTCTGTTTAATCTATTTTTGACTATAAGAGAGAAATGGATGACTAAAAAGATATTAGTGGCTTAACATCCCTACTCCAAATGGCACCATAGTTTGCTAAATAAATGCCACGTTAAAACCATAGACTGTATGAAATATGGACATAGTATCCGTGACATCACCATCTGTTCCTGAGCGCTGTTTTGAAGCCAATCGACAGCGGCAGCCATATTGGAAATGCGGAACTCAACCAGTCAAAGTGTGACGTAAAGAGGCGGAGTTTGAGCCTCCTAGCCAACAGCTATGTGTTCCTGTCCGGGAGTCAAGTCAGTCATGTCCTTATTTGGGCAAAAACTCGTAATTTTATTATCTTCTGAACCGTTGCGCTAGAATAAAATTCCCCCCTGTAAAGTGTGTGCCGATAGAGAAATTAGCTACGTAGAGCCAAGCCGTTTTTTGAACCAGGCTATAAACATGTTTATTAATGCTGCAAAGATCGTCTTTTTTGAATGGGCTTCTATATGGTTTCCGGTGTTTCTGCAGCCAGCCTCAAGCGGATTCTCGATGAACTGCAGTTTATAACACTTCCGCATGGGCTTCATAGTTTGAAACCGGAGGTTGCCGCTTGGTTAAACAAGAACTGGAATCCTATTGTAAAACAACATAAACTAACAATTCAGACCAATAACCCAAAATGTTTGCCTGTAGCAATAAATCAGAGGAGAAGATGGGTTATTTCCTCATAGACCTCCATACAATCACATTAGTTTCAACCAGAGTAGAGGCTCTCTGCCACCTGTCTGAGACAAATCAGGAAATATTGTTTCTGTTTTATAAAGCTGCGAAGTCTACAGATTGGTTCGACAGGACACTGAGATAGAAAACACTCCAAACCTAGTTTTAAGGTTTTAAATCGTGCAGAAATCTAGTCCAATCATGTTGAAGCAGAGCTGTGTCAGATCTTCTTTTATGTTGCGCTACATGATAATGAAAAATTGTATCCTTTGCAAGAGTAATGGGGCTTTGATGTGATTACATTTATAGTTGCACAAAAAGATTGTCTCAAAGACAAACCAAGTGTTCCCCACATTCTTGAGTGAAAACATGGTGTCTTTATACTTTGAGAAGCAGCTAAACTGTGGAAATATTCCCTGTGACAGAACATCAAGGAGAATGTCACATATTTAAGGTATTTCAAACAGAAGTATGAAAAATTGAAAACTTACAATGGCCACACAGAAGCAACAAATTAAACTTTTTGGATTTAAGAGCTTCAGAAAGCCATTAATACAAAACGGAGATAAATCCTTGAAAGCCGTCCAACAAAAACTGTAATTATCATTGTCAGTAGAAAAGAAAAGAGCACAGGGAAGCAAGAGGATTACACCCCTTCACAACAGAGGAATGTTCTGTGTTTATTTCTCTTCATTTGTTGAAAGAAATTCTGGGGTGACAGATGTCAGCAACACTTTTATAATTTAGCATAATTATCGTGTTCGCTCTATTCTACCGGTGCGTATTGTATTCCACCTTCTTTTCTTCTAATTCTTACTTCAACTCTGCATGTGAAGAAATTCATAGCGCACCTCTTTAATGTGTGACCATGGCACATAGACACAGTCCTTTGCTTAGTATTTGAACAAAAGCTGGTTCCTTGACTTACAAGAAAGTTTTGCCTTATAGCTCAAGACGTTTTCTTTAACTTATCGCTCTTGAAGTCTCCAACAAACGTTCTTATTCATGCAGATTCTTTTGATATGTCAGAGTACATCAGCCAATAAAAACATGTTTCAACCTTTACTCAGAAGAACCTAATCACTGCTTGACTTTGGGGTCTTTAAGCTATTTTTTCTTTTCGAGATTTGTATGGAAATAACCGAAACACGTTTTTAAAATGAAGACTTTTTGAATGCTAAAAATCATTTGAAAGTTTTCCATAATAAAGTCTGTTGAAGTCCTTGAATCTCAAACACTTGTTAAATTTGACTTTGATGCTTGAACTTGCTATAGAGTAAAAAAGAGTGTCTTATGTTAAAAAGTGTATTTTGAATCGACCGTTTGATAAGGAGTAAGAGTTGAGACCAAGGTTGTATATATTATATAACTGACAATAATCATCATGTGTCATCAACGACAATATATACCTGTAAGTAAAGGACAATGAATAGTTGGGGCAGATGGCTGTGCCAAACATGAGCCCAACAGGGTATAAACCTTGACCCAAAGCGACATGGTCTTGTCTCACCCTTTATACAGCTAAAAAATATAAGTCCCTCCGTTCTGATTGTTGGTATCGCTCCAATAACGGTGATATTCTTACCAGTCAAATTACAGGTCGAATCAACATTTACCTTAACATTTTCATTCACCGTAAAGTATGAACATTATCTCTTATAAATCACATTAAACGTAGCATTTCCATTTGGAAGTATGTCTTTACATCAGCGTTTTTCATTGGTATTCTTAATAGAAGCAGAAAGTAACATTTGCATCCCCAAAAAAACAAACAAAACTTCATAAAGCAGCCTAATCATTGACTCAGAGAATTCCCTCACCTTCACAGTACTGAACGTCATTGACGGCTCAGAGCTGACAGCCTCATTTAGCCTTCATAAAACCTGAGAGTGATCAACACCTGCAGGGCGGGGACGGTGCCTTTTCTATCCGACACATACTGTATAGGTTGAGGGGAGAGCTCTGTGATTAATTTAGACAGGACTTACGAGACAAAACATAACGTCAAAAATCATCTCGCTGTCTGAGCAGAGTCAAATTACAGATTACTTCCTAATTTTAGCGCACTTGCATCAATCATCCTGTGAACAAGTTGAGCTAACTTAGCCTTTTCCTCTGTGACCTTGAATAGACCAACTAGTCTGACAGTACAGACTTACGCCTGCTTCTTCCAAGGTTTAAAATTTACATCCATGAGTAACACAAGCAGGGCTTTGATCTTACTGGTGCACAGGGCTTAACTTTCAATGGTGGATTGTGGTCTGCTTTTGCTCTCCATACCAACTATTTTTCCAGTATGAACCAAAACTTGTTGAGACATGATCGGTCAATAATACTCAGAATATTAACATGCAACCAAAGAAAACCAGAATGCTTCCCCTGCTGAACAACCAGACCCTCTAGTACAGATTGTACACTCTTAAGTCTGGTTCTGCTCAAGGTTTCTGCCTGTTAAAAGGAAGTTTTCTTTACTCTTGGTGGATTAATGTCGTTTCTTTGTAAATAATACAACAAAAAGTAGAGTCCAGATCTGCACTTTATAAAATACTTTGTTGATATGACATTAGTAAACAAATAAAGATTGATGATTCATGTTTACACTCATTATGAGAAGTATTTATTCAGCATTTTTAAGTCAACCATTGTTTTTTCATTCAATTTACAAATTCTTGCTACTTAAAGACCTTGAGTGGGTTACAGTGAATGTCAAGTAATGGCTTGATCTTGCCTTGAAGAGTATGCCATGCCATGGGGACCCCGGACCCTAACACCAAGATGCGTCGCCTTCCCAGAGACTGAGATACAGCAAACCTCTGACTCTTCAATGTGGTCCCATTGGCAGATACGCTCTTATCAGGTCAGGCTGTAGCGTACATCTTCCAACAGCCAAACACAGATATAGAAAAATGGGGACCAAGGAATGTGATGGGTTAAGTTCTTAGCTCAGGTGACTTTAGTGTGTATGATCCACAGAAGTGAAGTCAGAAATACACAAAACCTGGGTGAATAAACTGTTAAAAGATGTACGGATGATTTTAAGGGAAGTTTTTGGCTGAGAGTGGTCATGTGTGTCCACATGAAGCGTTGGCTTCCTGACAGTTAGCTTAGCTCAGAAAAATGCTAGAAACAACAGGCTAGCCTCACTGTAACATCTTTTAAGCAGTGAAACATTACCAAATGTGTCATTTTCACATTTGTGTTCAGGTTAAAATAGTTTACAAATCAGAATCCTGACAGAGTGAGCAAGTTGATTTATTCTTTAAAGTTGGGGTAAGCTTTCCTCCTTTACGTCTGTGCTGTAAGACAGAGAGAGCCAGATGATCTTGTATCAGCTTATAAGTGATTTTCACTGAAAGAAGAAACTAATTACAGCTTCTTTGCTGTTGGTTTCATTTTAGCTTGTCTGGAAGCTCCACGAGTTTCAAGTAACTTAACGTGAGTGAGGAGAATGGAGAAAGAACAGGAAGTGGACTTGTGCCTACTTGAAGATATGGCAATTTACAGAAACACACACACACACACACTTGGACACTCAACACCCCCCTCCCCTGAGGGCCTAGAAGCTAATTAGCTCCTAAAGCATTTATTTATCACAGATAAACTGTCCAGCAATCTCACTGGCACATCCCCAATGGAAATAAGAACTACTCATTAGTTTGTTCAATTAAGCTTTTCTTTTCCCACTTCAGCACGCCCTCCCCACATCTCCACCACCACCACAATACACTTTTGGGTTCTGTAAAAGTTCTGTGCTTGAGCAGACTTTCTTTGTGTATGCTGCAGTAAAAGGTGGAAGCCTTTGACATCTATTTCAAAATGTATGTGACCCAAATTAAGTTTGGAGCCTAAACATAATAAATCTGTACAAGGAAAGTCCTTGAGAGGAGAACTATGATTAGTAATCCTACATAAAACAACAACAACAATAAGGGGTGGAGTAGGGGATTAATTCAAGTGTTACATTTTACTGTAAGAGAGTCAAAGAAGAAGCAGCTGCTGCTGTTGAATAAACTCATGAGGTGAACTCACTTCACATTGCAAACTTTTCCACACCAAGGCCTATTTGGGATTATTTTTGAGCTGAATGAACCGAATTCATATTGTTGACTCTGCTGCATTTCATTTATGCAGCATGACAACAAGCTGAGAGGATCCAACTTGGTGTCGTGACAACTTGGAGACAATGGCCAATTATTCTGTATGTTGAAAGAATACTTTTGGGTCTCCATCTGTGGGGTTTGTAGGGAAAAAAAAAGAGAGTTCATAATTCAGGTTGGAAGGGTTGTGTTTAATCTAGACACTGAGATATGCAGTTGATACTTTCTGATGCAATATAACCTTCAAGAGGATGCCTGGCAGCTCTCTTTTATTTAATGTTTAATATGATATTTAATGCTCTGAACAGTAGTTTTAGCAGTTTAAATAAAGAGCCAGTTTTGTCTTTATTGCACCGTCCCCAAGAACTGACACCTTTCTAATACAGTAGGGTGAAATATTAATTTATGTGACTCAATTTTTGTCTTCCGTCATTAAGGTTTTATTCTACTCTTCTATATTATACAGTGAAGTGTAAAAAGATTTAATGAAGTACTGTACCTTTCCTTGTTCTGACTCATTTCATTAATTCATTTAAGGCAAATTGCATTTTAAGCACCACTGGTATTTGAATGTCAGAGGGATAATAGATTTGTTGGAGTAACATTGAAGTTGCTAGAATCTCCTTGTTAAGGTCAAACCCTCATCACAGGTAAAGGTTACAGATATTCCCACCAACCCCTCTTTCTATTACACCAAAACACTCAGTAGCACAACAGTCATCAACATTGCATGGAGGTAAACTTCTCTGGTCTGCTGATGAATGTGATGAACTTGGAGAGTTTTTTTTTCCTTTTCTCAGGCCTGAGTGTCTATCCCCTGAAGACAGAATTGCCGAGACACCACGAAGGCAATATTTGGCCCGTTCCATCACTCTAATTCACTCCCTGCGCATCCATATTTCATTTGGCCTCGGCTTTAATGAAAGTCGTGGCAACTTCTCCACCAGTGGAGTCTCTAAGCGCACACATTGTGCAGAAAAAAAATCATAAATAAGGACATTGGCCTTCATACAAAACAATATTGTAGGGAATGAGGCCCTAAAGTTGGGCAGAGAAGGGGGGGGGGGAGTCAGTACAATGTAGCTGGGGAGGCCATCTGCCTTACTATCCCCCATCTCAAGTCCCCACTCCCCCCCCTTCCTTCCCTCCACTGCACAGACAAGTGCCTGTTTATCCCAACGCCCTTCAGAAGACATTTGCACAGGTCTCATGTGCAATCCTGTTATCTTCCACTGGCCTGAATATGCTCAGATTTTAAGTAGGGTTTGCTGTGTTGAGTTGGGCGTCCACATCCCCAGGAAGCAAACATGACATCCCCACTAAAAGGCTGCTGGGACGCTGGGCTTGGCACTGAGATTTTTACCTGCATTTGCATCGGGTTAACGCATCCCCCCCCTCATGCTAGATACAACATTGGATTAGTAGAAAGCCTACAGCGTCATATCTGATGTTGCTTTTTTTACATGATAAGAAAACCTTACCAGCTTAATTTTGCCATCTATTTAAACCATCTTATTTAATGTGAAACTTAAAGAATCAATGAGGAACTTTTATGTTTCTCTAGACTTTGGCGGCCCATGTGGAATTATGTAATGTGCCTCTTCCTACAAAGATCTTGATTTAGCTAACATGGCTTTGTGTCTCTGTAAGATTAATAACTGTAGTAAAAGTGTAACATTTAAGCTTTGGTACTGCTCAAATACCTTTGTTAGCCTAAAACCAACAAATATTTAATGTTTCTGAAGGTCATGTTTTTTTTATTTTGGGATGCTATATCTTATGAGCCCTAATTTGGCCTTACTTTTACCTTGATTTTTTCCAGGGATTGTTTATTTGAGTGATTTATTTAATGTATTGATATGTCTCTACCTTGCTCATGTTCAGATTGGTGGAGCCCTGAGTACTTTTTTTATAGGGATGTTTATCCTAAGAACCTCATATTGTCAGCGATCTTGATTCTTTGGGTCACCTTCTTATGTATGTTAAATAATAATGTGTGCATTATTTGTATTGGTTTAAAAAAAACAGACTCCAAAATTAATTTTACCGCTGAATTATTCTTCCATAACAGAATAAAACACTACAGTATGCTCTAAAGTGCATATAGGGATCTGTCGTTTTGGAGGTCAAACCATTGCTTGTAAGTGCCACTGTCTGCTGACTTTAACGACTCCACGACTGCTTCCTTCATCTCCATTAAAGCTTTTGAATGTCGACCCCTGCCATTGGTTGGAATGACGTAGCGTGGTTCCAGTGTGTGTGTGCCATCTACTTTAAGCCCTTGTTATTGACAACACTGTTTGGACAGGTCCTTATAGATGAAGATCGCCACAGACTCTGTTATCTGTAGCCACAGTGCATAAAACCCATAGACTGCATAAAAAGTGGATGTAGAATCTGTGATGTCACCCATCTGTTTCTGAAGTGCTGTTTGAAGCCAATCGTCGGCAGGTGCCATACTGGAAATGCTCAACTCAACTTAACTTTGTCTGCACTAGTATGTGGTAAAGAGGCAAGCCTTTAGCCTTTTTGCTAACAGCTACAGGATGCCCGCCTGGCAATCAAGTCAGCCATGTCCTTATTTGGGCAAAACTAGTACGTTTAATATCTTTGAAAATACAGAGTTCTAAAAAAAAATTTCACCCCCCGTACAGTGTGTGCTGACTGAGAAATGAGATATTCAGACTACACTAATTTTTTGAACCAGGCTGTAAACATGTTTATTTCTGTTGTAAAGATCGTCTTTTTTGAATGGGTGTGCATGTGGTTTCCGGTGTTTCTGCAGCCAGCCTGAAGTGGACACTCAATGAACTGCAGTTTTCAGCACTTCCGCATGGGCTTCATATTTTAGTACCGGAGGTGGCTGCTTGGTAAAACCCCAGCACGGTGTCGGTTTGAATGGGTTCTCAGAGCTTACACATAACATGAATTCTACCGACTCCTTCAGTTTTACATCTAAGTCTCAAATGCATCCAAACATCAGCTGTTAATGCCAACTTTACGTCACTTCTGCTGCTGTAGCCACTTTATTGGCTAAACAACAGTTGTCTAGTCAAGAGGGGTCTGTAACCCAAATCACAGTCCAACTGCTTCCTTTGACTTAATCAATTCAAGGATTGTCTGAATGGATACTCAATCGGGAAAAAAGATATTGCAATGCACTGATTAATTGCTTTTTATTACTCAGCCCCTACTCATGATGTTTTGTAATTGGGTGTCAAACTAGATGTTATCATCTTGCAGCAAAACAAACCAACCTACAGGTATAAGTAAAGTACCCTGAACCTAAACCTTTACAATGACAATAAGCCAACTACAAGGTATACTTACGTCACATACTAACATGAACATTATGACATACAACAGCTTTATTGTCATTTCTGATATGACTTTCATGGACTATGCTTCTCACAAGATGACCAATCCCCACTACAGACCTGTCTCAAAAGAGTGGGTAAATTCAGGATCAATGCATTGGCCAAATAGTTGTATTTATAAAGTAAAGTTATAAAGTACTTTAAAAGGTGTGCACAAATAGCTGATGTCCACTTCATGCAGTGTAATCTCTGCTCTCCTGCATGATACCTCAGATTGCAGATCTCACTTACTGGACGAGCACATTTTCAACTGTGGAGCTTATCTGATTATCACAGACAGTCACCGGATTAATGAAAGCTCTAAACTATGCCATCATTACTCAATTCATTAATTCTAAATAATTACACCAAACACACAAAATGAGGCGAAGGAAACTGCAGGGTTTGAGTCTTGATGTGCTTTTCCCCATGGAAGCACCACTGCAGCTTAAAAATGTCTCAAAGTTAAATCAAAACCTCTTTGACATTGTTTTTACTAAAACAGGATATTATTATAATCTTTATTTTGGTTGAATTTATTCCACAAAAGGTAAATGAGAATAGATCAGAATATACAGAATCATTTAGTGCTAAATTCAATATAATATTCTAATGTTTCTCCAGTTTTGCTTATTTTTTAATTGAACATGTTTCTGAGATGCTTCATGATGGAAATAGAGAGCAGCAGGAAATATAATTTACCTACATTTGCTGGAATAAACGTATCAACAAGGTTTCAAGTCAATGGTGTATAAACAAATACAGCTCGGTCTATTATCCTGTTAAAGCCACTCAAACCGGTATGATGCAGAGAGAGAGATAAAGAACAGGCTGGGTCCATCAGAGGACATTAAACAGGGCCAGCTCTGACTCTGTGCTTTCACACAGACCCAGCAGAGCACAGGCTGTCTGAGTACAGCAGGCCCGGATCACTCGAGGCCTGCCGAATTATACAAATAAATTGCTACCAAACTCATATGCTGCTGTGTACATAATATAACTGTGCCCAAATCAAACACAAACAAAGTCTGAGCACAGATAAATTATTTTCTGATAATTAAAACAAAAACAATTAAAATGTTAACAAAACTTGGCATTTAATATTCCATGCACCCTTTCTCAGCATTTTCAGCTATCAGGCATCAGTTGTGCAATCTTTTTAATTAAGAAAATCCCCATTTAATATGGGATTTGTGCCGCATTTACAAAGCAGCGTACTGTAAAAACACTGTTTCAGACTGTGTCCTGCAGGTGAAGATGGACATGTAACGACTAAGTGTTTTCATTTGAATTGTGTCTGTAAAGAGGATAGTCACAGATGAAAACGAGGAGGGGGAAAAAGCACATTACAAATATCCCCTCCAGCTGCCACTTTAAAGACGCATGCTCAGCATAAGGTATTCACTTTGCAGATAAAGGCAGTCTTTCCACTCATAATCAACGTATACAGTAATGCATCATTTTCTGCCAGATAGTGAGAGAAGAATTAGCTCAAATTATTTAAAGTTTTTGTTAATTACTTTTGGGGCCTGAAGCTGTTCGTGCCTCAGAACTGCTGCAAAGTTTACAGCCACTCGGTCACATTAGCTGACTTATAATTCAAGCACTTATCACCCAACTCTAAAGCAATGCTTTATGAAGCATCCAGCTCTTTATCTGTATGTACACCTCCAATGTGATCACATGGCTAAATGATATTTCTGCTAACACTCATCCCTTAAATTAAAAAGAGCAGTGGGCGTGCATTTCTGTGGGCATAATCTTACACTCCTGATCTCAATGGGGCATTTATGGAGGGTTTTATAACTCTAATTATCTTAGGCCATTACAGTATTTCAACTTTTAGTGGTCCATTGTATACCCAATATGCATCAACTGGACAGATGCCTCACTGGCACAGAATATTTATCTCAAATTATAAGGCACAGAGGCTCGACTTTAGTTGAACGCAGAGCTTAAGGCTGCCACAGTAATGAACAGAGTATACTGTTTTGTTTAATAGTAATATTGTTGCTTTGGAGCTGTGTTGCTTTTTAATCAGTCACAGTGAGCCAGAGCAGCATGAGGGTAGCCTTAGTGTCAAAATGTGACACCAAGGTTTTATCCTCCATCTGTTACTCAGGGGTTACATTTGCATACAGAGTACACAAAGTACAGCAGATTAATGACACTAATAATATTAGCATGGTAATATAAACTCAAAAATAAACAGATCGGCATGTAAAGACGGGGTAGAGTCCAGATACAAAATTGCAAGGCTTTGGCACTCCGTCTAATGGTCGCACTTTGGCTAAATCACCCCCTAATTAGCATTTATCTGCAATGCACAAGCACTTTGTTTATAGTTTTACCTTATATTATCTTTAAAAAACATTATGAATACACTTCATATGATTGATATTAGAATGCAACACATATTGAATCAAATAAAATAACATCTCTTTATTACTTTTCCATATTTCTAAACAGTTAAAACCTGCGTGCGAATTAATTGCACATTTCCATCAACAGAAATCACAGTTTACGTATGCAAATGTTGCTTTATGTTAGTGTTCCAATGTTATTGCTGCTACATTATTTAGTGTTATCAATCAGTAACAAGCTGTTCATGGGCTAGGATTCACACTTTCTCAAAAAGATGATGGTAAGTGTTCCAAATATATAATAATCTATGTCAAATCCTTTTATATATGCGTATAAACTGTTAAAAATGTGTTATTAACTGATCATATACTGCTTGTAAATGCTGAATAGGAGTCCTTAGAATAATGCCTTCCCCTGTATTTTTAAGGCGTAAGTAGAATAGGAACTGATAAATGTGAAGATGATGTTTTGCAATTCTTTGTTTCCCCCACTCTAACAAAGGCCCCCAGTCCTGCAGCTGCTAGCTCCGGCCCTGACAAAGCTGTTAATGTTCTGAAAAGAATGTGCAAATTGCAGAAACGAGTCCAAGTGTGGGCAGAAAACACTTCTGGTACTTAGAACCAGTGATGGAACAAATTTGGTCAAATTGGTAAAGTGCCCAAAGGGAGGAGGGAGATGTTCCACGGAAAACCAATTCCAAGCTTGGGTGAGCTCAGGATTGTTTGGAAACTCTCCAATCTGGGGGCCTGCATTGAATTGCGTGTCAGGCAGAGACTGTTAAATAAGATTAGAATAAGGACCAAGAGAGCAGCACAGGTACTCACAGGATGGCTGTGTAATGTCAAACCACAGTCACTCTTTAACAACCATACATCAGCTGTAGTTGTGTCAGAGAAATGTTACATGAAGTGACATGTAAACTCACTGGACAGTCGCAGGAAACATTAGAGCTTTTCAGTGCGTTTTGAGCTGTGTTTGGAACAAGTCCTGCTTTCCTGCTTTGATTTATTCCTCGTAGCACCAATTAAGCTTGGCCCACTCCTGGAGGAGTTGAAAAGCTGACGATGGATATGTCATGGGATGCTATGATCAAAGCAGAACGCAAAAAAGACACAGCGAGAGAAAGGAATCTCATTCACGTTCAGTTTTATGAGGCCTCCAACAGACTTTACAGCGTGTAAACGCAGCCCCTCCAAAAAAAGATGCAGCTTAAATCCTGAAAAAGCAAAACGACCTTAAAATGAAATGAAGAGATGCATTAACATCTTTTGATGAGAACACAAGTGCGTTACTGTGACAGATAGATTTCTTGAATCCTGAACATACTGACTGATCTCTGACTGCCTTCCCTTTGGTTCACTTCATCAATGGCAGTAAATCGTGTGAAATATCTAGAAGGGGTTGTGTTTACTGTTACTTCAGTTTAAACTGAATGGCTTCGGACATCGTAATCATTGGGCAGGATTCATCTGTTCACATTGTGTTATTCTAAAATTAAATTACGTGGTACTTTAGGATGAAAGCATTTACTTAAAACAATATTTTATCATCAAATGTGGAACTAAAATACAAAAAGATGCCCTACAGGACGGCGTGTATTCAAACCCAGAGCTGTATGACATCTGATAATAAAAATTTAATATAATATTGATTTAAATGTTGCTTTATTATTTTAGTAATTTTAACTGTTATCTTATTCTATTTTTATGTATTTATTCATTCATTAATTTAATTTTATTTATCTACTCAGTTTTATTGATATTTTTCAGCCTTAGTTTTATTTTTCAACTCTTATCCTTACCTTTTAAATCTATTTATTTTAACTATTTTTATTTCTTAATTTTGATGCTTTAACTTATTTTAATTACACATATTTTATTTTGGTGTGCATTGGTCTCTATTTTATTTTATTTTTATGTTGTTCTTATTTTTAATTTGTATTTTTATTAGTTTTATTATTATCATTATTATTATCTTCCACTAAAATGTCTTAGCATTGTTTCATTTCTGCTTCTTTCTTGTTTTCAATCGCTGTAAAGCACTTTGGGTTGCATTTTATTTGTATGAAAGGTGCTATATAAATAAAGCTTGATTGATTGATTGATTGATTGATATGTTGTGCTTTTTTTTTTAAGCACGACCTCTGATCTGTCATGCTTTTTTTTTTAAGCATGACATCTGATATGTTGTGCTTTTTTTTAAGCATGACAGCTAATTATAATCAATATAAGTGATTGCATTTCAGCTTCTAGTTCAGCAGCTACCTCAAGTGAACTATGAAATCTATGGGAACAAGGTCAGAGTCAGGTGAGGTAGTTCTATCTGTGAGTTAAAGACTATTAGCATCTATATATCATATTACATCTCTTTAAGTGTGAAACTGTCTACAGTACATAACTTCACTCTTTAATGTGATTTAACAACTGTAAACTGAAGTACTAATTTTAGCCCAACAAAATAAATACATTTTAAATGTTCAACGTCTTCAAGCCTTTGATGCAGAACAGAGATCTTTTGCGACAGGTTTATACTACACCATAAATCAATTAATTTAACCAAGTAGTCTTCAAGTAACCTTCAAAATAATTGTTTTGGGTAATATCAAAAATTATTAAGAATAATGCTTTAACTAAGGTTTTCTCAGGAAGCTTTACAAAGTCGCTACAAACTATACAACTATAGTGTAACATATACAATTTACAAATTATAGTTTAGTCATAATAAACATAAACTATATATTTTTGTTATTACCCAGCGTTCTGACTAATCACCCGGCTGTTGGTTGGTGAAAACCACTTCAAAAAGCGTATTATTTCTGGTAGCTGGGTAATAAGCAGAATATTGCCCAGTGAGCTGGTGGTCACGCAAAAGAGAATTCAGACAGGGTGAGGAGACCCCCCAACACAAAGCGGTGGAACTTGACTCAGTGACCGTTAAACATGTCTTCCTCTTGTCTGATCAAACAAAACGCTTGGCATTGTAGGTTAGTATAGCAGGTGTAAAACCCTAATATAACATCACTACTCCCAACACTACAGTATGCTATGATATTTAATTTAACTGTAAATCAGTTTCTAAAAAAACATGAAAATCTCTAAGTAGTCAAACCTTACTTTCCTTTAAGCTCTGATTTTGGGCTCCACCAACTTGGATATATATTATATAGAATAATATAAATAATAATATAATGGTCCCTTCAAATGGGGTCGTGTTTACCATGTTCAGGAAAAATGACCGTATGAGCCCCCCCTCATAACGTACTCGCAACTAGTGATGTTCGATACCACCGACTTCCTTTCCGATATGATAGTGAGTAAAATTCAGGCTGGTATCGGCGATACCGATCCAATACCGATACTTACTCCAATACACCTACGATAGGTGCAAATACACCTAATGTGTATGGTAGATCTAAAAAAAGAAGTGTATTTCTGAGTTATTTATTTATTTATTTTAAACACGTATGTCGAGGTGGCAGCCTCATTTACAATATAGCCGAACTAATACACCAACACAAGGACACAATCAAACAAAATATGTGCAAATGGTGTTTTAAACACACACACACACACACACACACACAAAGTAAAACAATAAAACCATTACAATAAATTATTGTTTAATTATTAAGAACTAGAACTAGTATTTCCCACCAACCGCGTATCATTTAGACAAGATCTCAATGGTTTAGTTACTTTCCACTGTGTTCCTGTTAATGATATACATTGCCTCAAATGACTGAAGTATCAAAAGTATCGATATTTTGATTTGAGAATTGATTTTAGAGCATAAAGATCTAGTATCGGAAGTATCGATATTTAAGTATCTATCTGCTCATCACTACTCACAACGTTGTAAGTCCAATTTTTCTGACATCATCGAGTTCACAAGTTGTGACATTTCTGATGACGTTCACATAAATGGTGGAGCCCATGGACTCCAATTTCATGGAAATATATTACAATATTATGTACTGTAATTGATAGGGTCTGTACTTAGAGGAGCGAAATTAGATAACGTTAGCGAGAGCGCAGCTTGTATAACGTGGTTTAATTAATGTTAGCTAAGTACGGGACTGAGAGGAGCCATGGTAACTGTGAAGATTGTGAACTTTGTTGTCTTTTGATTTGTTCCTCCGCACGGCATTTCAGCACATATGACAAATAGTAATATTTGCATTTCTACTTCTAAAGCAAGGACGACAGCAATTGATCTTGTCGTCGTTCACGTACCCGATACCTAACAATGGTGTTACCACTTGAACGCAAAGCCACCATTCACACAAATTCCCGATTTTACGAGTTCTATTCGAAGAAAGCATAAATATTTGTCTCTTTAGCTTCAAAATGCTAAAATATGCTCACAGGTTATACACCAACATGCTGCCATGTGGTGCCGGGAAAGTTCAGCGGGTTGTAGAGCTTCCTTTTTGAAAACAGCTGCCACCAGAAGGATGAACTGTAGAGGTAAGTGATAATTCTAAGTAATCACAGATTTCAAGGTCTCCAACATTTGAAAATTGTCACAGTTTCGAAGGCAATGTGGGTAATTCTAGTAAGTGTTCTAAGAGGATAACAGTTTTGGTTGATGTGCAGAGAATTCACAGTTAAATACAAGGAGGTGGAATTAAAAGGCCACCTTTCTTCCTTTTATCCTCAACTTAGTGCTGTTTGACGGAGACAGATGGGGAAGGTAAATCAAGGCAGCTGAGTGGAGAGCACTGCTGACAGCACATTAGAGCCTCTCTCAATGAACTGTCACAAGTGCACATTGAAAGTAAAGTTTGATCATACGTGGCTGCTGTCCTGTCAGACATCCTTAAAAGCAAATGGGGCCTAAGTGCTGCGGAGCTCTGAATGAGCCTGAGATGACAGTTGAAGTCGGTGCAAAGAGAGGGCACAGGCACTCCATCCTCCCCGCTGCAAAAGGACAATGAGGTGAGGAGGACTCCGGCAGCATTTCTCGCCCTGCACCTTCACCCTCGCAGTAAAAGCATCTGACAAAGTGTCAGTCTTCCACATCATCATTCGCATCATTAAGAGCTGAGGCTAAACTTTTATGCTGCTTGTGCAAAAAGGTTGTGAATCTGTGGACCTCTACTCAGCGGTCACATTTTTTTGCCAAATGAAAATTTTGATCAAAAGCTTTTTAGGCATCTTTATGAGTGAAGCATTTCTATTTTTTCACAGTAAAGGCTCAGAGCTTTCTTTTATATCCTGACAGTCAGGGCACCTAGTTTGGATTTTATCAGATGATAATCGACAGTTGTTCATTGTTATCAATATGCCTACATTAGAATCCTTTGGATGTGGCCGGTAGTCTCAAAATCTTCTACAACGTATTCGTATTTCAACTAGGGATGTACCGATCCTACTTTTTAGGTCCCGATAACGATATCGATACCTGGGCTTTGGTATCTACCACTATCGATACTAGCCGATCCGATCCTGGTATTGATTTAACAATCTCTATTCCTTAATGTGAGGATAGAATCATGTTTTGGCAACTTCAGGCTTTTCTGACTTTGTAAACCAAAATAAAACGAACATTTTTAAACTGGCAGTATCATTATTCAAGAGATTATAAATATGTACCAGCAGTTTGGTGATTTAATCTTCATAACCAACATATATTACAATCCAACTGTAAACCTCAGCAGTGGATAAGAGGAATTAAATATTCTGTATAATAAAACTGCTTCAAATGAGAAAATAAAAAATATGTCAACGTAGTGTTTCCCACAGAAGTACAGTGTACCTGTGGCTGGGATTTAAATCATTGAATACATTATTACTCTACCCTGCGTTGCCCTTACTGTTTCCTTTCTCCTTGTCTGATATTGTGACAATATTAATCAGCAGCACATTTTATAAAGACGCTGATGACTTAGGAGATGGCTATTGTAAACACAGAAAAGCATAGAACTGAGTTGAATAGATCTGCCATATGGATCGGCACTATATATCGGCCCTTTGTCACCAATATCCGATCTAGCTTTTTGAGTCCGATCTAGCCGATATCCGATACCAGGATCGGATCGGTGCATCCCCAATTTCAACAGCTGCAGCAATGCCATCAAAAACTGATTAACTGTGGCTAACCTTCATTGTAATTGAAGTTTTACACAAGATACTGTATAAACATGCGAACCTGGGAACAGTGGAAGGTTGTTTAGGTTTAGGCATTGAAACCACAACTAGCGAAAAATGTGTGGCTTCAGTTAAAATCAGTGTTGCAGTATTCGAGTCAAAGATTCACACTTGAGTCCACCTCGACTCCTTATTTTCAGGACTTGTGTCTTAACTTGGACTAGGGACCTAAAGACTTGATCTTGGACTTAGACTCAAGCTTTGTCTTAAAAGATGGAGGGAAGGACTCAAACTTAATGACTGTTTTAGAGAGTTTTGATGTTTTGGGGATGTTTTTGTCTGAGTCCCTAATCGTTTCTTTGTTTCGGGCAAGTGCTGGCACACGTGTTCACCACCATGCACGTTCATGGGCCTATCCAAAACAGTTCCTTTCAATACAAACAGTTCAAAAGTTCCTGACTTGAGGTAAAACAGATCACAAATCAGAGATCTGCAAAGTGGATGCTAAGAGTAACTTTTTGTTTCTTGCAATCCATATCCAGACAGTCCAACTTTACCTAAAACATGCTGTTCCACTTTGACTGAGCCTGAAAGAGCGACAAACATTAGGTTGAAGATAGGTTTTTTTATTTTAAACTTGATGTGACATTTGAGTTACATTTCAAAGCCAATGCGGAAATGTTAAAAACTGCAGTTCATTGAGTGTCCACTTGAGGCTGGCTCCGGAAGTGCCGGAAACCACATCCACACAAATTCAAAAAAGCTGATCTTTACAGCAGAAATAAACATGTTTACAGCCTGGAACAAAAGACGAGTGTAATCTGGATAGCTCATTTCTTTCTCGGCTCACACTGTACGGGGGGTGAATCTTTTCATAACGTGGCAATTTGGAAGATATTAAGATTACGAGTTTTCCATTATGAGAGGCACAGCTGAAAATCGGGAACACTGTAGCTGTTGGCTAGGAGGCTAAAGGCCTGCCTCTTTGCGTCTCACTCGCTCGACAGCAGTTACGTTGAGTTCCGTATTTCCAATATGGCTCCCGCCGACGATTGGCCTCAAAACAGCGCTTCAGAAACAGATGGGTGACGTCACGGATACTCTATCCCTTATTTAAACAGTCTATGTTCAAAACATATAAAAGAGGGGGCATTTGGATAAAATGGTATGTTAGACTGCCATACAACAACGCATATTGGTTTTTATCATTAAACAGAGAGCATACTCCCTAAATAAACTGCATTTAATAGAAAAAAAAGACAGACCATTTTTAATTTACAAGATAAAATCTGACAATAACCAAGGCTTAATTAACAGTTTTGAAATCCTCTTGCTAATCACTACTTTCGCCGAAATGCATATACATATGTATAACTTTTTATTCGCTTTTAATTTCACAAAAGTTGTTTTTCACTTATTCCATAAATCCTCTTCTAAGTGTAGATAAGTTGCAGATCAAGCTGATTAGATAACGCATGATTGCAGCTTTTGAAAAACATAATCTGTTATGAGGCCAGGCCTAATTTGTCTGATTGGAAAGCTGACCGCCTTAAATTACCGAACACACAATGGGGCGGTTTCTGTGGGAATAGGTAAAGTGGTCTGTGCTGATGTATCTTTAATGAATAACTTACAGGCCTTTGGACCAGCAGCGTTTAGAGCCTTGTTTACCTAAGCCCGAACCTGCACTCCTACACCGTACGCTACTTCACTCTTCCATTAGGGTGTGTGTCGAGGCCCGTGCCCACTGTTTAGCCTGGCGCAGAGGTACTTCTAGCTGTAGGAACTTGGTCTCCCACATATTCTAAAACCCACTTTTGCTTGCTTCCCAGTGGGCCCGCATACCTTATCTCTGATGCAAAAGAACACTTTCATAAGTGCCCTGCTGGAAAGGGAAAACACACAAACAAAGATATATTCAGACATAGATTGAACTTTGTTGTTCTCGACCAATTTGTTAGGTGGGTGGTAGTGGGCAAATGGGCTGTTTTTCCAAATGGAATGTTTTACACACTTAAAACATTTACAAGATGAGTGAGTAAAACATGTACATTGAATGTGGGATCATCATTATGTCATTAAAAATGTAAACATTTCCAGAGGCCTTTTAGAGTCCCTGTGTGAGCACATTGCTTCCACGCTGATGCTTTCAGTGTTGACCATTTAACACTGAAGTCATAACCATCCTCCAGGGAGATTCTCCTCTAACAAAGAGGATAACCTAGTTCAAACACATTGAACAAAGGACAACAGCAGAGCAGAAATGGTCTGTAAGTCCATCTCATTCCAGCTCAGAGCTTTTTAGTCCCTGCTCTTGAGACACACATCACCTCCAGTCTAAAGGTGGGTTTGAACCAGGAGAAACAGCCATTAGGAGCAATTCAACTGCATGAAAGTAGTGTCTGACAGGTCCACTCTCAGTGACAGATGCCATTAGAACCTGTAAAATGTGATACTGTCACTTTAAGGTTATATCATTTTACCCTTCAACTCTGGCTGCCCATCTGCTCCATAATAAGGCCTGATGTTTTGTTTTCACTAATGTGATTCACCTGTTTATGATGACTAAATGTTAAAATCTCATTCAGTTAGCTAAGCCTTCAAGTCTGTTCCCCGTGTGACTTACCTTGGAACATTTTTATATATATATATATATACAGTATGATGTTATTATCCTCTCACATCAAAATAATATGTATTTGCCCCTGTTTCTGAGAGCAGTGTACTTTCTAAAGCTTTGAATCAAGACTCAATTCCTTGAGCCCCTCCAAACAGGAAGCTATGAAAAAGCACATTTTCATCGTCACCACAGTTCAGATGACAATTACGACAGCCCAGGTTTAATCATAGAATCGGGTAGTTCATTTTCTCAATGTCAACATGAAACCTTGTCAAAAAATGAATTCTGTCTTTCTCTCGGGAGATAAGCAGGCTCCAGTGCACCGGGCTCATTCAGAGGAAAAAAACTTGCAGGTCACAAGGCAGCGACTTGCATGTTTTCTTATTTTTTTTCACCCTCTCGCTCTATCCTCCCCCTCTCCTTTTTTCTGAAAACCACCCAAGAAGAGATTAATCATGAAGGGAAAACTCAACTTCACCCTCTAGCTGCAGGTCACAGTTCTTATTTCGTGTGGAATTGGCTTTCGGAAAGCAGAAGGCCTGCCCGGGGGGCAGGGACCTGATATGAGAGGAATTTGAGAATGAAGCAGAGGGGATTGATTAGCCCACTTCATATCCCACACTCCGTAAGCACAGTCCAGCTGCAATCTAACACACCGCTGAGCTGAATAGACAAGAGAAATTGGATTCCTTCCTAATATTTAACCTTCAAGTCAGCTCTAACAGCTGTTGATGGGTTGCTCTACCAGGTAGTTACAAGAGGACTTTTTACACGTTACATAGAGAGGGAATAGCAAAGTGGGAATGTGATGACTTTTCTGTAGGTTATTCAATTACAACGGTGCAAAGAGCAGCTAGGCCATTCAAGCACATCATCTGCATGCAACTGCACTGAGGGATTTAATTTTACACCTCTACTTGTCTGAACAGGCTGTGTGAGGGTGTGTGGGCACACACATATGCAGCACTCACATGCACGTGGGGCAATGTGCACACACACGCACAAACAGGCGTGCACCCTTATATACACATAAAGCGCAATTAATGCTGTGAAAGTGGAGTGTGCAGCTAATGGATGGATCATATACAGCCATAATGACTTACTTTGATGTTGGTTGTCAAAGTAGACCTATTTTAGACTCAGAGCAAAAGCTGCTTGAAAATATCCTGTAATGCTCCCATTCTTTTTATCTCTTCTCACGAGCAGATGTTGGAACAAAGAGCGATGGCATCACTTCCTTTCCATTAGATCTGAAGAGTGACTACCATTTAGGTTTCTGGTTTTTTTTCCTTCTACTCTGTTCTCTACTACAAATTCAGACCAACGTACAAAAAAATATGAAGAGTTGACTCACAAATGGTGCATCTCAGTGACTCTGTGAACACATTAGCCACCGATGAAACATTAAGTTGCTTCATTTACAGGCCGGCCTGATCATATCCGCCCACCATCTCTTGTGCCAGCCGTTGAGAAGTGTTGATAAGAGAGCAGGATGTCATCAGGCTCTTTTCTCAACTCATTAAACCGTACAGTTTATTCCAAGCAAAGTGTTGCCCATTTGAATGAGCACATTAGCAAATGTCTTATGATAATTAAGAGCTTGAGTTGCAGAATTGCAGAATCGGATTCATTAGTTGAGTCACACATTTTTTATTAGCACCTTATTCTGTTCCAGGGCTGCAGCAATGCCTGACAGCATGCAGCTTTTCTTCGCACCACACAATGAGGCCTGGAAATTTAAACTTCCATGATTAGAGAGGGCACATTATAAAACTTCACAGCATAGATTTAAGAAGAAGTGTATTTAAAGTAAATTTAGCCGATTTTCATGTTCCCTGTGAGAATTTAGGTCAATTTGCTGGAGCATATTTCAGGCGCGGGAAAGCAATCCGATAAAGTAGTCTGGTACAAATCTATAGATAAATGATGCTTCACATTCAATTACAGTGAGGATTTTATCTTTACTTTCCAATGATTTTGTCAATTAGTCAACACAGTGTTTCTTAACTCATCAAGGACTCTGGCCTGGTGTTTGTCTGGGTGTAAGCATTATTAGATTAGTGAAGCTAAAGGGAGAGGAAGAGAAAACACCAGTTTTTTTTTGTTGGAATTAAACCTCCAATTATTGAACAATTGACATTCTACTGAAGACAGTTTGCTGTTATTCGGTAATCATCTGTGCTTCTTGAAGTCGGTTCATAGGGGTAAACAAAACAAAGCTGCTAACCAGTCCCTTATTCCTTGAGTTTTTGACACATTTACTTTCAAACACACACACGCAGCACACCAAACCAATCCACTGGGGACCTCGTGCAGAAACCATGAAACTATACTCACAACACAAATTAATTGGTGAAGAAAATAACTAATTCTGACATTCCCTGAAGAGGCTCTTTCATCTTATAAATAGTGGCTGCAAACTTGAGTATTTTTTGCTTAAATAACACAACACAGCAGATGATAGGATTCGTTTGGCTCAACCCCAGGGGCAGAGAATGACAAAGAAACACTTGTTTAGCAACTGCATAACCGGGTCCCAACATGGGCCTGTGACTGCGCCCCAACCTCACCTAGAAACCTGCTCCAGTTGCATCGTGCCTCTCCGAACACCAGGCGACACAGTCTGAGGGGATGCAGTGTCCCAGAGATGGCACTGGAAGCTCACACATAAATTAGTCTTCATTTCCCAATCTCTCTTTCTTCTTCCACTGCTGCTCCTCCCCTCTCCCCCTCATTTGTCCCTTGGCTTCATCCCATCACAGTTCATGCAAAGGAGAGACTGAAATCCAACGGTAAAGTTTCTCCTTCCAATCACAGTCTGTATTTCCTTTCCTGGGGCTGCTGAGGAGACCACTATATCAGCGTTTTAAGTCTTGAAAACAATGTTTAATTCAGCTTTGAACATGTGCTTTGGAACTGTAAAACAACAGCGCACATTAAAGTTTACTTCATAACCAGGATCCTCTACTTTGTCTGGTATCTTTCATAGCAGTTGTGTTCCAGTATTAGCAGCTAGTAAGGTGTTAACAGTGGAGACACTCCCTCCAATCTGTCCGTCTAATGGGAAAAAAGGAAGATAGAGGACCCCTGTGTGTTGACTCTTTCAAATGCCGCCCCCACCCAGTCCCTGCCTTCCCAGACAGTCACACTTTGCGTTGGCACATCATTTGCTATTGCCGCAAATGCAATCATTAATTTACCCTTCCCAGTGAAACTTCATATACCCATGACACATTTTTTTCTTTGTCTAATTAAATATAATTTTGAAGCTCTTTAAATCCAACTTCATCCAAATGCACAATCTAATTTTTCATTTGCTTTTGTACATGATATAAGACATCAAGTCAATAATTTATTAAATTACTTTTCCCATTCATTTTCCTCTATCTATAATTGATCTCTCCAGTTGAAATTCTGTTGTTCCTCTTACTCAGCCGGTCTGCGGAGAGACTGCGTGACATCACTGTGAACAGGGCTTGTTCCTCCCCATACCCCCACTGGAAATCAAACACACTCACACACACACTCACACTCACACTGAGAGACATAAAAACACACACTCACTCATTCAGGGCTGCCAGGGACATCCTTTCAGTGTATATGTATCGGGCACTTTCTAAACTCTCTGTTAAGTTGGAACATACATTTTTAATATCTACTATGTCGTTGTACCTTTCTAATACATGATTATATTTGTAATCTTTTTTGTTTACTAATTCAAAAGTGATCTTTTAAATATTTTTCAATCATTCAATCAAACATCCCAAATTCAGCATAATATATAACACTTCAAATAACCTTGTGTTGCCCTTATACATGCACTATCCTGTGTTTTACTGAATAGATGTTCTATTGAAGTCAGATTGACGTAAATCTGCTTTGGACCGCAGTGGTGATGGATGGGAAAGCTAATTCCAGACTTTACACCAGGATACCCCCAAATTATTTTCTTTAAAGTTGCTTAGCATTAGAGACACGTAACATTAGGATTTTAACGATACAGGTATCAACACCAATACTGCATACCCACAATGATAATTATCAACACTCTTCTTAATGCTACTCTCCATTATTTGGTTTGAAAAAATAAATAAAGACATGATAAAAACATGGTAAAACATTTCTTGGCCATGAGGTGGGAAACTTACTTCTGTTGGCCTCTCTCCTGCATGACTTCTCATGTGACGTTATCACCATACCCATGGCTGATAAAGCTCGGGCTGCTGCTTGACTGACCCGGTCTATAGATTAAAATGGAACATAAAGTAGAAGTGCTAACAACCAAAGCTAGCTAACAACACTTATTTCTACCATAGACTATATGAAATATGGATGTAGTATCCGCGACGTCATCCATCTGTTTCTGAAGCACTGTTTTGAGGCCAATCGGCGGCGGCGGCCAAACAGCTGCTGTCAAGCGAGTGTGACGTAAAGAAGCTGGCTTTGAGCCTCCTAGCCAACAGCTACAGGGTTCCTGCAGTCAGCTGTGCCTCTCATTGGAAGACTCGTAATCTCAATATTTTCGAAATTGCCGCGTTAGAAAAATTTTTCCCCCGGTACAGCGTGTGCCGATCGAGAAATGAGCTATCCAGACTACACTCGTCTTTTGTACCAGGCTGTAAACATGTTTATTTCTTCTGTAAAGATCTGCTTTTTTGAATTGGTGTGTATGTGGTTTCGGTATTTCTGGAGCCAGCCTCAAGCGGATCCTCAATGAACTGCAGTTTTTAGCACTTCTGCATTGGACTCCGGAGGTTGCAAATTGATTTCTACATACCACGTGTTTTACCTGCATTTGTAGTTTGCTAATGCTGTATGCAGCATTGATACTAGAGGTGCCAGGACTTGGAGGCCACACTGAGGATGGAGCAGCAGCAACGCAAGCAACAGTGTTAGTATTAGCCGCTTTGCTAGCAGTCAAACACAATGCACCACTTCAGATTATTAAGATATATTAGAGTTAAATTTGGCAGTGTGAGCCCAAACTTTCAAACACTTCTCCCAAATATAGACCTACTCAACATTTACCATCATGTAACTTCATTACAATGAACAAACTGTTTGAAAAGGGCTTTAAATAAGACCAAACGTTAACATTAAATACTAACTAGAGCACTGTTTGCCTACGAGCACATCAGTACTTTAAGTACTGATCAATCCTGTACTCGTACCAGGAATAATATCCGTCTGTCCTTGATACACTTCTTTACAGTAATTGCATGAAATGGGATGTATGGAATTGATGGATTGGAGTAAAAATGTTCCAAGAAGTTGACCTACATTTGGGCTGCTGGACATAAGATAGAGACAATACTATTTAGTATAATGGTAATTTTATTATGTCAGTAAAATAAAGCCTTGTACCACACTTCATGTCCAAGGAGGTTTAGTTCAACAGTTCCAGTGGAGAGAGAAAGAACAGAAAGAAAGGACTTACATTTGTCTTTTTGCTGGATTACCATCATAGAGCCAGTGTGTTTTCCTACTCACTCGCAATAAAATGGCAACCAGGCCTAGCTCAGCCAGGAGGTCCACCACTGATGACTTGAAAGATGTTTATTTTTATGTAGCAGCAATGCCCTAAGATGAAACACTCCTCTGTGTAGCTTTCTAGGGAGCGGCTTACAAATACAGCTCACTGCTTTTAGGCTTCTGGTTGCCAAGTGTCTGCCAAGGTACTAGAAATTTCTTCAACCTGAATGACCTCAAGATTATTTTTGCCTGGGCTTTATTTTATTATCTTTGTCAGTTTTGTTCCATACAACACATAGTCAATACTGCACCTCACCTGGTAAGAAAAACAAGGAAATCTCAACACAACCCATCAAGCAGGTTCTTTATGGATATGGGGAACTTACCACATCTCCAACCAGAGTCCACCTACTTGACAATAAGAACTGTTACTACATCTTTTAGGTTTATAGGTCATGCAGTGGTTCTCTTTAGTCAGCAAAGGAGGTGCATGCAGACAGGTCTACAGGATCTGGGTTGGACTACAGATGTCACTGGTATCATGGTCAACTGGAAGTACATCCACTTGTATGAATTGTCTTAATGGGCAGTATTCCTGGTTGAAACAGTATGGACTTCTAAGATGGAGATTGGAACACCGGATGTCCCAATCTCCATCTCGGCTATCAGATTGGAGCCCATTTGGGCTTTTTTAATTGATCAGGGTTTGGCATTTGAGCGGATCATCCCACCCAATAAGAAATAAATACACATGCATTAAATGTGGAACTCCAGACACAGCTCAAACTTTATTGTACAAACACACATGTGCACAGCCAGATAACTGCAACAACAACCACTTTACAGCAGGCTACGTAACACTCCAGGGACGTAGGGTTCAAAAAGGCAAAACATGGCAAGCACAGGACAGTCTGTTACATTAGCATTATCAACCCTGTGGCTAACTGTCAGCAGTGTACAGTCAAGGCAAGTCAACTCTAACTATAAGGCACATTTAAAAACAATCAATACCAAATTCTGTTGGGATAATAACTGGAATAAGCTTAAGACATCTTTTGATTATTTTGTTTAATTTTTTGTGGTCAGCAAAAATAATAAGTCTACAGTTCAGTTATCTAGGCAAATAGAAGCTTTGGACTCGATATTGGCAGATACTCAATATTTAAAAATCTGACTGAGATTGGGGGCCAAAAATGCTAATCGGGATATCCCTAGTTGTAATAATTCAAACTTTGGCCTTGCAGAAATGAATGTCCTCCAAAAATGTTGGACATTAAGTTGGTAGCCATTACTAAGGCTGCCAAGCTGCTCTCTGGTCTTCCCCTTCACTTTCTGGCATTAAACTGGGTTAGCATATCCCTCAGAGTTCATGATTGTACTTGAGTTACTTCATTTGTACTGCTGAGGTTTCAATCAAGTCATGAGCATAGCATTTTGGCTTTCAATCCTCCATCACAACAGGGACCAGAGTGGCACCTGTTCCTGTGTTACCAGTTCATGTTGATTTTATGTCATGTTGGTGTCACAGCAAGAGTCACGAGGGTCATGTTTAACCCCCTTAAGACTGTTGAGAGCTTGTTAACTCTGCCTGTTCTGTGATGATGGGGAGAGAGTTTCTATTTTCACATTAACACAGCACAATGGAACAATAATAGAGGTTAGAAAACTGTTTGTGACTACATGCACATGATCTGCAAGAATCACGATGCATTGCATCCTTGTTGTTGCAGCATGTAAATGGTAAATTGACGTACATGTCGTTTTCATCTTCCAACTACTCAAATTCCTTTTACACAACATTTCTCATTCACCCATCAGTAATAACTAATCCCATTCATATGCCACTGGCTCTGCCACTAAGGACCTATTGCTGAGTTCAGTGTCTTACCCAAGTGACATGTGAACTGCAGGAGCTGTGATTGAACAGCCAACCTTTCGATTGGAAGACAAACAACTCTACCGCTGAGCCACAGCCGCCCCATGTCTGCTCTCTGTCGATAGAGCTGGTATTATGTACAATACTGACAGTTCTCTGTCAGCTGATGAAACCACAAAAGCTGCAAGTGATTTAGCTTTGTAAGAATGTTTGCAATAGTTTTAGGTATACAGCACATATGTTATTGTTTCTACTTCATTTGCAACCTTTTTGGTGGGGCTGTAGTACCTTAAGTGTCCACTTGAAGCTAGCGAGCAAATTGCCAATCGGTCACAAATCAAAATGTCAAAATTGACAGCCGAATTAAATATGTTTACATTCTAGAAAAAACACTGGTCAAGGTTAGATTATTTAAACATACAAGACAACTGAGCAGAGCATGCTTGTTAATTGAATTCCCCCATGTGAATTACATTAAGGCTGTGGCACTTACGGTTGTAAAGGGGTGGAAAATTTTCGGTAAATTTCCGGAAAGTTTCTGGTAAATTTTCAGGTGAAGTTAAGCTGAGGAATTTTGGAAACATTCTAAATTGGAAACTGTCCATGGAAATTATGGGAATTAACTGGGAATGTAGGGTAATTTAATGGAAAGGTATCATATCCAAGCATAAATACTTGTTTTGTTATAAGCAGACATCCATCCAAAATAATACAATTAAAACAGATTTATTTGTAAGTAGAACTTTATCAAGTGTTAAATATTTTTTTGAACAACCAATTCTTTCATTGAACAACAAAAACATGAATGTTTAGTTAAATAAAAAGTCCCATTCAACATAGAAGTAAAAAAGCATCTTCCTTCAAGCTTCTCAAGCCTAGCCTCAGCATTTTTGCTAAACCCTTTCAGGCAATGGGCTCTTCCTAAGATCCCTATTAAGAGCCAACCTTCAATTTAGTAAATTCCTGGTTTATTCCCATGGAAAGTATCCAACTTTGAAAATTCCCAGAATTTTGCAACCCTAGTGGCGCCAGTTGACTAGTTCGCCTAGGTTTGGGCAAGTGTCCCATACACAGAGGCTGCAGCCGGCCCGTTTGATGACAGGCCTCGCCCATTTGCTACATCTTTTTCCCTCACCCTCTTTTCCCTACATTTCCTGTCTCTTTTTAGCTGTCCTATCTAATAAAGTTGAAACCGCCAAAAAATATAACCCCCCCCAAAAAAGTTACATCAAGGCTAAAAGTTACAAATTACAGGTGTGGTTCTTTTGAGTGGTTTGTAGATAAAACACAAATTAATCACCAACATGGAGACTCTTGTAATTGGCCAGGATTTCAAATTTCAAGAGGCAAACAGTTCCACAATTACTTAACTGCAGATGATTGCCTGCCTTAGTTTGATCATCTGATGAGAGAACTGGGCTGTGTTAATGAGAATGTAATGGTACACTACTCTTTGTTCTCCTACTTTACAATGGGTTTCATGGTTACTTTTAAAAAAAAATAGCTGTACAAAAGAAAAAGAACGTGAGAGAATGATTTTTAATGATTTTTCAAGTGCACATAAAGTCAAAAGAAGAATGACATAAATAAAATAATTATCTGGATGTCACCGAAATAACTGTTTCATGTTTTCTACCTGAAGAATTCAAAGGCTCCAGTGATGATTAAAGAACAAAGGTCTGACAACAAGGACAGACAAGGAGCGGTCTTGGAAAATTGGTCTATAATTAAATGTTTACATAATTCGACGGTTCATTTTGGTTCATTTTAAAATTTGAGTGCCTCACAGAGACAATTTCCTCTCCCTAATTACAATTTCCTTTCAGTCTGACATTTACAAAGCAATCTTCAGATCTCTGGAAATGCGCTTTTGATTCATTATTTCTGCCTTCATCACAGTGCTTAGTGACAAGAAATGAGTTTATAAAATAAGATCTCACATTATCACGGCCTTTGACCTGTGCAGATGACTCATTATTGCATGTCAGAGGAAAGCTGAACATTTTTGACAACCATGTACAGTAGAAGAAGATCAGAGGGAGAAATGGGTTGATTCAATTCTCCCAAAATGCCGCTCTGCTATTGAAATGAACTGCAGGGACATCAAACATTTGAGGCTTGCGTAGCTTTCAGAGGGAAGACAGACTAAATTATTTGATGCCATCTGAGGCTCACATGTGCTGGGGATCACAATACAGCTGGTTGACACACTGGTGATTATTCATGGCACTCAACGCGTATTATCCCAGAGAGACTGAACAATGCTTTTCTGTTGCGGGAAGTGAGCAGTTGGAAGTTCTAACCTCTCCCAGAACAATGCGTTTCTCTCAACACAACAGAGGACTGGAGGGATGCAGACATCTCCGTCTCCCTTGGGTGTAATCTGACTTAGATAAATATTTGCCATGCAGTCTGAACATCACACAGAACCATTGTGATGCTCTTGTGAAGCTGGCTGTGATTGCTTTGCTCTGCCGCAGAGATGGGTTTAAAGCTTCAAGTGACTTTTACTTAAAATGTTCCTTCTTTGCTAAAATATCTACAACAAAATATCTGAAAATGGAAGGAAGAGAATATGGGAAATGAAGGCAAACCATCCTGAATGTTCAACAATCATATAGATAACAGTTCTAGGCATGAAAACCTCTCTGAAAAACCTTTAAAAACGCTCATTTCTAGAAGGTTGGAGGTTTTATTGTCTTTAAACGAGGCAAAAACATGTGGGTGAAGAATTGGCAGTGACACAAATTATATTGCTTTGTCTTTGAGCAGCTCTGGGAAAGCTGCTTTCTAATTTTCTGCTTACCCTACAGCACGCAGGCCCATGTAGCTTGTGTTTTACCATCACACACATCCATCACTTAGTCAAGAATCATATCAATACTTGCCCATTTCCCCATTTGGGGAGAGCTGAGTAGATCAATTCATTTAAAAGGAACCACAGCCAGACATCCGTTTTAGAGATTAGAGCATATATTGGCTAGTCATCTGATGGAGGGTTTAAGGTTCATTAAGTCAATGGAATCTTTAATCAATAGGCAAACTTTAGGTCTAGGCTTTTACGGCCCATTTTCTACTGCAGATCTAGTTACACACGCTGGTGAGACACAAAGAACTAAACAGCCAGTTTTCATGATGGGTTTTATTCAAACTTTCGAGTATTTTGCACACAGAGATGAGCTCATCGGACTGGAGGACTCAAACTTATTTGGATCAGAGAATTTCAAGAGGCAGATAATGCATTTCTAAAATGTCAGTCTTGAGGAAGAGGTCTACAAAGTCTGTATGGTAAAAACTGCTCTGTCCACGCTACGGCACAGCAAACATATGTGTTTACGGTGAGGATCAATTTTGAAAGTCAAAAAGCTATTCATATTTGATAGTCAAAGACATAGCATGAGAACATATGATTACACACCTTCATATCCTTACAGTGCTGTCCAAATGACAACACAGTCCTCAATCAGTGGCTTTATGTAAATCCCTCAACTCAAGTTTTTTCCTACAGTCAAGTCCATCCCTCCAAGGCTAAATCATGGGGGCATACTCCGGCCGTGATTCTTAAGTGTCACTTGTGTCCACCTGAATTATTGTTTGTGTGTAATGCAGGGGGAAGAAGCAGCATGCAATGAGGAGTGGTTGTGCCCTCTGATTGATTGTTAAGTGTTGTCCAGGAGCCCATTGCCAGACTCCACTTAACGGCCTGCACGGCAGAAAGCAATCAGTGGCTGTTACTAAGGGTCTCGTGGGGACGGGTCCGGTCATGATTGATCTTCACTGGATCTCTGAAGATGTCTCAAAGAGAACCGGGTTTCACCAGAGTCGAGTTCAGGTCAGGGAGAGTGGCCTCTGACTTGAATGTGTCTCAGAAACTTTGGATAGCTTCACACACAAAAAGCCAAAGTCCTTTTTAATGATTTCAGTTCTTGTTAGGAGGAAATGAGATGTCTTGGTGTGTCTAATCATGAGCAGTATTTTCCTGTGAGGCAGGTCAATTGGCATGACAAATTATGTGTATTTGCATACATTATTCATGCGGCATGTTAACTGAAAATTACTGCATGACGCAGGGTATTTTAACTGTAAAGTAAGTCCCAGTGGATATATAGCATATCTCCCGGCACTGCTGTACCTGAGGACACACATCACACTCACACACACTCACACAGCCACCATGAGTATCAGGCGGCAGAGCTGTCGGCTCTCCAGTGGTGTGTCAATGTGTTCAGTGACCACAACGCCTGGTGTTAGTCTCATTACAGAGGGATCAAAGGGACATGAGCTTCATAGCAGCGGGGACTCTCTTCAGCCCCCTGAGAAGCAACTCCTCCTCTAATCTCAAAGGTCACATTTAGTCATTCAAATATAAAACAGAATCACATCCCTCGCACCCATGTGACCTGCTGGAGTCTCCTCCAGAGTGGAGGAATAAGAAAAAATAAAAACAAAAACAGTTCCACAAAATCGGGGAGGAGGAAGTGTTTGCATGTAGAACAAAGTGCAGTTTCTCCTTCTGCAATAATTAGCCTCTGAGGGGCCTTAAAATGATGGTGATGACCCTGTTGATATTTAATCTAGACTAGAAGGTAATTTAAATATTCAATTAATATTCTGAGGCACTGTACCACACACAAACAATAATCCTAATTAAGAAGCTGAATGAGGATTTGTCCTTGCATAGAGTTATTATGACTGAAAATAACCGCTGTGAAGAGTGCAAACACTTGGACACTTGGTGTCTTTATATTTTGCATTGATTCAACTTTGCTCTTATGTCAAAGGCTGCACTCTAATTTATATACAGTAATGAATATGTTTCTATTTAACCTGCTATACATTTGTTCATACTAGTATAACATGCACAAAGTGTTCCTAATGCTACCTTCCATACGAATGTCTTATGTGTAAACACATCATTTCAACATATACTGTGCAGAGTACGGCTGTGCTCAAAGGTACAAACACGCTATGTTCACAATTAAAACCACCTCAGTGATTTTTGGTCATGGAATTTAGTTTTCCCCCTTTGAATGACACAGTGAGTGGACAATGATGGTGGCAGCTAATAACACTGCAGTGCCAGCAGCAGTTCCTCGTGATCTGAGCAGCTGTTCTGCAGTCTATATTGGCCTGTTCCTCAAGTGGAGAAAAAAAAGAGCAACCTAGATGAGAATTTTTTGCTTCAGTGGCTATTGAAAGATGAGGCAATAAACTGCTAAACTTGAGTAATCACACACTCCCTGAGGAATTTCTCAAATGGGGATGGTCAAAAAGCTTGAAATTTGAGCCCCCTCGCACACGGCCCAGGCTTTAACATTTGATGAGATTCATTATTGTGGGGAGCTGAATACAAGTGTCTTCTGATTACAGGGCCCACCATTAAAAGTTCCCACCAGTGTGCATTTCCATGCGAGAATGTCAATGGGATTAAAATCTCAATTCACCCCAGTCAATTCTCCAGTAACAAGATTTCATTAAAAGCAGGCAGGGATGAAAATGGACTCGAAAGCACTGAAACAGCTGGACTATAAATTATAAAAATGTGCTTTCTGCTAACTGAACACACCTTCAGCTTGCAGATGCATTATTATTTAATGTTTAGAGGAGCTGGTTTTATGTAAATTGAAGTCTTCTATTCTCTCCAGTCCCCTTCTCAATGCCAGGTACTTCCAAACCAAGCAAAGGGAGAGATTATGCAAACCAATTAACATATGAAAATAACGTATTAATATACTGTCTCTGAACTGTATCCAATCAGTTCCTTTTCACTGGCGTGTGTACAAAACAATTAAAATTAAATTTATACTGCTCTTCCTTAACATATTCCGCAGCAAATGGAGTCAGTGAGCAAATGCTGACAAAAGTTTTACAGGCCTATGTTCTTCCTTAAAGGCACACTGACTTTAAGAATATTTATAAGAAGCTGTGCTAATAAATTCCAGTCTTTGTTTCTCCCTAATGATGTGTGCATCTGAGACAAAGCAGTGAAATCCATAGCGGTAGCCAGGTGTTAATGAATGGCTTACATTATGCTGTCCGCTAATTACTACTGCACCATAAATAAAACACAAGACAATCAATTAGTGGTAGACGTGTGTTTGTTAGTCATGGGCAGCAACTTCCTCCAGGCCAAGGCTTTGCAGCAGACCTGCCTCTTCAGGGTGTAATTCTGAAATGGATAAGTTCAGATAAATCACATTTGGAACGTTAGTGCTACTGAATGCACTTCAGGCAATGCATTTCTTCTCTTTTACACCACAAGTAAACTCAAATTCAAATTCACATGAAGCAGAAAGTCTTTTCCACCAAATTAGACAAAAGAAATCAAACAGGCGGCTATCATCCCCCTGCCTTCTAATGGAGCTTTGCAAAAAGGCTTTCTCCTCTACTTCATACAAAGCTCCTCCAGTTTCCCAGACGCCAACTGGCTGACGCACCACACTTGATTTGAACCAGGGCAGGGGAAATCAGAGTGCATTAACACTGCATGTAGAAGGCACTAACCGAATGATCGCAGCATTATGCGGCCTCTGGCCTGGCCTATCTGCGTAGTTTGATGCATAATTTGAGCATTAATGTAATTTACATTTTAACACAGTCCCAAAAGTAAACTGATTAGTTGATAGTTATCTACTAATGTGCCAAGAGGACCCACATGTCACTTGCATGCAGGCGGAGGGACGGGATTACACATGACAAGGTTGGCCTTGCAGGAAAACAGACAAAGAGACAAAGCCTGCCAGAACCAGGGAGACACACAAACACAAAAACACACACACACACACACACACACACACACACACACACACACACACACACACACACACACACACACACACACACTTGCGAGGTAAATTGTTGATGTTCAGGTTTGCTAGTGTAGCATTTCTGTCTAAGAGGATCAATCTTTCTTTTTTATTTTCAAGGACGTTTAAACCGATCATACCAATAAGAAGGAGAATGTAACAATAAATCTGGAGGACATAACAATAGGAGTTCAGTTGTGTTTGCAGTCTTTGGACCACTCGGCACCATCTGCAGATTTGTGTTTGTACAAAGTGTGAAGAGAAGTTTGTCTTCCAGACATCGTATTAATCTAAAATTCAAATCCTAAAACTTATTAAAAGTATTTCTGGGCCATCAAATGTCTTTTATCTCTGTTCTCTCTTTATCATGGGACAAATTAGTGCCCCTGTAGATGACAGAAGCGCTTTAAAAAAAAGTGCAAGAGAGTTGCAGTCCCATGATGCAACGCTCCCAGCGGTTACATCTGCTCCTTTCTTTCATCTTTCTTCATTGTTAGGTGGGAGCTGTCACATTAGGAGGAGAATCGTGGCTTCTTCCCACCCCCAAGTACCCCCTTTTTTTCCCATTCCAGCAGTTGGCAGGGTGGCAGGCCCTATACAAAGGAGCGTGCACCAGGAGCACAGAGGGGAGCACCGTTAGAGGAAAAACAGTTTGGGAATTAAGGTCATTAATTTTCCACTTTCAAGGGCTGCCACACAGACGGAGATAAAGTCAGCATAAATATTCCACCGAAGTTTCTCCTGTTTTTCTCCTCTCCCCATTTTCATCGGCAGCCCATTTATCTCCGTGCTGTCAATTAGAGGCAAAAGCAAAGAACTAATTAGGAACTGTGCAATTTTAATTAGCTGTTTTGATAATTAAACTAATTGGTTCCCTTGTGTTTCTGCAATGTGTGCTGAGAACTTTTTTGATATCTGGGCAGCAGATTTTCCATCCGCTGGTTAATTAGTCACTTTTGCATTAAAAAGGAGCCTTCCTTAATAGCCTTAATTTGCAGTTGAAAAGAGAATCTACCATCAATAATTTGTGTAATTGGTAACCGTTTGATTGTAATTTAGAGGCACGGCCGGACAGCTCGGCATGTCTAATTCCTAATGACTAGGATTAAAGTTGGATTAACTGTTTGGGAAAGGGATTCACTCTCTCCTCTCCCCTACCCACCAAATGACACCTTGTCTGCATTTGATTGGTCATGAAATTCAAATTGACTAGGTGAACAGCAGGGCTTATATCATCCCTATTACTTCCTATATGGTGAGCCTTGTCAGGTTACATCAAAAAGATTCCCATAATTCCTACTTTCCACCCACCGCCTCAGGAGCTGCACGAGGAAGGGAATAAAAAAATGGTTACAATTTATTGTGTGATGTGTTAAAGCTCTGCTATCAAACCCATTTATGTACAACTCTGTTGGGAAAACATGGCCAAGAACAGCCACTAGGAGGAGCACAACCTTAAATCACAGAATAACAGAATAAGTAGATCTCTCTCTTCACTCAAACTTTATGCAAGTAGCAGCTATGCTTCTCTCTCTGGGTATTAGATTGAATAATTCACAGTCTCCTCATTCACACACATCAGCTGAATGTCTTGTAATAAGATGCAAGCATCAACTGAACCCAAAGAGGAGACACTACCTCCATTTATTTGGTGTTTTGGTGTTTTCCTTCAGTAGCAGGGCCACCAGAGGGAATCACACTGATGTTCACAGGTGTTAGCTTAAAGCTAGAATGCATTTGAATATTGCCAGAAGCTGGAAAACCTGGACTAAAAGCATATCATTCAGCATCTTACCTATCAGGCACCATCTCTATACTTTTACAACACAGAGCCCCGTCAGTGGTCTGATTAAAAAGCACCATTCATCCCACTTAGCTAGAATACAATTAAGGGACACGGCTTTAAAAGCCCAGCCCCGGAGCCTCTCCCCATCCCACATAAAAGGAGCACTCTCCACTGAGCCTTGCCTGTAAATATCATGTTTGATATGAGGTTTTAATCTGCTTAGCCATTCTGAACTATAGAATGGGCTCATCCTCTCTGTGAAACCCCCGTCCAATGGCTATGTGCCTGAGGAGGAATAGGAACACAACACTAGTGTGCCATCTGATTAGGTGGGGTTAATTACAGAGCACTGTTTTGTAGTGGCTGCATTTGAGAGCCGCCCATAAATAGATGGGCATGGCTAATGCATGCTCAGAAATGAATTTTAATTAACTGTGTATCAGAGAGGCCCACTCAGGGGCTTGTTTCTAGTATGTAGTGACCCCACTGTTGGATGTGGAGTGGGATAGGGTCTCCACCCCAAGACACTGTGAGAGGGGCTGAAGAGTACACCATGGCCTGCATGAGCCATGGATCACAGACACACAAAATGTTGTGTCCTAACACAAAGGTAATGTGAGTCATTTATATTGATAAGAACTACATTGATTGAGAGCTGTGGTGCAGCCTGATTAAGAGGGAGTTGGACTGATGGTCTATGCGGCTACATCACATGTTCAAATTAGAGTTAATCCAATATCGATTAGAGATACACCAATCCAACCTTTAGAGGTCTGATCTAGGCTCAGGTATTGGCTGACACCAGTACTGATCTGAGCTGATACCAGCATGAAACTAACAATCTGAATTTCCTACATTTGAGTAGTAGACTGATAATTATGTTTTGGGAACAGCAGGCTTTGCTTGAAATAGATAAATAAATAGATAGATAAATAAATAAATAAATAAATAAATATCAAACTGACTGTCTCATCATTTATTATGAGATTATAAATGTAACAAATGTAATAAATGTCATGGAACTAAGAGGAAGTACAATTCAGCTGTAAACCTTTAAATACAGCGGTCGATAAGTCAGGAATTACATTTTCTGTATTAAAAACTAGAAAGGAAAATGTCAACATTACATCACAATTATATCACAAAGTAACGCAAACAGACTTACATGCAAGTTATTTACCATAACATGCCACTGGTCAAGCATTCCCCTAATGGCAGTTGAAGCTGAGTCACAATGGATCCCCCCCACTGATCGTCCACTTTGTCATTGATACTTGAGCTAGCTTTTTTGAGCCTGTATCTGACTGATACGTGATCCCAGGATCAGATCGGTTCATCCCTAATATTGATTCTACACGTTTTGAGAACGGTACTAGAGTTGTTGCAAGAGCAATACCAGACCTGGTAGTATTGAATTGTTCTGATACCGGACTGGTTTCAATACCAGATTTGTTACAATGTTACAAAACCTAAACCAGAGTTAGCGCAATACTGATACTAGAGTTGTTTTGATACCAATACAGGAGTTGTTGGATACCGATACTGGAGTTGTTGGACACTGATACTGGAGTTGTTTTGATACAGATAGTGGATTTGTTTTAGAACCAACTGAGTTTTTCTGAAACAGATATTAAAGTTGGCTTGATGGCAGTACCAGAGGTTTCCCTAAACCAATACTGGAGTTGGTCCAACATCGAAACAGGAGTTGTTCAGATACCGGAGTTGGTATGGTCCTGAAACGTGAGTTATTTCAATACTGATACTAAAACTGTTTTGATACTGATTAGGGATGGGCATTTTCATCCAAAATACTATACGATAATCACTGGCATCTATTAAGCGATTATTCGTAAACGAGTGGGATGTAGTGCTGCCCGTAGCGGTCACTGGGTAGGTCTGTCTTGGCCTTTATGTCAGTGTTTCTGTGACGCAGCAGCGTGGCGTGTATGTTAACATTTTACAGCCTACGCAGTCTCTGCAATTATCTCCGTTTCTGAATCTCACACCACAACACATGTATTTCCAGCAACTGTCGCTAATATTTTGTCATGTTCTTTCACTATTTAATGAAGTTAGCATTCTTCTTCTCCTGTTAGCAAACAGCTTAAAGACGCTCCACAGCCACTGTCTGGCGGGAATACCGTATTACAACCAGGCACCGGTGAAAACGATGAAAATAGTACTTTCAAAATGAGATATTTGCATTAACTCTTCGATTTTTAATAAGTGAATGAATATTCAAGCATTCGAAAAATCATGTCCCATCCCTAATACTGATACTAGAGTTGTTATGATACCAATACTGGAGTTGACAGAAACTAGCTATAGAGTTGCTTTGTTACTAGAGTTATTCTGATACCTATATCAGTATTAGCCTGCAACACTGCCTAAAACACAGTGCCTGGTATAGGAAATGTTGCCAGTCTATGCACCGTTCCAAGTACTGTAACTTGTAAGCCCCGCAAATAAAATCAAGTGGAATTAAGTCAATTATGTTTGAAAATAACAAACAACAGTGAGGTGCTACTGAGGGATATTGAGTATTGGATAATACCAAGTCTAAGTATCAAATTTGGTATTGGAGAGAAAAAGGGGTTATCTAAACATCTCCTGATAGTGCCTTAAAATATTTTCTGAAGGTGAGAACAAGTCAATGTAACAACTCAACACCATAACCAATCAGCACCCAAAATCAACTGCTCGAAGTAAAGTGTGTGACGGTGACAAATGGTACTGGAGCCTTTGTATTTCAAGTGATGATTAAATACCTGAGACTCTTTAATATACATGGAACTACTACTACGACTTTTGTCAGATGATTCGTAAAACATGCGGGTTCCTAATATCGGGCCAATTAAGCTTACTTCTGTAATCTCCCAGCCTTCACACACCATTTTCGTTCCCTCTCTGGAAGTCTTCATTGTATTTCTTCAAATTCAAATGTCAAACGGCTATTTGGAGTCAAGCCCCGACGATACTGAGCCATTCTTTCCCCTTTCTTTTCCAGTTTTCTGTGTGATTGGATTAATTATGTGTCACTCACTTTGCTAGAGGTCAGCAAACATACATTCTCGGTCATAAGTCATCAATCTGTGTGACCGTGGTGATGAAAAGTCAAGCATGTCAGCCAGGAAGCCGGACAGAGAGGGATCAGCCCATTGATTTCAGGGCCAACCCAATCTCACCACAGCACGCTGCCCTGAGAACTGAAATTACCCCTATGGGCTATGTACAGTGAGCTTCATACCTTAGGTTTGTGGTGCATGATCACATTAGCGGAGCCTATCAAAAAGCTGGTTTGCAATGCAGTAAGAGGATGATTATGAAACAGAGCATGTTTGATACATATTCCTCTATAAGAACCTATAAATATGGTGAGATGTGGTTTAACTTGATAAAAATGCACTTTGAACATGGATGCGAAAATAGCTCTGGAACATTTCAGGTCACACAAACAAATTACATTTAGTATAGATGTTAAAGGTGACATATCATGCAAAATTGACTTTTTAATTGTTCTCTACCTGAAATATGTGTCCCTGGCATGTCTACAAACCCCCCGAGAATGAAAAAAATCCATTCTGCCCCTGTTTTGATTTCTCCACCTTTCTGTAAATGTGTGCTGAAACGAGCCGTTTCAGACTTCCGTGTTTTTGTTACGTAACAACAATATCCGGTCTGTCACGGAGTCAGAGCTTGGAGCTTGTTCAGCCCATAGACTGTATAAAATAATACTGAATCCCTCCTCCGTTTTTCATTACCTGCACACGTGTGCTAACAAGGAGCTTAGGAGGGAGGCATGCTAGTTGTAGGCTGTCTTAATAAACACAAAGGTCGGTTTTACTCCCCAATTCTGCAGATTTGAAGATCTAGTGGATGGTTTTTATTTGTCATGGAAAAGTGCTAGCGCTAGTTAGCATAGCGACATAGCTACATGTCGTAGCTGAAGCTGTGTACCAAGACACACGTCGACATACTGACAAATAAAACAACAAGAAACACTAAATCTGTGACCAATCCTTCAGAAAGGTCCTGCTGCCTTTCTGGCAGAGGTTGGTTTTACTCCAGGTCTGTGAGCAGCCGTGTATATTCAGCCAACATGTAAACATTAGATCAACGTGCTGGAGAGCCGAGGGCACATCCAATACCTGAGGGGGCGTGGTCAGAGAGAAAACAAACTGTTTTAAGCAGGGGTGAAGAAGAGGGCTTTTCAGGCATGCCAAAATCTGATTTCAAAGTGGTTTTTTTTTGCATAAACTTTAAAGAAATGTTTTGAGGACCTCTTAGACCAATATTGATGAAAAAAGCGTGATATGTCACCTTTAAAGGTTAACGTTTTGGTGCTTTTGGCGCCACCTTCTTTTCTGAGAGGTGCTTTGCTTTTATTGCTTTTCACCATCATCTTTACATGGAGACCCTTCCTGTAGAAGTGGTCCTCTTTGATTATTCCCTTTTTGGCTTTAGAGGCCATTGAGTCACAATGCTAGCTGAGTCGGGCAAAAATGTAGCCTATAGGCCTGCTTATGTGGATGTAAGATCAAGTGCCTGTTCTCTGGAATGTCCTGATTGACATCCATTTCATAATACTTCAAATGCAAGGGCTTTCATAATTGGACGCAGGCTTGATAACGACGATTCAACTTAATTTAGCGACAGACAGTAAGACTTCAATTTTACCAAAATATTGAAGACTATTAGTCTTCTCTAAAGAGGCCCGTGATCTGAAATAGTTCTACAATCATTATTATGACAATAAATTATCCTTATAATCATTTGATTGTAGAGCAGCTTATGATAATGAGCTTAGACTAGGGTTGTAATATCTGGTGCAAAATGTAACAGAAGGCAAGGACAGACTGAGCGCGCTCACACCACAGACAGCCTGCTGGCTGCTGACGAACCACCATCATTGTAGCTTATACTCCACTCCACTCTCCTAAATGGCTAATCTTTGTTGGATCTCACCCTTAATTGGTTAACAGTCTCCGCAGGGCAAGTGAAAGTGGTGCTATTTAAGGCTCCACCATGAAACAGCAACACTTTCATCTTGGCAATAACAGGCAACAATTATATTACCAGATTCGAAACTGAACCTTCTATCTACCCACTAATCAAAAACGCAGCCCATCTGTTGTGCTGTCTCTCTTGAAACGACGCTTTATCTGCAGCCTGTATGATAACTGTGTCTGGACCACTAATTAACTGCTAAATGGACCACAATTAGACGTTATTTCTATTAAAATCTGCAGAGAAAAAAGTCAGGAAATAAAAAACAATAGGCGCATTTCATGTTTACTCCAACTGTACCAGGCACCGATGGAGCAGCATCTCTCTCTCTCTCTCTCTCTCTCTCTCTCTCTCTCTCACGCGCATCCGCGACCGTGCGCACGTGCATCAAATACAACCTCACTAGCATGCGCGCTCACTCCTGCTCGCTCTCTCTCTCTCTCTATCACGCACATTCAGAATGGCAGGCAGACCAGTCACACACACACACACACACACACACGCACACACACTTTCCCTTAGCTGTGCTTTTGTGTTTTGTCAGAATTAATGAGAAAAGTTCCCTTGCCCTAGGGGTAATTAGTGTCCTTGGAGTTAAATAAGCTAATACTTAGACACCTCTGGCACAAGCAATTATGTTTGTGTATTGAATAATTGATTCAAAGAGGGGGGAAGGGCTGCTAATCAGATCTGAGCATAATGAATTGATTTAATTAACAGGGGAATCCGAGGGTCTCTGGAAACTGCGCGCATTTATTCAGTAGCAGCAGAGGCGAGCGCGGCACATAAACTGGGAGCGAGGCGGCGTGAGTTTGCTTTTAGCACTTGTCACATTTTGCAATTGGATTTGTTTGAATATAGTTGATGTTTGGGAGCAAATGAGAGCGAGAAAGCGAGAATATTAACAGCGAGAGGAGCTGAGTCGTTCAGTCTGAGCGTCTGATCCGTCCGTGTGCGCACACTTCTTACACAGAGACGACACTATAGATTTATATCGCTTTTCATTGTTTTGCCTTTTTTTGACTCGCATGGAATTTATCAAGAGCAAGCAACGCGGTTTGATCGCTATTTATTCGCGTTACTCTTCAGTCCGGATAGTGGGGGATCTCGTCTCGTTCACAACGCCGTGTTTGAATTATTATTGATAGAAAGGAGAGGAAGAGAGAGAAAAAAACCGTGCAGACGGCAATTCATCTTTCCAGGGTTTTTTTATTTTTATTTATCGAGGCGTAGTCTAGTCAACCGCGCGTTTCAAAGCCATTCCAGGAGCAGCAGCTGCGAGCAGACCGAGCCGTGCAGCCTGCTGGAGCCGAGGACGGATCGCCCGGGGAAGGACTCCTCGTTCCTCAGGACGATGGTGTTGGACAAGGAAGAGGGTGAGTAACATCTCCGGCCGTAGGATGCAATAACATGGAGGGGTGTATGACACGGAGAACAAGTGACATTTTTATGTGTTTACCCCGTGTACCCGCAGCCTCCGCTTTGTATCCGTTCACTCAGGCTCATTTCCCCGCGACAGGCTCCGTGTTTTTCCGCGAGGAGAAAGCTGCACACCGGGGCTGCTCTCTGCACCGTGAAGTTACACAAAGAGCGTGTTACTATCGACTAAACTGCAGTTTAGAGTGGGAGACTTGTGTTGTTTATTTGGAGCAGGTTTCGTCTGATGTATAACCCGGAGTTTTGAGGAGACTCCACAGACGCTGCAGTGCATGTGGCTCCTCTCTTTTTTTCCCCTTCCCTCCTCTCTTAAGTGCTTTTCGCGTCTGTGAAGTTAGCGAGGCAGCCTTTGACATCAGCACGGGATGGGAGATGACAGCAGAGTGCTTTTAACTTGATTGCAAATTATGGATAGCGCCGTGCTACGCTCGCTCACTCACTTTCCATCCAAATAGGCCTCCTTGCATTACTTATCTATTTCAATGTATTTAGGTTAATGGGTGAGGCAATCTAATTAATTTTAATTTAAATCAAACTCGCCTCTAATGACGTCCCATTTTGGATTAAACTGATGGGGGAGATGTGCAGTGCGTTTATCCTTGCACACTCTATATGCATTTTAATACATTTATGCAACATTTTAATATTCGAAGGGAGACTTCATGCATTTTATGCACATTCCAAGTTTTTTGTTCTTCCTCTCACACTTCTCTCAGACAATTACGAGGTTTGTTTTGGAGACCACCTGCTGAGATGCACAATGACAACCTTATCTAAACTGAAACACATTCATGTGTGTTATTTTCTCTAAAGTACAGTATACAGCTTGTGCACATCTGAGTTTATCCAGACCCCCCCCCCCCCCCCCCCCCCCCCCTCCTCCTCCAAAAGTAATGGATGCATTTGCAACCCATTATTTATGTCTGAAAATTGATATTTCATATCTCTTAGCAGTGCATCCTTTCACTTACACATCTAAAAAACCATAAAAGGTTTGCGGCAGGGACATAAATTGGTCTGTCTGGATGAATCAGTGTTGTGCTGCAAATGTACCTAAATTAACTCAACTGTAAATTGTCTCCTTCGGATGTCTGCTGAGCTAAAAGTTCCCTATATGATTCATGATTCAGATTGCTTTTAACAGTTATTGGCTAAGCAATATGGTAAATGTACAAGGTGATGCAAATGGCATTAGTGGGAAAGGATGCACAGGAGCATGTAATGCAGTCAATACTACATTAACTACTGATGCCCAATTACAGAAGCAGGGAGAGTGGCTTTTAGGAGCATTAGGACTTGCAGAAAAGCTGAGATCACCTGCTGCTCATTGCCTAAAAGCTTCACCCTTTATTTGCTGGTCCTGAGCAGCAGCAGCAGCAGCAGCAGCTCCAGCAGCAGCTCCAGCAGCTTCATTTTGGCCAGGTTGTCAACAGAGCTGCGTGGATCTGGTCTCTTTCATTCTGGTGCCTCTTAGCATTTATTGGCTCTCAAGTTATGGGCTTGTCAATTCAACCTTCTCGTCTAATGCATCCACTTAGTGCCTGCACAGATGTGTTTATGCAGAGGGATGAAGGTGTGGGTCTGTGTTTTGGCGTCTGTTTCTTTTGATTGATTCACATTTATGCGTGTGTGTGCGTGTGCGTGTGCGTGTGTGTGTGTGTGTGTGTGTGTGTGTGTGTGTGTTTGCGTGTTGCTGGAGTGTTCATATTTCAATCCTTATGAGGCATATTAAAGAAATTATTGGAGTGTATGGTCTCGGGTTCAAACCCTGCAATACTTGTTGGCAACTCAGTAAAGCATGCAATTGTTTGGCAGACGGTTTTTTGAACTCTGACTCCTCTTTGAAAGTCTGCAACAGTTTGTGAAGCAAAAGCAATAACCAGAAATGAATCACGAAGCTGCTGCTTATCTGTCTGTTACAAATCATCTGATCATTATGAAGATTTAAAGATGCACTTACAATTTCAAACACTCAGTTGTAACTCTCATTTGAACTTAAAGCATCAAACTGGAATGTTTTCTTGTGTTAGTGAAATGCAGATACCTGGATGTCTTGTCACAAACTGCATTCAGCTATCCAATCAGATGATGCCGTTATTAACTTATAATACACACTATAACACAGAGCCCACTCTGTAAAAGGCAAACAGACACTCTTTCGTAAAATGACCCCATATTCAGGTCAAGCTCCTGCATAGCAACACATGTATTACCTCCCTGTCCACATGTTATTTCACCCTGTGACATGACGCCTCCAATTTACGTCTAATTTAAGAGTTAAAAAAGCAACTCAGCCATTTTCTCTCCTCCTCTTCGTACCAGCTGCAGGAGAAGAAAGTGGGTCCACACTGAAGGCAGATTTGTGCTCAACATTAACACAACTACAGTATACTCCTCACAGAGCTCAGCAAGCAGAGGAAGAAGAAGAAGGAAAAAAAACCTCCAGCTACTGATAAATGTCTGGTTACCTTTTTCTTGTTAATTTATGACCCTGTTATCTTCCTGTCCTGTGAAATCCGCACATTCATAAAGCATGTGATTGAAAAGCAATGCTTCAGATGAATACAGACTGCTGATCTGTCGGCTGCTGTAATAAAACTTGGGCTTCAGGCTCCGATTTTTATTTTGAAATAATAAGAATTGCTTCATTCTTTACCGCTGTTACCATGGTAATACTGTCTTGTAGCGATGTTATATTGATTTAGAAAGTGGACAGTAATATTTCTTTTCTGTTATTTGGTTTCTGAGGGTTGATTTCTAATTTCCAGCTGGAGATTACTTTTATATGTTCTTTAAGTCTTTTTCACTTTTCCAAAGGAATGCAATTTGCTCTCCTGTATTTGCTATTTTCTCAGCTTATTGGTTTGCTCTGACTTCGAAATTAAACTTGCCCATTTCAAATATTGAAATTACGTCGGGTTTTTGTGCTCAGGGCCCTGAACAATATTACAAACACATTGCTTCGCTTGATATTTTCTTAAGTCACCACAGTTTTTTTTGGAAGAAGAAATAAAGCCTTATTATTACAGGCAGCTGCTCCGCCATTGCAGCACTTTGCTATGACATGTTTTGCGCCCTCTCAGCTTTGACCATCCATATCAAACTAAGCCTTTTCTCCTCATTCAGTTTAGCTAAATTAACACATAATCACATTTTTACCATTTCACTGAGTATTTCTTTCCATCTAATCTATTCCTGATCTTCAAATGTAGAATTCCCACTGGAGATAATTCTGCCTGTCACCACTAACCCTCTAGATGCCTATCAGTGCTGATTGTTTCACATCTTTGAGTGCTGGAGATGTGTATCATTTTCCATAATTTTAGTGCGATTCAAAGGCACTGAATTGAGCCGTATGAGACACGTGTTAGCGAGCGCGCCCACCTGCCTCCCATGTAAATGGCTGCACTCATCAGTGTGGCTCGCAAACTCAATTATGCACTCTTGAGCTGTAAGAGCATCCCTTTCATTATTGCCAGAGGCCACATGCTAGCCGTGTTATCATACAAATCCTCACAACAAGATCCGGCTTCCACACATGCATCACAGGAAACAAGTCGTTCTCTGCAGTGCTGTCCAGAGTCTTACTTTTGTCGTCATTCACTTTAAATGATTTTCTTTTCAATGTCAAGAAAAATTCCTGGTATATTCTTGGTTTGTGTGAGAGGAGCGAGAAGGTTGGAGAGATAAAAGAGTAACATTGAAAATTACATGAACAAATAAGAAACTCTAAGCTGCAAGGCCAAAAACATATCACAACAAATGTCTCAATGAAACCTTTTACAAAATCCACAATGTGCTGACAAGTTGAGACGAATCGATACTCTAAACTACATTTCAAAACCACCTTGGAGAAACCTGATGTCTTATTGCAAGGTCTGAGACAAATGCAGACATGCACACAAGTACTGCTGACACTCACTATTCTCTCCAACTATTCTCGCCTGCAGAAAATAAACCCCCAATAACCTCATCTGCAGTTGAAGTGGAGTAAAAATAAAAACTAGTGCATCATATAATGCAGTTTACATGACATGATCAAACATTAAAGTTTACATATGCGATACTTAGCTGCTCATCACATGCACCTGTTGGAATCAAACCACACTCCAGTCTCCTCTCAAGCTGCTGTTTGTGTCTGTCTGCAAAAAATACATATATGTCTGAGCAAACACACACATGCATTCTTCTTCTTTCTGCAGCATCTCATAAGTTGTTTGCAAGTGAAGTTATTTATTCTCCTGTTTATCATCGCGCACTCTCTGTTGTGACTTGTTTGTCATTCTGATGCACTCTGTAAAGCTTAGTCTTCGCTCTCTCTGGAAAATCATCTCTCCTTTATTCTGTCATCATAGGCTTAGCAAAGACGACAGGAATGATGGGAATGTGGCATGACATGCAGCAAAGTTCTGGAGAAGAGCAGATGTCAAAACTACAATGTCACCAGCTTTGGTTTCTTTGGCAGCTGAGTGTGAAGTGTCAGGAGGCCCAGAGAATGAAAACTACCTGCAGTGATGAAACAATATGTCACCTGTTACACTCTGAGGCAATGTAAGCACTTTGTGTGCATCTCATTGAAAATGTAAACGCCCGAACACTGCCAGGCTTTATGTCAGGCTTTAAGAAATACATAGGATGCATTGACACGATGCTACACAAACTTAATATAAAAGTCACATATATTGCTTTCTGAAGCAACTTAAGACTCAGAATCTTCTTAAATGTTTATCTATCTTGCTGAAAAATAATTCGTGCAGCATTATTCAAAAAGATTTATGCTTAAGGATTTGGTTTAGACAAGATCTTAATTAACCTTTCATGACATTGTATCGTCATATACATGAGTTTAAGGCACATGAAAAGCATGCCTGTACATAGGCATGCTTATTTCTGTATTTAAGCCTGACCCTGACACCGGATTATTTTAGAGTCGACACAAACTTATTTTAGAAGTTACATTCATTGTATTATTTTTTGAAGTTATATTATAGAGACAGGAAACTTGGGGAGTAGAGAGAGGGGGAGGTCGTGCAGTAGATGGTCGAAGCTGGAATCAAACCTGCGACCTCGGCATAGCCTCCGCCGTGGGGCGCTTAGACCACTAGGCCACCAGCGAGCCAAATATTTTTTTTATGTTGCTTCAGATCCTTTTTTACTCATAATGCTTCATTTGTATTTGTGAAAAACACACATAAAGCAGTTTATTTTATCGTTGAAATATTAAATGTCAGTACTGGTAAACACGTTTCAAGATTTCTCAGTGCATTTTTGTACTGAAGCATCTTCTTACTAACAGGCAGAGAAGTGCATAAATATCAGTTCATGTAGCTCCAGTGTGTATCTATGTTGTCTTACAAGTGCAGGCTTTTGGGCTGTGGACATAGAAAAATGGGAATATAATAATAATTCATCTTAAAATCAGATGTGGACTGATGTTTCCTTTCAAATGTCTCAGCAGCAGCTGCCTCTTGCACATGCATCCACATGTGTGTAAGTTGTGTAAATTAGGTGTTGATTGGTTTTGCTCTGGTCTTTGCAAAAAGTGGAGATGTGGACACCTGCAGAAATACTGTACAACTGCTGTCATAATGTAGTTCTAAAATCAGCTATATGAACCGGCCTGCTGTATTCTCTCTTTAATGCGCACATCACAGTGCCAGCAGGAATTCTTGCCGATGCCATGTTTCACATTTTCAAAAGCTCTGATCATTGTTGTTGAGGATTTTTCGTGTGTTCTCGGCTCTGCTGGTGTGAGTCTGAGGCTCTGAGGATGGCAGTGTTGACTGGTCAGTAAAAGACACTTTGTTCTTGTGGATGTAATGAGCGGAACAGCCTCTAGGGGCTGCTAATGAGACTTTAGGCCTTTCAGTTTGTTTGACTCTAAATGTCTTTCAAACACTGCTCTCATTTGTTTTCCTGAGTTCAAAAAGAAGCCGTGGCCTCAGGTAAGACTCACTGATCTTTGTTGCATCTTAAGCAGTGATGAACATGTTTTATATCCCCTCTCCATAGCTGCATCCAGCATCAGACTATACAGCAGTAACTACATGTTGTGTTAATGTTACTTGACAATTGGTATTTGTGAGCAGTAACTTGCAGTCTCTTCTTTCTTGTGCACGTTCTCTTTCGCTGTGTAGTCCTAATCCAACTTCAAATGACCTGTCCTTTTTGAGTTTTGGCAAAAACAAAACGTCACATGCATGTTTCTAGGTCAAATTCAACTAATTAAAAACCTCCTAAAAGCTGCTTTTTGGCACACAAGTCCAGAGGAATAAAGATATAATCGTTATCTTGTTGGTAAATAAAAAGAAGCTCTTGATGTTGTCTTTTTAAGGAGTGCCAACATGCTGAACACTAAACTCTTACTGGATGACCTTCAGTAAATCAAGTCTTTAATAGCTAATTAAAGACTGAGAGTTAGGGGGATGGTTCTTTTCCTCTTAAAGCTGCTGGATTAGATTTTGGATATTGAAGTTGACTGATTAAATATTCCTTAATTATGTTTTTAACTACAAATTATGACGCAGATGACAGCTGCCATTAGACAGTCCAACTGAACTTAGCAGTCGCTGTTTTGTTCAACTCAAACCCTGCTGTATCCAAACCAAACATTATTAATATTTTAGTATTTCACTCAACAAGTCATTTCTGGTTGATCTGCTATTTGATTTTAGCCAGTGACAAAAAGAACGAGTCCTCAAAGGAACGGCCCAGTCTTTATTTTTTTTGAGGTACTAAACGGAAACACAACACGTCGTCTCCTGCATTCCTCCTGTGAAACTACCAAAGACAGTCAAGTCTTAACATCCCACATGACATCACACACAATCTTCAAGAAGCCAGCTTCCCAATCCGCACACACCCACGCCTCCCTCATTATTTACCCCATCAGGTGCAGGAGTAGAATGACATTAGAGGCCTGTGCTGCCAAATAACTGCCCCCCTGTGGGGAATTTGCATTATTCAAGATTAAAGAGCCTCACACAGTGCGCCTCAGTATGGTGTTCCTTCTTCCCCTCCATTTTCGACACACTGAGGACCCTGAATGGCACACCTGTCTCCTGGCATATCCTTTGAAATAATAAGTGTGTGGTAATTGCTGGGGAGTGGGGAGGATTTTGAACATCACTTCCTGACCTCGTGAGTGACACAAACTTTAGAGGGCTACATTTATTCCTCTGCAAATGCATTTTTAATGTGGACTAAAAGTGTTTGTGCATTATTCTGTTCCGGACAGCGGAAGGTGGCTATGACAGGCCTAATGGTCGGATTTTTTATTTTTTTATTATTTTGTCAGGATTCACAAAGTGGCAGATAAGATTGCCTCGTCTATCAAAGTTTAAAAGTATATAGTTTGGGAGTAGATGGATTTTTTTTTTTTCCTTATTCAATCTCAAATGCAGACTCTGGAAAAAAATGATCTTGCACCTTTTGTATAGGGAGTGAAGATGAAGATGCATGCACCCTCTCTGTTATTGACAGCCTGCACTTCAATGAAAAATGGTAAAATGGCAGCTTTTAAGAACTAAACACCTCAGACCCACTGCACACAAAGCCCAACATCACGCCCACATGTGATTGGCTTGATGCAAAACAAAATTTTCTCGTTGCTCTGTCAACACTCTGACAGCATCCCTCTTTAAGAGCTCTCAGGGGTTTATTTGGGGTAACCCTGCATGATAAAAACCATCAGTGTTTGTGTCTCTTCTCCTCCTCCTCGTTCATCTTATCCCCTCACTCCTATTTTCTTGCGCATCTCCCTCTCTCTCCCTCTCTTTCTGCTGTTGACAGCTTACCTTGCAGAGCTCTAATCTCCCACTACTACTGAGCGACCAAGTGTTGGAACAAGTCTCCTTCTGTAATAATTTGGAAACTCTGCCAGTTTCATGTCTTAAAAAAAAAGCAGCAATGAATTTAATTAGAAAGCTGTTGCATATCTCTGTGATACATTTCTTTTAATTAACCCCATGTGAATAAATTAAAAATAATAGGGGGCTGAAAAGTGTGGAAAAACACCCTAATGAAGTTTTCTGTTAATTGGGATGGAGTCTGCTGCCAAACCACAGTGAGAAGTGAGCACCAGGAGCTAACAATGCCTTCTGTAAGCCTCAGAAAAAGGGCCCAGGGCCTTCGTGCTGACTTCAAGTGTAAGAAATGCACCTCTGACGTGATGGAAATGACCGTGGGCCGGGAGAAAAGGCAGTCCTGTTCCAGGCTGCTCTGCTGAGACTCCCCATGCCGCGCTTGAAGCCGGGCCAGTGTTATTGCAGCCCTAATGCGGCTGACTCATTTGGAGCGGATCAGGAGTAATTATGGTAGGGAAAGTGGCTGCCGACCGTGGGGGTCAGGACACTTGTAACATGTGAAAAGAGCAATTATTCCAGGAGACAAAACCCTCCCTTATCCCGGGCAGTGCCAGGGTCAATGCAAGGGACGGCTGGGCTCCGTTTCACCGGGGCTTATTAGCCGCAGCAAGCTGCAAAGTTTGAGAGAGTGCATCTTGTTAATGAACAGTCCCCTCATCTGCACCGGCCCTGTCTGCTCTCACTCCCCCCTCTCCCTCGCTCTCTCTCTCTCCCTGCCGCTTACTGTGGGTGTTAATTATGTCATAATCATAGCATGCATACAGTCCCAGAAAGCACCTCACAGACCCCAGCATTCATACACAACCATCTGGAAATGTAGCATGCAGTACAGTAACACAGAGGGCTCTCATAGCTAACTATAAGAAGAAAAAACACAGTCAGTATGAAATGTTATATTGACTTGGACCTTGTAAGAAAACTACCTTATTTGAGAAGGAGTGTGTGAGTCTATGTTGTCTGTGTGTGTGTGTGTGTGTGTGTGTGTGTGTGTGTGTGTGTGTGTGTGTGTGTGTGTGTGTGTGTGTGTGTGTGTGTGTGTGTGTGTGTGTGTTCACATATGCTCCAACTTAGGACAGGAACATGAATCACGTAGTGAATCAGTGGTCTTTATTTTGCGTATCATTTATAATACACTCATCAGTCGTCTTTCAAACTGGCGTGTGTATTTCCAGCTGATTTTATTATCACCAGATGTCGTGTATTTTTGTGTTTTGGCGATAGAGAAACGCGTCCGTCTTTGGGCGCAATTACAGGGATGACGGAAGCTGAATGAAGGGGGCTGTTTCATGCACACAATGGGGAAGACATCTGCATGAGATCCCCATTAACCTCAGTGGCAGATACCCCGGATTATGGACACATTTTATTTGGGATTGCCATGGTCACAGCGTTTACAGTGGTGGCTGGAAAATAAAAGAGTGGGGTTTAATTTAGCCCCTGCTGCTTCTAAACTGCGGACATGCTGAAAGGTTTTGTAATACAAATTTCGCTTTAATTCCCAGCCTTTGTACTTTCTATATTATCTCGTATATTCCACTGGAGGAATATCATAATCACATTTCATTCAGAACATTTTCATGATGACTTACTCTGTCTCACAGGAATGATCATGTGCAATCAGGAGGTATTCGTGTAGTTATATTATAACCGTATATTTTGAGTCTTTTCCCAGAATGCTTTGGATCAAAGTGGCAGTGATGACAAATGCACTTGTTTCAGCTAGTTGCACTAATTTGGTCCTATAGTGTCTAATTTCCCTGACTTTGTGCATGCATGCACCCCGCTGCTGGCTAACTCCCTCTTATTTGCTGCAGCTGGGAGTTGGAATTATAGGGGCCCCAGAGAGGAGGCCCACCCAGGGCCAGCTTCCACCTCGCTGAAAGCCCACCTCCCTCCCCATGTGTCAGGAAGGCTGAGTGATTCTCATCAAGATCCTTTACCTCCCAGTGAACCAGCAAAGTCTGCATCACACCATGGCGTCAGTGCTTTTAATTGATCAAAAGACATAAAAAAAAAAAAAAACAGAGAATCAGATGTTACTGTCCCCTCTGCCATTAAGGCTGAGTGCCTGAGAGAGCAGCTGCTCCTCTGGGAGCGAGTTTGTGTAGTAGTGTAGTGAAGAATACTGTGGATTTGTGGGTCAGTTTGCTCACAGTTCTGTGTTGTGCTCTTGAGACTAAAACAAATGATCAGTTGTTGTATCAGCGAGAGGTGGTTCAAACATTTATGGTGGTTCCTGTTTCTTCAATTTCAGTATGTGCTGTTTTTTCAGTTACATATCTTTATGAATTGAATATGTTTCCGTTGTAAACTTCTGGTTGGACATAATAAACTAGAAATACAACCATTCACTTTAAAACAAAAACAATGCAAAATTGAAGCTGCTAGCATCTCATTCATCAGGATTTGAAGCTTTTGATTTGCCGTGTATGACACTAGAGTAGAAACCTATGAGTTTTGCATCCGTCAAATAAAACATGTTGCCTAAATAGATCTCTTTGGGTTGTCAGAGGTGTAAAGGAGATTTCCCTTTTGAATGAGCTTCATGAATGCAGTGTTGGTGGTCGGATTAATCAATAATGAAAATAATTACTAGTCACTGCTTCACATGAAACTTGCAATTGCAGAATTTAGCATCTGGTGTTAATTATTTTTTATGGTTGCAATACTTCCTGGTCCGTTTGACATGACGCGGTATTGCTGATGGCGCTGGGACTCATAGCAAACCTGTATGCATTAAAGTAGGGATGTCCTGAAGTGAGGGATGGGCATTTTTAGCCAAAATACTATTCAATAATCATTGGCAACTATTTGACGATTATTCAAATAATCCCCCCACACACACACAGCTGTCCTGCAGGAAGAGGTGCTGCTGGTAGCGTGCCCTGTCAGCGTCTGTCTCGATCTTTACGTCGGTGTTTCTATGACGCAGCGTGGTGTGTGTGTTTATAGTTTACATTTTACAGCCATGCTCAGTCTCTGGAAATACATGTGTAGTTGTGTGAGATTCAGAAACGGAGAAAATCGCTGCGACTGTGGTGAATGTTTTCTTCTTCTTTTGCTTTTTAATGCAGTTAGCATTCTTCTTCTTCTGTTTGCTAATAAGGTTAGCAAACAGCTTTAAGACGCTCTATAGCCACCGTCTGGCGGGAATACCCTATTAAAACCAGACACTGGTAAAAACGATGAAAAATGTTACTTTTAAAACGAGAAAATATTCTAAGTAACTCTTCGATTTTTACAAAGTGAATGAATATTCCAATATTTGAAAATCATTGCCCATCCCTAATAATTTCATAGTTGTTGAAACTCACATTTCATTTCTGACTAACCGACGAGTCTAATGAAAAGAAAGCATGCAGAAAACAATTGTGACCAGCCACAAATTATAATATTTAACAGCTAAACACAAGATCACATAATCTGCAGGTAAACAATGTCAAAATTGGTTAGCTTGAGGTTGACGCCAGCATACCTGTGCTGGTTTAGCATTGCTCCAGTTGAGTGGTTATATGCGTGTTGACGTAAACACAGCCTACATACAGCTTTATCTCTATTTTCGAGATCAAAAATCAACTATGCTACAAAATGCCATCTGTCATCTGTGCGTGTTTACATCCAGGTAGTAGAGCGTTGTAGAGTGATGGCAGTGTTAACTGGAGCTGCAGCTCAGGCTAGCGGCAGGAGGCTCAGACACAGCACATACCTGTATGAGGGCCCTACATTTAGAAAATAAATGTGCATCCCTATATTTTTATAAAAATGAGAGCCAGACACTTTAGTGCTATTGATAGAAATAAAGAGGGGTATGGAAAATGTCATCCGTCTTTTCACACACTCTTGTCCAGTCTGAGGAAATGTGGGTCAGGCCCTGTCTGTGTTATAACTGTGTGTCTCTTCTATCAACACTTCCTTGAGTGCTCCAAACAGCAAATTTTCTCTTAAAACCTTAAATATATCAAAAAAAGGTTAGCAGACTGATGTGATTTTTCTGATAGCAGTAACGACAGAAGTCTAAATGGGGTAACATAGAAATCGGATGCTATCTCTATAATGGAAAATACATGCTCTGACAGACTGCTTGGGCTGAGAAAAACTAACTGTACATATTCTTGAAAGATACAATCTTAAAGAAAGTAGATGGATGGAAGCAGGGAGAAATGACAGGGCTTTACACACAGTACTAATGGCAAATTAAATTCCTGCTCAGGATGGATTTTTGGCAGGGCGAGTGCTGTCTCTCCACTTTGAAAGCTAAAATGCATCCCTTGTTGGAGAATGAATCGTGATGTTGAGAGGCATGCTTTTGGTGACATCAAATGACACTGGAAGGTCAGTGGCACTTGTATCTGTTAAATGGATTGGATTAAGTGGAGGCTGCCTCCTAGTCTGCTGCTTCCTTTCATAATGCAGCTTTTCTTTTTGGGGAGGCGGCGAGCATAGGAGGTTCTGTTCTCCTCCACAGTTTCACAAGGCGCCAGGAGTGGTGACAGGTGCAGGAAAATGTCTCGTGGCATTAAGGGAATTGAAAAGACATTTACTTTACACAGTCATTTTTTTTTCTGTCACTGCTCTTTGTTTAGGAGGTTCGAGCGAGTGCCTGCTACACTACTATTAAAGCTGTTTTCCAGAGGCTGCTTTGGTACAAGACATCAAACTAATGTTTGTTCCCCGCAATGGCATCAAGAAAACAGCATCAGTTGAATGTGCAAACTGGTTTCCTGGCAGACATGGAGCATTCCTCCACTGAGAAATCTCTCTTACAGTCAGGCATGAAGAGCCAGGACATATGCATGAAGACAAGAATGTCAGATTAAGTGCAAACACAGAACGCAGGTTTTACAAAAGGCACAGATAGAGCAAAACAAAGCGTGCAACCAATAGAGGAGGCGTGCTGCAAACAGCTATTCCAGGATAGGTTAAGCTTTGGCCTTTTCAAACCTGATGTAAAACACACCAAGAAATGTTTAAGGAGTGTGTAGCTTGTGGTGGTCTCAACCAATTAGGAGTAGTTCTCTGGAGGTGGAGGAACGACCTTTTTGTATAATTAGTTCTCTTATTTAAAGCAAAGATTTTGAGTAGAATAACTAATTAGGTGTCATAAAAGGCAAATTAAAGATTTTGGTGATCCCCAAGGGGATTGCAGCAACTCCTTTCTTTCTTTACACAAGCTTTAAAGCGCACATACACATGTACACACACACACAGACACACACAGGCATTTTCTTTCTCCTCATTAAGACTGTTTTTAGTTCTGTAGAAGGCTGTCAGGCCAGCACTGTTGGCATACCTGCAGAGAGCTCTCCTAACAAGCCGTGAAATGCAGGTAGAGGAGTCCACCCTTAGCCAGTAGGGCTTGAATTTGAAGCTTTTTAGCTTCATTTACACTGAACATTGGTATTTATAGCAGGTTTTGTGATCCTAATGTGCCAGCTTCAAGGGGTCTGTTTTGAGGAGGGGGGGGGGTTAAGGGAGCTGGAAGGCAGGCAGAACACTAATTGATGGCTCCCATCGCCAGCACTGAACCAATAAGCCTCTCGCTTTCACTTCTGATAAAGAAATAAGATGGCTCAACACCACCGGAGCACTTACTGACACATAAACCAAAGCCATAAATTTAACTAACAAGCTCTCCTATTTCTTTCACCTCTTTTTTTAAAAGGGGAAACACTAATTATATTACATTCATAGCATTATTGATGTGTGGATGGTCAAGAATCGCTGAGCAAATCTGGATCCAATAAGGCACTTTGTGAGTCAATTTAGGTGTGCAAATATGAGTGTGTGACAGAAAGAGAGAGAGAGAGAGAGAAAATATGCTTCTTTATTCCAAAGTAGGCCTTTGAAAAGTGTTGGAAGGTTTTTATGAAAGAGAACGAAGCTGACAGGCTTAGGGGGAAAAAAGAAAACTGCACTCAGAGTGAAGCAGTCCCCTGTTGCCAGCTGAAGTTGTGTTTATCACCGAGCAAACCACAGAAGTTACTGTAAAATGGCAGCTCTTACGACACAATGACCCCATTCACACTCAACTTTACACTGTCGCAACCCCGCATAAAGAAAGGTAAATAAAAACTTTATCTAGTCTGGACAAAATGTACCGGAGCACATCTCTAAAGTGCAACAGTTAACAAGTGACATTTCGCTCCAAACTCTGTATAACGTCTCTCTAAAGCGGGCCTTTACAGATATCCACAAACACATACAAAATGCTTGCCTAACCCCCTGTCATGCAGAGTGTCCAGCCTTTTTTTGTGCGAGAGAGAGAAATGTGTTTTGAAAGTAGAGTGGCAAGTGGCGTCCACTGTGTGTTCTTTTAGACGGATCAATAGCTCAGTGTGTGAGAGAGTGTCTTAAGAGCTGTTGTCTTGTGCTTTCAGCTGTGGCAGACCTGTTAGTGCTACAGAGGGGAGCTGCGCGCCCCTGCCTCTGTACCACCAGTGGCCTGAGGGGGGCTTTTAGTCCAAACACAAATGTCAACCACACATACACTATTAGTGTTTAGTGCAGTTATTAAATGGACTTTATTTGTCCTTTAGGAGGCTAAAAGGCGTGCTTAAAGGGGACCTGCGTGACAGCAGGGCAATTTGCGAGTTTGGTAACTTAGGCCCGCTCGTTGCAGACACATGAGTACAGATAAGTGTAAAAGGAGGAAAAGGCTGTAATGCTCTGAGTACTGTGTGTGTGATTTTGTGGTTTGCCTGCACTAATGTGTGTGTGAGGCTGTGTCAGTGTGTCCCTGTGTGTGTGTATGAAACACAGAGAGTGAGTGTATGCTAAAAGGCACTTAGGCCATAACATATCTCACTGGGGTCTGGTAGCAGCGTTTTGTGGTCAGAGGCTTTTTAAAAGGTTAATGTTAATCTATACCAAACAAAGCCCATGAGGAGCTTTTACAGCTGTGGACAGTTGAGCAAAATGGGCTTTGATGAAATGGTAGGTAACTAACGTGCTACTCAGCTCGCTGTAAATACCACAGTAAGCAAAATAAACATTGTGTCTTTTATCTGGAGGAGCACACACGACATGCCCCCCTCCTCTGGAACCTGCTGCAAGTGATCATGTAACTTTTGTACTACAGCATGTTCCTGGTGGAACAAGTAAGTCAGGGCTTTGTAGTCCAATGTGACCTGTGTGCCTATCTACATGGAAGAATGTTTTCTTTAATGCATATGAAGCAGGTAGGCAGTGTGCTGTGGCCAGGCTTAGACGCCTCGAGAAGCAGCTAGCTTATCAAAATGAGAACATGAAAAGTCACTCGTGTTCCCGGGCCGTAAATCACGCGTGGCTGTTTGTCTCCTTATCACTTACAGGTGTGCCGATGCTCTCCGTCCAGCCCAAAGGGAAACAGAAGGGGTGTGCTGGCTGCAATCGCAAGATTAAAGACCGCTACCTGCTCAAGGCCCTGGACAAATACTGGCACGAGGACTGTCTCAAATGTGCCTGCTGCGACTGCCGCCTGGGGGAGGTGGGCTCCACCCTCTATACGAAAGCCAACCTCATCCTCTGTCGCAGGGACTACCTGAGGCAAGAAAGACACACAATCACCTCTTAACACTCACAACAAAAAAAAAAGGCACTTCATTCCCAGGGCTGTGTGACATGAAAGGACCACAAAGGGCTTTTTCTCCTCCTGGTTTGAAACCGTTCTCTGCATTTGTTTTCTTAAGTCTATCTAAATCACACAAAGATAACTGTGACAACTTCATAAAGGAGAAACCCAATATGAGGAGAGTTTGTTGTCATATTTACAGCATGCATACACTAGACCGTAACATTGCTTCAATATAAACATATTGCATGTGCAGAAAAAGGAACATTTGGGGCATTTAGGAGGGTTGCTTCTCATTTCTTTAACTGTAGTACAACTATAGCATGTGCGTTAGGAGCTAATGTTTTAATTGGATCAATTTACCTCATCTTAACATCTACAAAAATTATTGAATTAGACTTTATTTTAATGTAGTAACAGTTTAATTACACACTGAAACACATTAACAAATGTACCACATTATAATTACTTTGTGCTTGTCTGTTTCCATGTAAATGTGTGTAATCAGCTGATCTCAATCACTTTACTGAATAGTAGCAGTCCAAAGATACAAAAAATTGTCGGTTCAGAACGGTCCTCGGATTTGAAGTCTGGCTTCAGTACATATTTGGTACGGTCAGAGATACAAACACAACACTTAAAGAACCTATACATATTGTCTAAAATGAAGCATCAACAGTTCAGGCCTGCTCGGATTTCTTTTAAATAACATTTTAAATGAAACATAATTAAAGAAATTATCGTACCAAATTAGAATTACAATAAAGAATAGAACCAAGCAGGGAAATCAACACCTCTCATGCGCCAAATGCAGGCAGATTTGATATTTGGCGGGTACATTTCAGAAGGCTATTCACCAAATAACGGGTAAATATTTGTACCTAAATAGTCACGTAATTAAAAATAACTAACCACATTTGGTGTGACTGCAGCTTCTGTCTCCTGCTCCTCTGCTGTCTGCATGTCGGGTGACACGCATACAAACGCACACAAGAACACAACACACCACTGATTACTAAAGTGGACATCAGCTACCATGCTGAAATCAGGGTTTCAAGATAAAGACTTAAGGCCAAGTTTAGTTTTGTCTTGTCTGGCCCAGCAAGAGGCGTGATATTAAGTATTATCTTTTATTTGAGATTATGTGATCTACGCTTGATTAATGAGTACACTGTTTCCTTTCTCTGCCCCTCACACCGATGATCTAAGGTGACTGACCACGGATGAAAAAGAATGAAAAAGAATCTAAACTCAGTATGTTTTGAGGTGATAATTAAGAAGTCACTTTGCTGAAACATATGTTCCAGCAGCCAACAAGTCAAGCTACACATGCTGTGTCCATGTGGGGATTTTAAATTTCAAGTACCTTTAGTTTTGCACCGACCAAAAGTGCTGTACCGCAATGCGTGTCCCTTTACACCCCTACTGAATTTGTCCATTTAAACAATACATGTGTATTTTTGTGAAGTTGAAGCATTACATGTTTACATTCATAGTGTTTTCACTTACATCCTCAGCTGTTTAAGTGTTTATATGAAAACAGAGGACTCGTGTCAGTGAGTAGACCCGCTCTCAGTAGTACAGAGCTGTAGGCAGTGAGAAAGCTCCCGGCAGGCTTGTTGCTTCATCAGTGTCTTTGGCTCGGTATCCCCCCCTTCAGATGCCCCTGCCATCTGCTTGTTAAATTAAACATGACCATTTCCTGGGCGTTAAGTCACATTCCCAATGAGATCCTACCATTTATCTGAGAGAGAATCCCCCCGGGGCCGACTTAGGGATGCCAGTGCCCTAAAACCCCCCCACCCATCCTCTCCTAAAAATCCCTGTCCTCTCTCTTTCTCTATTTCCCTTCTGCCTACTTGTCCCAGCCTTCTACCCTTCGGTTAAAACCAGTCATTACTTTTATTAAAAAACTTCAGATATAACTGTGTACCACCTCTAACCTCCTGATCAAAGAGAACCTTAATCAACTTGGTTATTTTCCGACCTAACTCATGGATCTCCATAACATCTCACTTATAGCTCAGCTCCTCCTCTGACCTGGATGGAGCCCACAGCCCACTTGAGAGGCGCTTAGGGACGTTACATCGAGATAGGCCATTACCATCCATCAGTTCCCACCCACAGTTAATGCTTTTAAGATGCAGTGAGAGGTCCACTACAACCTGATGTTGCCCCCAGAAGGGGCAGATGGTGCAGATGAGGTAATAATAAATGGGCAAATGACCAAGAGAAGGCAAAAATGATGAAGCTCAGAGTTTCACTTGGTAAAATACATCTGCTGAAAGGACAGCCCCCCCCCCCCCCCTCCTCAAGCCATAAGTGCCTAACTGGCACTGTGAGGGGAGAAGGAAAAGCTTTCTGGCACATTAAACCAGTAAGATGTAGAGGTCAGAGAAGGGATGAAAAACTGAGAGTGACATATGAAATCAAGAGTTAGGAATAGTGAAATAAGAATAAAAAGGAAAGAGGAGAAGGAGAAAGCTTTCTGTGCTCCTCTGTTGCCCCGGACTGCCTAATGAAATCCATCCCACTCGGCTGCTCTTCAGCCTGCGACAAATGCAGAACACTTAATGGCTGGAGATGCTTGAGATGAATTCTATTATGAAACAAATTAAAAACCTTGCCTTGCGTATAGAGAAGAGGCAGTTTGAAAGTATTTGAAAGTAGGTGATGCAGTCTCCCTCCTGTTTCCTTTTCATTCTTTTTTTCCCGTGCAGAAAGATGTAGGCTCCCCTCACCTGCAGTAATGAAGTTAAATCTGTGCGCTGAATTAGCCTCCTGCACTTCATTACAGACGAGCCGGTGGATCAAACACACTTTGGTTATTTCCCAGGGTTTGGAACCCTGCCATGCTCACATTAATTATTATAGGAGCTCCATCTGTGATTGTCCTTCACTGGCATTAGCAACTTATTGAATGCACTCACGCTTTTCTCAATCTTACACACCAGCACACACAAACACTAAAACACACACATACCTTAAACTGCGTCCTCCTGTGCCCTCCAAACAGCGATGCTACAAAAAGTTCAGTTTTTAATGTCCCTGACATTCACTTCCCCCTATCAAGAGAGATTTATTTTAGCAAATTGGCCACGCTCTTTCAAGATAAATGAGAATAATAGATTAATTAGCTGTTTCCTTTATGTCTAGGGCCCAGGATGGTACGACTTCACCAGAGGGTTGACAATCTAGTCATGGTGTGATCATCAGGACTTGAAGCCTGAAATCATTTCATCTTCCATTTCATATATTAGAGAGGACATAATAGTCATCCACTTATCAAAATGGGGTATAATTAACTGTAAGAGGAAAAACGTTTTCAAGATAATGAACATTATAAGTTATCCACAAACCAGTGGAATAGCAGGAGGAAGATGATAGCTCCATCTGGATGTGACTGTTTTTTTAAATCTGTCCTCTCTGTACTACTTTAGGAAGTAAAACAAAAGATCTCCTCTTTCTGTAACAGTTGCTCTTCCTCTCTGGGAAAGACAGAGCTGAACAGAAAAAGGTTTACACTTTAAAAAGACACAACTGTTAGGGAGGGTCAGAACATGCGATGCATGCATTAACAGCTTTCCCTTTTTATGAAATCTGACAAACCCTGTGCAGGCTGGGAAGTCTCAAAGAGCTCAGAGAACAGGTAGAAAACTTCAAGAGCAACAGTCCAATCTGAAGGAAGCAATACAGAGAGGCAGATGATGCACTGCAGCAGATTTGAGGGTTTGAAGTTAGTAAAGCAGCAACTTAAAAGACCTAAAGAAGCCCCTCTTTTCTCTACAGACCCCTTGTAATAACTCAATAACACAGGAAGCAGAGCAGAGCTTCTTTGCATTCCTGCCATCCAGCTCTGCTCCCAACAACCCACATCTGCACACAAAGTTTAGACTAAGTATGAGCTCTTTTTTAAAAAGAGAGTGAGCGTGACTGAAGAATAAAGTCTGGTTCACACTCGTAGATTTTTTAAAGTCTTAACAGATGTTGAATATGTGAGACCCTGCGCATGATTAGAAATAATGATCGATTTAACAGTTTTGTTCTTATGGTGTGTCGAGTGCAATGAGACGTCAAAAACTGCACGCAACGAGATCCACCACACCACAGAGTCCATGCTCTCCAAACTGGAGAAATGACTTTAGAGTAAACAAACATGGCGGACAAGAGTTAGTTTAGCGCTGATAGTTTGGATGCACCAATCCAATCCTGGTACTGGGTATCAGCCAATCATGGGGAAGATCAATTCAACCCAGTTCTATGCTATTCTGTGTTTGCAGCATCCATGTGACACCACTATGTCATTAGCGTGTTGGCAGGTCTGTGCAACTTGCAACACTCATGTTTTGAGGGATAACGTTAGGGTTAGGAATGGGACATGATTTACGAATAGTCGAATATTTGTGCACTTTGTAAAAATCGAAGACTTAATCTGACTAGTATCTTATTTCAAAATTCAAATTTTTCATCGTATTCACTGGTGTCTGCTTGTAATAGGGTATTCCCGCCAGACGGGGGGTAAAGAGCGTCTTGAAGCTGTTTGCTAACCGCATAAAGTAGCTAACAGGAGAAGAATGCAAACTACATTAAATATCAAAAGAAGAAGAAAACATTAGTCGCTGGAAGTACATGTGTAGTGGTGAGATTTAGAAACAGAGACCGAGCATGGCCGTTCTGCGTCACAGAAACACCGACATTAAGGTTGAGAGGCTGCCAGTGCCTGCTACTAGCAGCACCTCGTCCCGGTGCTAGTTAACGCGACTGCCAAACAAACGCCGCGTTTACACGACAGGTGTGTCGTGGAGTGTTTACTTTTACTGTCTACACCAGCAGTGCAACAAATGTTGTGTTAGTCGCTGTTGTCTCAACTTACGAGCTTGATTACGAATAATCGCTGAATAAATGCCAGTGGTTATTGAATAGTATTTTGGCTTGAAATGCCCATCCCTAGTTAGAGTAGCAAAATATAACAAAACCAGTTTAATCGAGCATCTCAAGACTCATCATGCCAAAGAATCCAACAAGTTCAACCAAACAAAACGGAAGCTGAAACAAAGCTGTTAACGTCAGTCTTACACTCCAGCTTCTCAAACAGAAGAATGTGCTGCTTTACTTTGTTAGATCTGGTGTTTTGCTGTAAATCACAAACTGTGCAAATTACACATAGCAGTTGTGTTCAATCCCTGTATTAACTACAGTAGTTTCAGGACTATCTACTAAAATCTACAATAAAATAGGTAATTTAATAAATATCTAACAACAGAGTGAGAGGTTCCTGAAAACACACACTGCAATCCAATAAGCAGCCCGCCTGCCTTCACTTTATTCCACATGATCCCGCTCAGAAATCCAAGCCAGAATGTCTCACAGGTTGTGGAGAGAAACCCAAATCTGCACCTCTAACCCTCATATCCATACAAATAAATCACAGAGACGTCTGCATATAAAGAGAGTTTTTTACGCTTTAAACTCTGCTACAATGATGATGATTTATCGATGAAACTAAATGGGCTGAGTCTGTTGTGAGGATTATTTTGCAGGAACTCACCTTTAACTCGCTTTTTAAATGAAAGGCTTCAAAGAATCTGTGTTGATGTGGAATAATTTTTTTTCCTTCTCTTTTGTGAATATTGATTTATTTAATCCAAATGACCGGGGAAATTGAAGTGCATGAGCCACTGCACTCCCACAATACAGGACATGTGTCAGAACAATGCGTGGAAATTGTGCAGAAAATGGTCTATTCAAACTCAAATTCTTCTGTAAATTACATGAATTCATGTGTTTTTCAAAAGGTGCATCTTCTGCTCTGTGAGGGCACCGTTTCACAGAGAAAACACACAACAAAGACAGCAGCGACTTCATTAAAGTAGTTTCCGTGTGGGTGCAACATAATGTGCATATAATGTATGACTTCATAGAGAATCTGTGGTAAAAGTCTAATTAATCACA